>NW_028225181.1:14730856-15008712 GCF_052327205.1 Somniosus microcephalus
AACACTGATATACCCCACACCCGTCACTGTAACACTGATATACACCACACACCTCACCGAAACACACCGATATACCCCACACACCTCACTGTAGCACTGATATACCACACACACCTCACTGTAACACTGATATACCCCACGCCCCTCACTGTAACACAGATATACACCACACCCCTCAATGTAACAGAATGATATACCACACACCCCTCACTGTAGCACTGATATACCCCACACTCCTCACTGAGACACACTGATATACCCCACACCCCTCACTGTAGCACTGCTATACACCACACACCTCACTGTAACACAGATATACCCCACACCCCTCACTGATACACTGATATACCCCACACACCTCATTGTAACACTGATGTACCCCACACACCTCACTGTAACAACGATATGCGTCACACCCCTCACTGTAACACTGTTATACCCCACACCCCTCACTGTAACAGATATAGCTCACACCCCTCACTGTAACACTGATATACAAAACACCTCTCACTGAAACACCCTGATATACCCCACACCCCTCACTGTAACACTGATATGCCCCACAACCCTCACTGAAACACACTGATATACCCCACACCCCACACTGAAACAGATATACCTCACACCCCTCACTGTAGCACTGATATACCCCAAACCCCTCAATGTAGCACTGATATACACCACACCCCTCACTGTAACTCAGATATACCCCACACCCCCTCACTGTAACACTGATATACACCACAACCCTTACTGTAACACTGATATACCCCACACACCTCACTGTAGCACTGATATACCCCACAAACTTCACTGAAACACACTGATGTACCACACACCCCACACTGAAACACAGATATAACTCACACCCCTCACTGTAGCACTGATATACCGCACACACCTCACTGAAACACACTGATATACCCACACCCCTCACTGTAACACTGATATACCCCAAACCCCTCACTGTAACACTGATATACACCACACCCCTCACTGTAACACTGATATACAACGCAACACTCACTGTAACACTGATATACACCACACACCTCACTGTAGCACTGATATACCCCACACCCCTCACTGTAACACTGATATACCCCACACCTCTCACTGTAACGCTGAAATATGCCACAACCCTCACTGTAGCACTGATATACCCCACACCCCTCACTAACACTGATATTGTAGGAATGTCTAGTTCCTATCAAGAGACTGAGGTCGACTCAGGCGATCAAAGAAATGATGTTTAATGTAAAACTAACTGTGTTTAACAAACAAAATGCAAGAGAACTACGAATACAGGTCGAGTCAGTCCGGAGGCTCCACAAGGACTGCTTGGGCGGTCCCGTGGCTGGCGTCATGACGTCATCACGTTTTTCCCGCCGGTGGGGGATCACCTGATGAATGGCGTGACGTCATTGCCTTTGTCTGCGCTCTTAAAGGGACCGCGCTCTTTACATGCAAACAATATATACAAAGATACAGACTCAGGCTGCATCTAACGTATTGTTAAAGGGAATTATATACAGTTGATCGGAGTCCCTTTGTGGCTCCGCCACAATATAACCACAACCCTCCCTGTAAAACTGATATACCCCACAACCCTCACTGTAACATTGATACACCCCACACCCCTCACTAACATTGATATACCCCACAGCCCTCACAGTAACACTATGATTCAGTGGGGCGGTGAGCTGCTGGTTTAGTGGGGAGGTGAGCTGTTATCATTCTCTGTGCTTGCCCATTAATCTCTATTAGTTTGTTCTTTACACTCCCACACAGGAGTGTTCATTACCTGCTTCTGTAACCTTCAAACCCTCACAGCTTCCAATGTCCTTTACAAAATGGACTGATTCTCTGGCCACACTCACCAGCAGTCCTCCAGACACCCTGCTGGTTTTAAATTCAATCTTCACTCTCACCCCTGCTTGGCAGCAGATGTGTCTCTATCTGGTGTGTGTTTTAACCTAACTTAACCCCGAGCTATTGTAGCTTAATGTTGATATAATTCTATATGTCAACCAGTGTATTCTATTTAAAAATCTATACATACCAATTCTTACAGGAACTTTTAAAAGGTCTGCTTTCAGAGTGAATTCGCTGGTGTTTCAGCAGACTGGATGACCTTGTGAATCCCTTCGCACACACGGAGCAGGTGAACGGATTCTCTCCAGTGTGTACATGCTGGTGTTCAATGAGGTATGATGACTGAATCTCTTCCCTCAGTGAAAGCAACTGAACGTCTCTTGTCATTGTGAACTCGCTGGTGTTTCAGCAGGATGGATGACCGACTGAATCTCTGCCCACATACGGAGCGGGTGAACAGTCTCTCCCCAGTGTGACTGCATCAATGAATTTGCATCTCAGACGGATAATTGAATCCCTTCTCACAGTCTCCACATTCCCATGGTTTCTCCATGGTCCTTCTGTCTCTCCAGGTTGGACGATCAGTTGAAGACTCGTCCACACACAGAACACGTGCATGGTTTCTCCCCGCTGTGAATGGTGTGAAGTTTTTTAAGGCTGTGTAACTTGTAGTGTATGTAACCGTTCCACCTTTAAGAGAACTATTTTAGTAACCGTTCCACCTTTAAGAGAACTATTTTAAGAGTTGCACTACTTTATCTTGGCTGCTGTATATTGTAATACCGGCGGTGACCACACCGGTATATAAGTGCTGTGTAATGATTTATTGGGCAGTACCGCCCTGACCTTCAACCAGTAAAGACCTGTTAAAGTTTACTCTTATGGTCTGTGTAGTAATTCTTAAGATAACACACAGACTTAACATAACTGTTTAAAGCTCTCTCCACAGTCAGTGCACTGGAACACTCTCGCTCAAGTGTGAATGCGTCTCGGTGCTTTCCCAGTCATAATAATGTTTAAAATCCTTTACCACACACAAGAACTGAGAAAGATTTCTCCTTCCGCATTCAAAGGCCGATGATATTCAGGTCCTGATGAATCGAGTGACTCTGTCAGATCTTGGCGTGATGTTTGGTTTGAGTTTCTTTTCTGCAAGTCCTCCCCTTCTAATACCCTGTAATGGGAGATTACAAAAGTCATCACTAAGTACAGGCCAGAAATTCAGAACAGACAATTCTAGTTTCTATGGAACAATCTTTCCTCTCGTGTTTCCCCCAAAAACTGTAAATTCCTGTCCCACACACTCTCCCTTTCCCTGTGCTGAAATCCTTACCCACTGCACCATGCTTTTGTCCCTCACCCCTTCCCTCCCTCTGCTCTGCTCGGCTCCAGTTCTACAGTCCCTGTGAGCGAGCAGTGTGATGGAATATTCTCCACTTGCCTTGATGAGTACAGCTCCAACAACACTCAAGAAGCTCGACACAATCCAGGACAAAGCAGCCCGCTTGATTGACACCCCATCCATCACCTTAAACATTCACTCCCTCCACCACCAGCGTACCGGGGCTGCAGTGTGTACCATCTGCAAGATGCACTGCAGCAACTCACCAAGGCTTCTTTGGCAGCACCTCCCAAACCCGCGACCTCATCCACCTAGAAGGACAAGGGCAGTAGGCGCATGGGAAGACCACCACCTCCAAGTTCACCTCCAAGTCACACACCATCCTGACTTGGAAGTATACCTCCTTTCTTTCATCGTCGCTGGGTCAAAATCCTGGAAATCCTTACCCAGCAGCAATGTGGGAGTACCATCACCACACGGACTGCAACTGTTCAAGAAGGCAGCTCACCACCACCTTCTCAAGCGCAGTTAGGGATGGGCAATAAATGTCGGCCCTGCCAGCGACCCTCACATCCCATAAACGAATATAAGCAAGTGCCTTTGCTGCAGCTGCTCTGGGGAAGGGCCGCGCTAGCGCCCCGACACCGCCCTGTCCATGATGGCGGCGCGGGGACAAGACCTGCATTCCATCACCAAGATGGCGGCTGCTTGCTGGGGTCAACCAGGCCTGTCGCCGGGGAGTAGGCCTTCAGCAACATGGCGGACAGACGCCTCGTACACCCGGGCCTGGCGCCACGGCACAAACACGAGGTCCCGCGGCACTTATTCGGGGCCTGAGGCCTACGCCGGGTGCTTGTGAAGCTTCCCAGACACTGCGGCGCCAATGCCTCCCCGGCCTCTACATTCTCCACCCTCCTATTGAGTCGTTTGTTCGGCCATTACTACAGCAGGAAATGCTCTGACGGAGGTCTGGACCTGATACTTTGGCTCGGTTTCTCTCCCTACAATGTTCCTGCTGTCCGCCATTGCTCCGTCTGCACCACTTGCACTGCGCATGCTAGGAACACTCCCGGTCCTGCGCACTGGGCTCCTGTAGTCATTGATTGGGCACTTCCTGCCACGCAGAGGATTGTGGGGAAACACATCGCCATTGAATGCCACAAAACAGAGAGCAGCTGCTCAGACTGGCAAAAGGTGGAAAGTGGTGTTCCACTATGCTGTTCACAATTTACAAAAACGATTTGGACTCGGGAATTTGAAGTACAATTTCAACATTTGTCAATGATACCAAATTGGGAGGTATAGTTACTATTGATGAAGACTGACAAAATGCAAGAAGACATTAATAAACTTGCAGACTTGCAGAATGGAAGTGTAATTGGCGAATGATTATCAATAAAGTTGAGTGTGAGGTGGCGCCTTTTGGTAGGAAGAATAAGGAGGACAGATACTGCTTGGAAAATAAGAGTATAAATGGGGTAGAGGAGCAATGGGATCTCGGGGAACAGATACGCAAATCATTAAAAGTAGCAATGGAGGTTAATAGGGCCATAAAAAAACAAACAAAGCACTGGGGTTCATTTCCAGAGGGATAGAATTACAAAGCAGGAAAGTTATGTTAAACTTGTACTGACCCTGGGCTACATCATACTTGGAGTACTGTGAAAAGCTCTGGTCTCCATATTGTTATGAGGGGCCGTATCGCCGACTCCTGCTCTTATTTCTTATGTTCTTAATATAGAGGCATTGGAGAAGGAGATTTGCAAGGATGATCCTAGAACCGAGAGGATATACTTATCAGGAAAGGCTGAACAGGCTGGGCCTCTTTTCCCTTGAAGAAAGAGAAAGCTGATGGATGACTGGATAGATGTCTTTAAGATTATGAAAAGGTTATAAAGGGTGGTCGTAGAGAAAATGTTTCCACTTGTGGGAGTCCAAAACTGGAGATCATTATTATAAGATAGTCACGAATAAATCCAATAGAGAATTCAGCAGAAATTCTTCACCCAAAGAGAGGTGAGAATGTGGAACTCTCTACTACAGGGAGTAGTTGAGGCAGATAGTACACATGCATTTAAAATAAGCTAGATAAACACACGAGGAGGAATGAGTATAAGATTATGCTAATAGAATTAAATGAAGAGGGGTGAGAGGAGGGTTGTGTGGGGGATAAACACCGGCACAAACCAATAGGGCCGAACAGGTTAGATATAGAGTAAATCTCCCCCAACACTGCCCCATCAAACTCTCCCAGGGCAGGTACAACACGAGTTAGACACAGTAAAGCTCCCTCAGCACTGTCCCATCAAACACGCCCAGGGCAGGTACAGCACGGGTTAGATATAGAGTAAAGCCCAATCGACACTGTCCCATCAAACACTCCCAGGGCAGGTACAGCACGGGTTAGATATGGAGTAAAGCCCAATCTACACTGTCCCATCAAGCACTCCCAGGGCAGGTGCAGCACGAGTTAGATACAGAGTAAAGCCCACTCTACACTGTCCCATCAAACACTCCCAGGGCAGGTACAGCACGGGTTAGATAAAGCATAAAGCCCCATCTAGACAGCCCCATCAAACACTGCCTGGGCAGGTACAGCACGTGTTAGTAACAGAGTAAAGCGCACTCGATATTGTCTATCAAACGCTCCCAGCATGCTGACACATGGGTTAGATACAGAGTAAAGCTCCCTCTACACTGTCCCAGCAAACACTCCCAGGTCAGGTACAGCATGGGTTAGATACAGAGTAAAGCTCCCTCTACACTGCCCCATCAAACTCTCCCAGCGAAGGTTCAGACCATGTTTGATACAGAGTAAAGCTCCCTCAACACTGTCACATCAAACCCTCCCAGGGCAGGTACAGTGCGGGTTAGATAAAGCGCAAAGCCCCATCTACAGAGTCCCATGAAACACTCCCAGGGCCGGTTCAGACCATGTTTAAAACATAGAAAAGTAGGAGCAGGAGTAGGCCATTCAGCCCTTCGAGCCTGCTCCGCCATTCAACATGATCATGGCTGAGCTTCTATCTCAGTTTCAAATTCCCGCTCTCTCCTCATACCCCTTGATGCCTTTTGTATCTAGAAATCCATCCTTCTTAAATATATTCAGTGACTTGCCATCTACAGCCTCTGTGGTAGAGAATTCCACAGGTTCACCACCCTGTGAGTGCTGATATTTCTCCTCATCTCAGTCCTAAGTGTCCTACCCCGTATCCTGAGTCTGTGACCCCACGATCTCGACCCCCCAGCCAGGGGAAACATCCTCCCTGCATCCAGTCTGTCTAGCCCTGTCAGAATTTTATACGTTCCAATGAGATCCTCTCTCCTTCTTCTAAACTCTAGTGAATACGGGGCTAGTCGAACCAAACTCTCTATACGACAGTCCTGCCATCCCAGGAATCAGTCTGGTAAATCTTCGCTGCACTCCCTCTTTGGCAAGTATAACCTTCCTTAGGTAAGGGGACCAAAACTGCACATAGTATACACCAAGTGTGGTCTCATCAAGGCCCTGTATAACTGTAGTAAGACATCCTTGCTCCTGTATTCAAATCCACTTGCAATGAAGGCCAACATACCGTTGACACAGAGTAAAGCTCCCTCTACACTGTCCCAGCAAACGAGTCCAGGACAGGCACAACACGGGTTAGATGCAGGATAAAGCTCCATTAACGACTGTCGAATCAAACACTCTCAGGGCAGGTACAGCACTGGTTAGATACAGAGTAAAGCTCTCTCTACACTGT
Source organism: Somniosus microcephalus (assembly GCF_052327205.1). NCBI lineage: Eukaryota > Metazoa > Chordata > Chondrichthyes > Squaliformes > Somniosidae > Somniosus > Somniosus microcephalus. The sequence goes on from NW_028225181.1 coordinate 14,737,817, forward strand.
CCCATCTAAGCTGTGCTGTACCTGCCCTGGGAGTGTTTGATGGGACAGTGTAGAGGGAGCTTTATTCTATATCTAAACCATGCTGTACGCAGAAGGTAGATATTTGGGATAAATAGGTAATTTTCCCGTGGATGCCACAGGGATCGGTGCTTGGGCCTCAACTATTGACAATCTAAATTAAGGACTTGGATGAAGGGACCCAGTGCAATGTAGCCAAGTTTGCGGATGATACAAAGATGGGTGGGAAAACAAGTTGTGCAGAGGACTCAAAGGACCTGCAACGGGATATAGGAAGGCTAAGTGAGTGGGCAAACATTTGGCAGATGGAGTCTAATGTGGGGAAGTGCGAGGTTATAAACTTTGCAGGAAAAATAAAAAAGCAAATTATTATTTAAATGGAGAGAGATTACAAAATGCTACAGTTCAGAGGGACCTGGGGGTCCTTGTGCAAGAAATACAAAAAGTTAAGCATGCCGGTACAGCAAGTAATCAAAAAGGCAAAAGGAATGTTGGCCTTTATTTCAAAGGGGTTGGAGTATAAAAGCATAAAATCTGTGGAATTCTCTGCCCCAAATAGTTGTGTAGGCTGGGTCATTAAATACATTTAAGGTGGAGATAGACAAATTTTTGAAAGATAAGGGAGTGAAGGGTTATGGGGAGCGGGTGGGGAATTGGCTTTGAGCTCATGATCAGCCATGATCTTACTGAATGGCGGAGAAGGCTCGAGGGGCCAAGTGGCCTATTCCTGCTCCTATTTATGTTCTTATGAGCCCGGGGAGTGTTTGATGGGACAGTGTAGAGGGAGCATTACTCTGTATATAACCCGTGCTGTACCTGCCCTGGGAGTGTTTGATGGGTCAGTGTAGAGGGAGCTTTACTCTGTATCTAACCCGTGCTGTACCTGCCCTGGGAGTGATTGCTGGGGCAGTGTAGAGGGAGCTTTATTCTATATCTAACCTGTGCTGTACCTGCCCTGGGAGTGATTGCTGGGACAGTGCAGAGGGAGCATTACTCTGTATCTAACCCGTGCTGTACTTGCCCTAGGACTGTTTGGTGGGACAGTGTAGAGGGAGCTTTACTCTCTATCTAACCCGTGCTGTACCTGCCCTGGGAGTGTTTCATGGGAAAATGTAGAGGGAGCTTTACTCTGTATCTAACCCGTGGTGTAGCTGCACTGGGAGCGTTTGATGGGACAGTGTAGAGGGAGCTTTACTCTGGATCGAACCCGTGCTGTAACTTCCCTGGGAGTGTTTCATGGGAAAATGTAAAGGGAGCTTTACTCTGTATCTCACCCGTGCTGTAGCTGCACTGGGAGTGTTTGATGGGACAGTGTAGAGGGAGCTTTACTCTGTATCTAACCTGTGCTGTAACATCCCTGGGAGTGTTTCATGGGGCAGTGTAGGGGGAGCTTTACTCTGTTTCTAACGCATGCTGACCCTGCCCTGGGAGTGTTTGATGGGACAGCGTTATTCTGTATCTAACCCGTGCTGTGCCTGCCCTGTCCGTCTTTGATGGGGCAGTGTAGAGGGAGCATTACTCTGTATGTTTGTGACTGGAAGGCTGTTTCCAGTGGGGTTCCGCAGGGCTCAGTACTAGGTCCCTTGTTTTTTATGGTATATATCAATGATCTAGACTTGAATATAGGGGGTATTATTATTAAGTTTGCAGATGATGCTAAAATCGGCTGTGTGGTTGATACTGAAGAAGGAAGCTGTAGACTGCAGGAAGATATCAATAAGTTGGTCAGGTGGACAGAACAGTGGCAAATGGAATTGAAGTTTGAGGTCATGCATTTGGGAAGGGCTAACAAGGAAAGGGAATACACATTAAATGGTACGTCACTGAGTAGTGAAGAGGAACACAGGGACCTTGCAGTGCATGTCCACAGATCCCTGAAGGTAGGCCAGGTAGATAAGGTGGTTAAGAAGGCATACGGAATACTTGCCTTTATTAGCCGTGGCATCGAATACAAGTGCGGGGGGATTATGCTTCAACTGTATAAAACACTAGTTAGGCCTCAGCTAGAGTACTGCGTGCAGTTCTGGTCACCACATTACAGGAAATATGTGATTGCACTAGAGAGGGTACAGAGGAGATTTACAAGGATGTTGCCGGGAGTAGAGAATCTTAGCTATGAGGAAAGACGGGATAGGCTGGGTCTGTTTTCCTGGAAACAGAGGAGGCTGAGAGGAGACCTTATTCTGGTGTATAAAATTATGAAGGCCATGGATAAAGTGGATAGAAAGGACCTATTTCCCTTAGCAGAGGGGTCAAATACCAGGGGGCACAGATTTAAAGTAATTGGTGGGAGGTTTAGAGGGGATTAAAGGGGAATTTCTTCACCCAGACGGTTATGTGTGTCTGAAACTCACTGCCTGAAAGGGTGGTAGAGGCGGGAATCCTAACAACATTTAAAAAGTATTTGGATGTGCACTTGGGATGCTGTAACCTGAAGTGCTACGGGCCAAGAGCTGAGACGTGGGATTAGGCTAGATAGGTCTTTGTGGGCCGGCGCGGACACGATGGGCCGAAATGGCCTCCTTCCATGCTGTAACTTTCTATGATTCTATGAATCTAACCCGTGCTGTACCTGCCCTGGGAGTGATTAATGAGTCGGTGTAGAGGGAGCTTTATTCTATATCTAACCCGTGCTGTACCTGCCTGTGAATGTTTGATGGGACAGTGTAGAGGGAGCTTTACTCTGTATCTAACCCGTGCTGTACCTGCCCTGGGAGTGTTTGATGGGACAGTGTAGAGGGAGCTTTACTCTGTATCTAACTCGTGCTGTACCTGCCTGGGAATGTTTCATGGGACAGTGCAGAGGGATCTTTACTCTGTATCTAACTCGTGCTGTACCTGCCCTGGGAGTGTTTGATGGGACAGTGTAGAGGGAGCTTTACTCTGTATCTAACCCGTGCTGTACCTGCCCTGGGAGTGTTTGATGGGGCAGTGTAGAGCGAGCTTTACTCTGTATCTAACCTGTGCTATACCTGCCCTGGGAGTATTTGATGGGGCAGTGTAGAGGGAGCTTTACTCTGTATCTAACTCGTGTTGTACCTGCCTGGGAATGATTGATGGGACAGTGTAGAGGAAGCTTTTCTCTGTATCTAACCCGGTGCTGTACCTGCCCTGGGAGTGTTTGATGGGACAGTGTAGAGGGAGCTTTACTCTGTATCTAACCCGTGCTGTACCTGCCCTGGGTGTGTTTGATGGGACAGTGTAGAGGGAGCTTTACTCTGTATCTAACCTGTGCTGTACCTGCCCTGGGAGTGTTTGATGGGACAGTGTAGAGGGAGCTTTACTCTGTATCTAACCCGTGCTGTACCTGCCCTGGGAGTGTTTGATGGGACAGTGTAGAGGGAGCTTTACTCTGTATCAAACCTGTGCTGTACCTGCCCTGGGATTGGTTGATGCGGCAGTGCAGAGGGAGCTGTACTCTGTATCTAACCCCATGCTGTACCTGCCCTGGGAGTGTTTGATGGGACAGTGTAGAGGGAGCTTTACCCTGTATCTAACCCGTGCTGCACCTGCCCTGGGAGTGTTTGATGCGGCAGTGTAGAGGGAGCTTTACTCTGTATCTAACCCCATGCTGTACCTGCCCTGGGAGTGTTTGATGGGACAGTGTAGATGGAGCCTTATAACCCTTCATAAATCATTATAATCCTTAATAACACTCTATAAAACTTTTGTAAATGATTATGTCCGTTTATCATAAGTTGTATCACTTTGTACCCCATTTAAATCCCTTTATAATTTGTATAACCCTTTATCGTCCTTTGTCAATCATTCTAACCCTTTATATTCCTTTACAATTCATCATAACACTTTATGTTCTATTATCAACCTTTATATATTATAATATTTATATTCTTTTATAATAATTTATAAGTGAGCATCAACCTTTATAACCCTTTATAAAACTTCAGGATGCAGCGTAGAGATAATGGCCTAGAAATTCAGTGGGCTGCGCCACCAGTTAGCGCCTGAAGAGGGCACTCAGTGGCTTTAGCGCCACTGGCCACACCTCCCGCGATATTTAGCGGGGCGCTAATGGTGGCATTTGCCTGTAGCGCTGCGCCACCACCGATGACGTCATCGGTGTGCGCAGCGCCCCGATGACCATATTTGGTCGCGCCCGCCTCTTTAACGCCGGTCGCAAATCGCGACCGGTTCACAGGGCCTACCTGTGGCGGTAGTGGCGCAAGTTAAGGTGGAGGTGCGGGGCAGCCGCTTTTTCGGCGGCCGCCTGCCAGCACCTCCGTCCCCGGCCTCCTAAACGCCCCCCAACCCCCCGCGGCATTGCCGGCTGTTTCCCGAGAGCCCGGCACTTCTCCTTGGTGCCGGGCTCATTTGCCGGCACTCGCGAGCGGGGATCGTGCTGTTGCAGGCACCTCCCCCTTAACAGTGGGAGGAAGGCCTGCAGTACCGCAGCGTGCCGTGCCGCAGCCTGTGGCGCTGTGGCCCTTAGCGCTGCGTTATTCAGGTTGAGCGCCCCAAGCTGGGCGCGGGGAGCCTCGAGTAGTGGCCCGCTTCCGTTTGGGGTGCAGAAACTGAATATCGGGATGGCGCAAGTGGCTCCGCTCGCAGAGGTAATTCCGGTGCCCAGGCGAGCTTGGTGCCCAACTGAATTTCTAGGCCAATGGGTAGGTACTCAAATTGGCAGGACGTGACTTGTGGTGTTTGCAGGGGTCTGTTTTGGGGCCTCAACTATTCACAATATTATTAGTGACTTACATTGTGTTATAGAAAGTGATATATCCAAATTTGCCAACGACACAAAGATAGGCAGCATTGTAGGCAGTGCAGATGAAAGCATAAAATTACAAAGGGATATTGATAGATTAATTGAATGTGCAAAACTGTGGCAAATGGATTTCAATGTAAGCAAATGTGAGTTCATCCACTTTGGACCGCAAAAGGATAGAACAGGTTACTTTCTAAATGTGAAAAGCTAAAAAGAGTGGATTTCCAAAGAGACTTGGGGGTCCAGGTACATAGATCATTAAAATGTCATGAACAGGTACAGAAAATAATCAAAATGGCGACTGGAATGCTGGCCTTTATATCTAGAGGACTAGAATACAAGCGTGTAGAAGTTATGCTTCAGCTATACAAAGCCCTGGTTAGACCACACCTGGAGGACTGTGAGCAGTTCTGGGCAGCACACCTTAGGAAGGATATACTGGCCTTGGAGTGAGTGCAGCGTAGGTTTTCCAGAATGATACCCGGACTTCAAGGGTTAAGTTACAAGGAGCTATTACACAAAATAGGGTTGTATTCCCCAGAATTGAGAAGGTTCAGGGGTGATCTGATCGAAGTTTTCAGGATATTAAGGGGAACAGATAGAGTCGATAGCGAGAAACTATTTCCGCTGATTGGGGATTCTCGGACTGGGGGCACAGTCTAAAAATTAGAGGCAGTCCTTTCAGGAGTGAAATTAGGAAACACTTCTACACACAAAGGGTGGTAGAAGTTTGGAACTCTCGTCCACAAACAGCAATTGATGCTAGATCAAATGATAATTTTTAATCAGATACTTGTTCCTTTTTGTTAAACAACGGTATTAATGGATATGGGCCAAAGGCAGGTATATGGAGTTAGGTCGCAGATCAGTCAATGATCGCATTGAATGGGAGAACAGACTCGAGGGGCTGAATGGCCGACTCCTCTACCTATATTCCTATGAGTGTGGGATCCGTTGACATGTTAGCCCTCCCCAAATGCAATACATCACAGTTCTCCGGATTGAATTCCATTTGCCACAATCTGCCTGCATGTAGCATGAGTTATACACAGAATAAAGCTCACTTTACACTGCCCAATCAAACAGTCCAGGGCAGGTAAAGCACAGGTTAGATATAGGGTAATGCTCCCTCCAAACTGTCCCATCAAACACTCCCAGGGCAGGCACAGCACGGGTTAGATAAAGAGAAAAGCTCCCTTTACACTGCCCAATCAAACAGTCCAAGGGCAGGTACAGCACGGGTTAGATAGAGATACAGAGTAAAGCTCCCTCTACACTGTCCCATCAAACACTCCCAGGGCAGGTACAGCACGGGTTAGATACAGAGCAAAGCTCCCTCTACACTGTCCCAATCAAACACTCCCAGTGCAGGTACAGCACGGGTTAGATACAGAGTAAAGCTCCCTCTACACTGTCCCATCAAACACTTCCAGGGCAGGTACAACACGAGTTAGGTACAGAGTAAAGCTCCCTCTACACTGTCCCATCAAACACTCCCAGGGCAGGTACAGCACGGGTTAGATACAGAGTAGAGGTCCCTCTACACTGTCCCATCAAACACTCTCGGGGCAGGTACAGCACGGGTTAGATACAGAGTAAAGGTCCCTCTACACTGTCCCATCAAACACTCCCAGGGCAGGTACAGCACGGGTTAGATACAGAGCAAAGCTCCCTCTACACTGTCCCCTCAAACACTCCCAGGGCAAGTACAGCACGGGTTAGATACAGAGTAAAGCTCCCTCAACACTTTCCCATCAAACACTCCCAGGGCAGGTACAGCACGGGTTATATACAGAGTAAAGCTCCCTCTACACTGTCCCATCAAACACTCCCAGGGCAGGCACAGCACGGGTTAGATACAGAGTAAAGCTCCCTCTACACTGCCCAATTATACACTCCCAGGGCAGGTACAGCACGGGGTAGATACAGAGTAAACCTACCTCTACAGTGTCCCATCAAACAGTCCAGGGAAGGTGTAGCACAGGTTAGATACAGAGCAAAGCTCCCTCTACACTGTCCCATCAAACACTCCCAGGGCAGGCACAGCACGGGTTAGATAAAGAGAAAAGGTCCCTTTACACTGCCCAATCAAACAGTCCAAGGGAAGGTACAGCACGGGTTAGATAGAGATACAGAGTAAAGCTTCCACTACACTGTCCACTCAGGGACAGATACAACCCGGGTGACATGCAAAGCTCCCTCTAATACAGCATGTGCAGCGTCCACCTCCCTTGACACTACCCAATGAAGCACAACAAGCTCAGGTACAGCATGGGGTGAATACAGAATAAAGATCCCTCTACATGCAAGTGTCAAACACTCCCGGCTGAGGTACAGGCAAGGTATATCTGTGACTAAGCTCCGCTCAACTTGTCGCATCAAAGGCCGAGCCTGAAGCCAGATGTTGAACAGCTCCCAGTATCTGGTTAGACTCTCACCTCGGCTAAATCCTGCACTGATGGAATTCTGAATAAAGCTCCTCACCTTTCCAACCATTGCTGAAGCTTTCTGTTTTATCCCGTCTCCGACACTGGGGGTCTTGGTCCCACCAGATCTGCTCTGTGAACCCAGCGACATTTCTCCAGTCCCAGTGAGTGTGGCGATGATTCGACTTCGATCTCTCCTCCTACTGAGATATTGCTCACTCCCAGAGACTGTCAATAGAAAAATGATTCATATTATTCCCAGAATACAGGGGGAGCATTTTTGTGACAATAATTACATTTAATTTGATTATTTTTGCAATTAATGAATGTGCTTGAATGACTTACTTTAATATTAAATTGTTCTATTCTCTCCTTTGCCCTGTTTATTGGGACTAAACCCTCTCCCAGTGTCAGCTGTCACTCCAGCTCCTCCCACACTGACATCCCACTGATGGGCCATACCTAGGGGCGGGGCCCTGTCTCCAGGTGACATCACACAGGAGCCAGGAGCCAATCACACAGCAGCCAGGAACGATGTCACAAAGCGGCCGGAGCCCCTCCCACTCGGTCACATTGATCAGGCTCTGCTCCTGGTGTGCAGTCTCACTGGGCACGAACACAGGGTGTACAATCAGTCCCGTTTCCGGGAGTGAACCGGGATCCTGCCCTACATCCCTGCCGAGTTTTATTTCCATCGGTGGAAAGTGAGTGGCTGATTCACAATCACACAGTTTGTACTGTAGCACCTACTATAAGTCACCTGCCCTGGGAGTGTTTGATGGGACAGTGTAGTGGGAGCTTTATTCTTTATCTAACCAGTGCTGTACCTGCCCTGAGAGTGTTTGATTCGACAGTCGTTAATGGAGCTTTATTCTGTATCTCACCCGTGTTGTGCCTGTCCCGGACTCGTTTGATGGGACAGTGTAGAGGGAGCTTTACTCTGTGTCAACGTTATGTTGGCCTTCATTGCAAGAGGATTTGAATACAGGAGCAAGGATGTCTTACTACAGTTATACAGGGCCTTGATGAGACCACACTTGGTGTATACCATGTGCAGTTTTGGTCTCCTTACCTAAGAAAGGTTATACTTGCCATAGAGGGAGTGCAGCGAAGGTTTACCAGACTGATTCTTGGGATGGCAGGACTGTCGTATAGAGAGATTGGGTCGACTAGCCCTGTATTCACTAGAGTTTAGAAGATGGAGAGGGGATCTCATTGGAACGTATAAAATTCTGACAGGGCTAGACAGACTGGATGCAGGGAGGTTGTTTCCCCTGGCTGGGGGGGTCGAGATCGTGGGGTCACAAACTCAGGATATGGGGTCTGACATTTAGGACTGAGATGAGGAGAAATATCTGCACTCACATTGTGGTGAATCTGTGGAATTCTCTACCACAGAGGCTGTGGATGGCAATCACTGAATATATTTAAGAAGGATGGATTTCTAGATACAAAAGGCATCAAGGGGTATGAGGAGAAAGCGGGAATTTGAAAGTGAGATAGAAGCTCAGCCACGATCATGTTGAATGGCGGAGCAGGCTCGAAGGGCTGAATGGCCGACTCCTGCTCCTACTTTTCTTTCTTTCAAACATGGTCTGAACCGGCCCTGGGAGTGTTTCATGGGACTCTGTAGATGGGGCTTTACGCTTTATCTATCCTGTGCTGTACCTGCCCTGGGAGGGTTTGATGGGACAGTGTTGAGGGAGCTTTACTCTTTATCAAACATGGTCTGAACCTTCGCTGGGAATGTTTGATGGGGCAGTGTAGAGGGAGCTTTAATCTGTATCTAACCCATGCTGTACCTGCCCTGGGAGTGTTTGCTGGGACAGTGTAGAGGGTGCTTTACTCTGTATCTAACCCATGCTGTACCTGCCCAGGGAGTGTTTGCTGGGACAGTGTAGAGGGAGCTTTACTTTGTATCTAACCCATGTGTAAGCACCCTCGGAGCGTTTGATTGGCAATATCGAGTGCGCTTTACTCTGTATCTAACACGTGCTGTACCTGCCCTGGGAGTGTTTGATGGGGCTGTCTAGATGGGGCTTTATGCTTTATCTAACCCATGCTGTACCTGCCCTGGGAGTGTATGATGGGACAGCTTAGAGTGGGCTTTACTCTGTATCTAACTCGTGCTGCACCTGCCCTGGGAGTGCTTGATGGGACAGTGTAGATTGAGCTTTACTCTATATCTGACCCGTGCTGTACCTGCCCTGGGAGGGTTTGATGGGACAGTGTAGAGGGAGCTTTACTCTGTATCTAACCTGTGCTGCACCTGCCCTGGGAGTGCTTGATGGGACAGTGTAGAGTGAGCTTTACTCTGTATCTAACTCGTGCTGTACCTGCCCTGGAAGTGTTTGATGGGACAGTGTAGAGGGAGCTTTACTCTGTATCTAACCCGTGCTGTACCTGCCCTGGGAGTGTTTGATGGGACAGTGTAGAGTGAGCTATACTCTGTATCTAACCCGTGCTGTACCTGCCCTGTGAGGGTTTGATGGGACAGTGCTGAGGGAGCTTTACTGTGTCTAACTCGTGTTGTACCTGTCGTGGGAGAGTTTGATGGGGCAGTGTTGGGGCAGATTTACTCTGTATCTAACCTGTTCGGCCCTATTGGTTGTGCCGGTGTTTATCCCCCACACAACCCTCCTCTCACCCCTCTTCATTTAATTCTATTAGCATAATCTTATACTCATTTCTCCCTCGTGTGTTTATCTAGTTTATTTTAAATGCATGTATACTTTCCGCCTCAACTACTCCCTGTAGTAGTGAGTTCCACATTCTCACCTCTCTTTGGGTAGAATTTCTGCTGAATTCTCTATTGGATTTATTCGTGACTATCTTATAATAATGCTCTCCAGTTTTGGACTCCCACAAGTGGAAACATTTTCTCCACGACCACCCTTTATAACCTTCTCATAATCTTAAAGACATCTATCCAGGCATCCATCAGCTTTCTCTTTCTTCAAGAGAAAAGAGGCCCAGCCTGTTCAGCCTTTCCTGATAAGTAAATCCCCTCAGTTCTAGGATCATCCTTACAAATCTCCTTCTCCAATGCCTCTATATTAAGAACATAAGAAATAAGAGCAGGAGTCAGCGATACGGCCCCTCATAACAATATGGAGACCAGAGCTTTCCACAGCACTCCAAGTATGATGTAACCCAGGCGCAGTACCAGTTTAACATAACTTTCCTGCTTTGTAATTCTATCCCTCTGGAAATGAACCCCAGCGTTTGTTTATTTTTTTATGGCCCTATTAACCTCCATTGCTACTTTTAAATATTTGCGTGTCTGTACCCAGAGATCCCATTGCTCCTCTACCCCATTTATACTCTTATTTTCCAAGCAGTATTTGGCCTCCTTATTCTTCCTACCAAAAGTCGCCACCTCACACTAAACTATATTGATAGTCATTCGCCAATTACACTTCCATTCTGCAAGTCTGCAAGTCTATTAATGTCTTCTTGCATTTTGTCAGTCTTCATCAATAGTAACTATGCCTCCCAATTTGATATCATTGACAAATGTTGAAATTGTACTTCAAATTCCCGAGTCTAAATTGTGAACAGCATAGTGGAACACCACTTTCCACCTTTTGCCAGTCTGAGCAGCTGCTCTCTGTTTTGTGGCATTCAATGGCGATGTGTTTCCCCACAATCCTCTGCGTGGCAGGAAGTGCCCAATCAATGACTACAGGAGCCCAGTGCGCAGGACCGGGAGTGTTCCGAGCATGCGCAGTGCAAGTGGTGCAGACGGAGCAATGGCGGACAGCAGGAATATCGTGGGAGAGAAACAGAGCCAAAGTTTCAGGTCGAGACCTCCGTCAGAGCATTTCCTGGTGTCGTAATGGCCGAACAAACGACTCAATAGGAGGGTGGAGAATGTAGAGGCCGGGGAGGCATTGGCGCCGCAGGATCTGGGAAGCTTCACAAGCACCCGGCGTAGGCCTCAGGCCCTGAATAAGACCCGCGGGACCTCGTGTTTGCGCCGCGGCGCCAGGCACGGGTGAACGGGGCGACTGTCCGCCATGTTGCTGAAGGCCTACTCCCCGGCGACAGCCCTGGGTTACCCCAGCAAGCGGCCGCCATCTTGGTGATGGAATGCAGGTCTTGTCCCCGCGCCGCCATCATGGACAGGGCGGTGTCGGGGCGCTAGCGCGGCCCTTCCCCAGAGCAGCTGCAGCAAAGGCACTTGCTTATATTCGTTTATGGGATGTGAGGGTCGCTGGCAGGGCCGACATTTATTGCCCATCCCTAACTGCGCTTGAGAAGGTGGTGGTGAGCTGCCTTCTTGAACGGCTGCAGTCCGTGTGGTGATGGTACTCCCACATTGCTGTTGGGTAAGGATTTCCAGGATTTTGACTCCGCGACGATGAAAGAACGGAGATATACTTCCAAGTCAGGATGGTGTGTGACTTGGAGAGGAACTTGGAGATGGTGGTGTTCCCATGCGCCTACTGCCCTTGTCCTTCTAGGTGGATGAGGTCGCGGGTTTGGGAGGTGCTGCCAAAGAAGCCTTGGCGAGTTGCTGCAGTGCATCTTGTCGATGGTACACACTGCAGCCCCGGTACGCTGGTGGTGGAGGTACTGAATGTTTAAGGTGATGGATGGGGTATCAATCAAGCGGGCTGCTTTGCCCTGGATTGTGTCGAGCTTCTTGAGTGTTGTTGGAGCTGTACTCATCAAGGCAAGTGGAGAATATTCCATCACACTCCTCGCTCACAGGGACTGTAGAACTGGAGCCGAGCAGAGCAGAGGGAGGGGGTGAGGGGCAATGGCATGGTGCAGTGGGTAAGTATTTCAGCACAGGGAAAGGGAGAGTGTGTGGGACAGGAATTTACAGCTTTTGGGGGAAACACGGGAGGAAAGATTGTTCCATAGAAACTAGAATTGTCTGTTCTGAATTTCTGGCCTGTACTTACAGTGATGACTTTTGTAATCTCCCATTACAGGGTATTAGAAGGGAAGGATTTGCAGACAAAAAACATAAACCAAACATCACGCCAAGATCTGACTGAGTCACTCGATTCATCAGGACCTGAATACCATCGGCCTTTGAATGCGGAAGGAGAAATCTTTCTCAGTTCTTGTGTGTGGTGAAGGATTTTAAACATTATTGTGACTGGAAAAGCACCGAGACCCATTCACACTTGAGCAAGAGTGTTCCAGTGCACTGACTGTGGAGAGAGCTTTAACCAGTTACACAGCCTTCAAAAACATCACACCATTCACAGCGGGGAGAAACCATGCACGTGTTCTGTGTGTGGACGAGTCTTCAACTGATCGTCCAACCTGGAGAGACAGAAGGACCATGGAGAAACCATGGGAATGTGGAGACTGAGAAGGGATTCAATTGTCCGTCTGAGATGCAAATTCATTGATGCAGTCACACTGGGGAGAGACTAGTCACACTGGGGAGAGACTGTTCACCCGCTCCGTATGTGGGAAGAGATTCAGTCGGTCATCCATCCTGCTGAAACACCAGCGAGTTCACAATGACAAGAGACGTTCAGTTGCTTTCACTGTGGGAAGAGATTCAGTCATCATACCTCATTGAACACCAGCATGTTCACACTGGAGAGAATCCGTTCACCTGCTCCGTCTGTGCGAAGGGATTCACAAGGTCCTCCAGTCTGCTGAAACACCAGCGAATTCACTCTGAAAGCAGACCTTTTAAAAGTTCCTGTAAGTATTGGTATGTATAGATTTTTAAATAGAATACACTGGTTGACATATAGAATTATATCAACATTAAGCTAGAATAGCTAGGGATTAAGTTAGGTTAAAACACACACCAGATAGAGACACATCTGCTGCCAAGCAGGGGTGAGAGTGAAGATTGAATTTAATACCAGCAGGGTGTCTGGACGACTGCTGGTGAGTGTGGCCAGAGAATCAGTCACTTTTGTAAAGGACATTGGAAGTTGTGAGGGTTTGGAGGTTACAGAAGCAGGTAATGAACACTCCTGTGTGGGAGTGTAAAGAACAAACTAATAGAGATTAATGGGCAAGCACAGGGAATGATAACAGCTCACCTCCCCACTAAACCAGCAGCTCACCGCCCCACTGAATCATAGTGTTACTGTGAGGGCTGTGGGGTATATCAATGTTAGTGAGCGGTGTGGGGTATATCAATGTTACAGTGAGGGTTGTGGGGTATATCAGTTTTACAGTGAGGGGTGTGGTGCATATCAGTGTTAGTGAGGGGTGTGGGGTATATCAACGTTGCAGTGAGGGGTCTGGGGTATATCAGTGTTACAGTGAGGGTTGTGGTTATATTGTGGCGGAGCCACTAAGGGACTCAGATCAACTGTATATAATTCCCTTTAACAATATGTTAGCTGCAGCCTGAGTCTGTATCTTTGTATATAATGTTTGCATGTACAGAGTGCGGTCCCTTTAAGAGCGCAGGCAAATGCAATGACGTCACGCCGTTCATCAGGTGATCCCCCACCGGTGGGTAAAAAGTGATGACGTCATGACGCCAGCCACGGGACCGCCCAAGCAGTCCTCGTGGAGCCTCCGGACTGACTAGACCTGTATTCGTAGTTCTCTTACATTTTGTTTGTTAAACTCAGTTAGTTTTACATTAAACATCGTTTCTTTGATCGCCTGAGTCGACCTCAGTCTCTTGATAGGAACTAGACATTCCTACAATATCAGTGTTACAGTGAGTGGTGTGGGGTATATCAGTGCTACAGTGAGGGGTGTGGGGTATATCAGTGTTCCAGTGAGGGTGTGGGGTATATCAGTGTTACAGTGAGGGGTGTGCGGTATATGAGTGTTACAGTGAGGGGTGTGGGGTATATCAGTGTGTTTCAGTGAGGGGTGTGGGGTATATCAGTGTGTTTCAGTGAGGGGTGTGCGGTATATCAGTGTTTCAGTGAGGGGTGTGGGGTATATCAGAGTATTACAGTGAGGAGTGTGGGGTATATCGGTGTTACAGTGAGGGGTGTGGGGTATATCAGTGTTACAGTGAGGGGTGTGTGGTATATCAGTGTGCTACAGTGAGGGGTGTGGGGTATATCGGTGTTTCAGTGAGGTGTGTGCGGTATATCAGTGTTACAGTGAGGGGTGTGGGGTATATCAGTTTTACAATGAGGGGTGTGGGGTATATCAGTGTTACAGTGAAGGGTGTGGGGTATATCTGTGTGTTACAGTGAGGGGTGTGGGGTATATCAGTGTGTTTCAGTGAGGGGTGTGGGGTATATCAGAGTGTTACAGTGAGGGGTGTGGGGTATATCAGAGTTTTACAGTGAGGGGTGTGGGGTATATCGGTGTTACAGTGAGGGTTGTGGGGTATATCAGTGTTACAGTGAGGGGTGTGGGGCATATCAGTGTTACAGTGAGGGGTGTGGGGTATATCGGTATTACAGTGAGGGGTGTGGGGTATATCAGTGTGTTTGAGTGAGGGGTGTGGGGTATATCAGTGTTACAGTGAGGTGTGTGGGGTATATCTAAAGGGAATTGGATAAGTTCCTGAAGGAAATAAAATTGCAGGGTTCTGCGGAAAGGGCGGGGGAGTGGGACTCGCTGAAGTGCTCTTGCAGAGAGCCGGCACGGGCTCAACGGGCTGTAATGCCTCCTTCTGTGCTGTAAATATTCTATGACTCTGTTAAGTCCGTGAATGATTTAGACACGGACTAGCAGGAGTGAAAACAACAGATCTTTACTGGTGAAAGGCAATAACGAAACTGAACAGAGGCTCTCTAGCGCCTTTTATACAGGGGTGGTCACTGTCGGTACTGCAGTCTGAGACCAGTTATTCTCTTAAAGGTACATACACAACAATTCCTCCCCTTTTAGATAAACAGTACATAACATTCATTTAACAACTAAATGATAACGAATTACAATCACAATTACAGTTAATAGATACAGTGGTTAAGTTTAAGCAACTATAAGTTCAGTCTTTGCGGAGGCTTCCTGATTCTGTCTGGATAACGCCTCTTTGGGGTAACAGCTTCTTCTGGCAATGTTGAGTCGGAATCAATGTTGTTGTTTGGTTCATCTGCTTCCAATATTACCGGTTCTGCGGTAGCTGCAATTGGAACGTCGATTTCATTACCAGGTGTATCAGATCGTGGTGTGGAGTTGACGTTTTACAGTGACTCTAGAATCTGGTCAGCCTGGCGTCTTACAATGCTCTCTCCAACGTCCACGGCATACATGAGAGGTCCTTGTCGTATACAAATCGTTCCTGGCTGCCATTTCTCAGTGCGGTAGTCCCGGGCCAAAACTGGTTGACCTATCTTAAAACTCCTGGTCGGCCTTTCATTCATATTCTGAAACTGCCTGTTCTCCACATCTCTACGGACGTTTGGCTTAACCAAATCCAAGCGGCATCGTAGTCTTCGATTGAAGAACATGATGGCTGGAGTTTGGTTGGTAACGGCATGTGTCGTATTCCGGTAGGCAAACAAGAAATTGTCCACCTTGTGTTGTAGGGGTATATCTTCATTACACATTGCCTTCATAGCCTTCTTGAATGTTTGGACAAACCTCTCGGCCAATCCATTAGTGGTTGGATAATATGGGCCGATGTGTAATGCTTAACACCATTGTTCTTTAAGAACCTCTGGAACTCTTCAGACACAAACTGTGGTCCATTGTCAGAGCAAATCTGTTCAGCCAGCCCATTCCTGGCGAATATGGTTCGTAAAACTGTGATAGTTTTTTCCGTGGTGGTTGAGGACATTTTTATTACCTCTGGCCACTTTGAATGTGCATCCACCGCAATTAAAAACATCGAGTCCATGAAGAGACCAGCAAAATCAATGTGCACCCTTTTCCATGGAGATGAGGGCCACTCCCATGGATGCAGAGGAGCTTGTGGTGGGGCGTTTTGGACCTTCTGGCATCCTGCACAGCTCTTGGTCATCTCTTCGATTTCTCTATCGATTCCCGGCCACCACACAAACGCTCTGGCTAAGCTCTTCATTTTTACCCCACCCAGATGACCCTCATGAAGCTCATTGAGCACTCTATCCATCAACTTAGGTGGAATTACTACTCTGGATCCACACATCAAGGTTCCTCTGCACACTGACAGCTGTTCTCTTCTCGGCGAGAATGCTGGCAGCAGTGGTTCGCCATGTGCTGGCCATCCCTTCACCGTTAAATCATAGACCCGTGATAGTGTCGGGTCATTCCGTGTTTCCTTTTCTATGTTTGCATTCGTCACAGGGAGACATTCGACTATGGTCGAGTGGAATAACTCCATTGGATTAACTGCAAGGTCTTCTTCTTCCACCGTCGGCAACGGTAGACGTGACAATCCTTCAGCATTTCCATGCTGTTTAGTTCCTTTGTACTCGATGTCATATTTGTGTGCCCCTAGGAAAAGGGTCCATGTCTGCAGCCGTACGCCCTTCTGAGGGTTGAAAATGGAGACAAGAGGTTGATGATCGGTTAGTAGAGTAAATTTTTGACCGTGCAGATAGTGATTGAACTTCTTCACCCCCCACACTAGGCTGAGGGCCGCTCTGTCAATCTGGGTGTAGTTACGCTCGGCAGAAGTTAACGAGCGTGACGCAAAAGCTATCGGCCTCTCCAAACCATCAAGGAATTTATGTGACAGTACCGCCCCAATGCCATCGGGAGACGCATCACACGCCAGCCTGATTGGCAGTGCTGGGTTGTAGTGAGCCAATACTTCCTTCGAAGTGATTAAGTCCTTGCTCTTCTGAAAAGCACGTTTACAATCATCGCTCCCTTTCCATGCTACCCCCGTTCGTAGCAGGGCGTTCAGTGGGTGCATAATTGTCGAAAAATTCGGCAAAAACTTATGATAGTAATTCACCAATCCGAGGAATGACCTCAGTTGCGACACATTTTCAGGCGCTGGGGCCTTAACAACCGCTTCAATTTTGTCAGGAGACTTATGTAACCCCTCTTCATCAATCACGTGACCACAATACGATATCTGTTTCTTAAAAAATTCGCACGTGGGGTGGTTGGCTCGCAGCCAATGTTCCCGTAGTCCAGTGAGCACCTGTTCTAGGTTGTTAAGGTGTTCACTGTCATCTTCACCTGTTACAAGGATGTCGTCCAAGTAACACTGAGTCCCTGGAATCCCTTGCAGGACTTGTTCCATCGCTCTTTGCCATATCGCCGGAGCCGATGCTACTCTGAATACCAATCGATGATACTGGTAAAGACCTTTGTGAGTGTTTATCGTGAGATACTTCCTAGAGGACTCTTCAACCTCCATCTGCAAATATGCTTGTGCTAGGTCAATTTTTGTAAAACGCTTCCCTCCAGACAGTGAGACGAAGATGTCTTTTATCCTTGGAAGAGGATATTGTACTGTGTGAAGGACAGGGTTCACCGTCACCTTGAAATCCCCACAGATGCGAATCTTCCTTGGCTCTCCGGACTCATTGCTTAACGTTTTCTTCATTACAGGAACGATGGGTGTCGCCCACTCGCTCCAGTCGACCTTAGACAACACGCCCACCTTCTCCAGATTCTCCAGCTCTGCCTCGACGGCTGGACGAATTGCATATGGTACCGGTCTCGCTTTGAAAAACTTGGGAACTGCATTCTCTTCTATTTTTAACGAGGCGTTTACACCTTTAAGAGTGCCCAGTTATTGTTGAAATACCTCTTTGGCGTTCGCTAAGATTGTTGACAATCATCCAGGAGTGACGTCTTCATCTTTTTTACCAACCACCGTCATTGCATGAATGGAATGCCAATCTAAGTTTATCTTCCTGATCCATTCCCGTCCCAATAACGGTTGTCCACCATTTGGCAGTATGCAGAGATACAATTTCCGTATTTTCTTGCCACTGTATTCGACAGGCACCCTTACTTTTCCTCTGGGGTATACTTTATGCCACGTATACATCGTCAAGACGATGGATGTCTCTCTCAAGGGTATGTGTGAAAATAGCCGCTCGTAGTCTCGTCGATTCATGACGGTTAGCGATGATCCTGTATCCAATTCCATTTCAACTTGGGACCCTGCTATCGTGAGGGTGACCCAAATGGTTCAGTGATCCTCTTTTGCGATTACATTGTGAAGTTTGAGACAGCTTAATCTCCTGTTCTCGGATTCACTATCGCTCATCTGGTCTTCGGAACTACTGTCCGTCATGTTTTGTACTTTCTTGTACGGTTCCTTAGTAGCCTTTTTGTTGTCGCTGGTCTTCTTCCCAGACCTACAAACTCGTGCAATGTGTCCAATCTTCCCGCATTGTCTGCATATTTTGTCTTTGGACCAGCAGCCCTTCTGGTCATGGTTAGTTCTGCCGTAGCGATAACATTTTGCAAATCGCCGTGTCATTTCGTGGGTGCCGTATTCCTGTGGTTTTTGTTGAATTTCTGCAGCTCCCCTGGCTGCTGCTTCATATGATACTGCCACGCTGAAAGCCTTATCTAGCGTCAGCTCTTTTTCTGAGAGTAACTTCTTCTGTGTTCCTTCACTCAGGAGTCCACAGACAAATTTGTCCCGTAGGGTAACTGCCAGTCCTGCTCCGAACTGGCAGTGCTTTGATAGGTTGCCTAGTTCCGTAAGATACTCAGCATTGCTCTCATCTTTGTGCTGAGTTCTCCTGTGCAAATTTAAATCTTTCTGCTATCAACAGCGGTGCAGGGTTTAAGTGCTCCTGTTGAACAGCAGCAATTTCGTTAAAACTCTTCGCCTTCGGTTTGGCTGGAGTAATCAGATCCCGCAATAGGCTGTACGTTCTAGCGCCCATTAAGTTTAGCAATATTGATGCCTTTTTCCCCTCCGCTATTTCATTTGCCTCGAAATATACCTCGACTCTTTCCGCATACATGGTCCAGTCCTCTAATGTATTATCAAAAGCAGTGATACAGCCAGTCTTCGGCATCTTGCAAATCTAAAATGGCATCTCCCGTGCTTTGCCTTCTTCCCCGATTTAACTAAATGGCGCCTCCCGCGCTTTGTCTTCTTCCCCGCTGTTGTTAGCGCTGCTTTCCACAGTTTCTTGTGCGTATTCTTTTTCTTTTATTATTTTCCCGTCGTGGAGCAGACCCTCTGGGACACTTCCCTCCCTCTTCTTGGTCCGAACGCTGCCCGGCATCGAAGCACCAGCCGCGCCCTGTATGCTCCACCCTCTCTCTCTCTCTTTGCTTCCCGACTTGCTGCCCGGCCCCGTTGAAAGGCCACCCGATCGAGCTTCAGCCCGCCGCAGCCCAGGAAGGATCAGAGCACTACCTGCCACCAGCCCGATTAGCTGGGAAACCACGGACCGAGGAACCCAGCCTGGCTCTGGAAAGTCGCTCCTGCAAAGCCTTGAACCCGATGATTGACGGTCGACGCCCGTTTCTCGAGTTTCAATGGCCTCTTTTTTTTTTCTTCTGGCTCCGTCCTTCAATAACGTCGTCGGAGCTGCTGCCGAGTTGCAGGTAAGTACGTTTCTTACTCGTCGCCAGTGTTAAGTCCGTGAATGATTTAGACACGGACTAGCAGGAGTGAAAACAACAGATCTTTACTGGTGAAAGGCAATAACGAAACTAAACAGAGGCTCTCTAGCGCCTTTTATACAGGGGTGGGTACAGCAGTCTGAGACCAGTTATTCTCTTAAAGGTACATACACAACAGACTCTATCTAGCCCGAGATGTACAACAATAACTTGTATTTAAATAGCGCCTTTAATGTAGTAAAACGTCCGAAGGCGCTTCATAGGAGTTTTTTTTTTAAGACAAACAATTTCGACACCGAGCCACATAAGGATAAATTAGGACAGGTGACTCAATGCTTGGTCAATTTGGGAGGTTTTAATTAGCGTCTTCAAGGAGGAAGATGTAGTGAGGTGGAAAGGTTTAGGCAGGGAATTCCGGAGCTTAGATCCTCGGCAAAAGAAGGCACGGCCACTAAATGTTGAGCGATTATTATCAGGGATGTTCAAGAGGGCAGAATTAGAGGAGCGCAGATATCTCGGAGGGTGTGGGGTGGTTGTGGGGCTGAAGGAGGTTAGTGGTAAGAAAGGGTGAGGCCATGGAGGGATTTGAAAACAAGCATGAGCATTTTGAAATCGAGGTGCTGCTTAACCGGGAGCCAGTGTAACAGCGAGCACAGGGGAGGTGGGAGAACGGGACTTGGTACGAGTTAGGACACGGGCAGCCAAGTTTTGGATGACCTCAAGTTCACATAGGGTGGAATGTGAGAGGCCAGCCTGGAGTGCATTGGAATAGTCAAGACTCGAAGTAACAAAGGCATGGATGAGGGTTTCAGCAGCGGATGAGATGAGGCAGGGGCGGAGACGGGCGATGTTACGGAGGTGGACGCAGGCGGCATATGTTATGCAACGGATATGTGGTCGGAAACTCAAGTCAGGGTCAAATATGACACCAATGTTGCAAACAATCTGGTTCAGCCTCAGACAGATGTTAGGGAGAGAGGGATGGAGTCAGTGGCTATGGAACGGAGTTGGTGGCGGGGTCCAAAAACAATAGCTTCAGTCTTCCCAATTTATAATTGGAGAAACTTTTTGCTCATCCAGAACTGGATGTCTGTCAAGCAGTCTGACAATTTAGAGACCATGGAGGGGGCGAGAGAAGAGGTAGTGAGGTAGAGCTGGGTGTCGTCAGCGTACATGTGGAAACTGACGCTGTGTTTTCTGATGATGTCGCCAAGGGGCAACATGTAGATGAGAAATAGGAGGGGGCCAAGGATAGATCCTTGGGGGGCACCAGAGGTAACGATGTGGGAGCGGGAAGAGAGGCTAACTGATATCCTGATCCTTTCCGCACAGCATGATCCCAGCCCCAGACATATCCCTCACTGCGGAGAGTGATAGAGCGAGAGAGGCAGAGACAGTGAGGGAGCAGATACGTAGTGAGTGAAAGAAACACTGGGGTAGATATTGACTTATAATAGGTGCTATTGTACAAACTGGGTGATTGTGTATCAGCCACCCATTTTACACTGATTGAAATAAAACTCGGGAGAGATTTAGGGCAGGATCCTAATTCATTCCCGGAGACGGGGCTGATTGTACACCCTGTGTTCATGCCCAGTGAGACTGCACACCAGGAGCAGAGCCTGGTCAATGTGACCCTGTGGCACCTAGAATGGGAGTGTCTCCGGCCGCTTTGTGACATCGTTCCTGGCTGCTGTGTGATTGGCTCCTTGCTCCTGTGTGATGTCACCTAGAGACAGGACCCCGCCCCTGGTTACAGCCCATCAGTGGGATGTCAGTGTGGGAGGAACTGGAGTGACAGCTGACACTGGGAGTGAGTTTAGTCCCAATAAACAGGGCAACAGAGAATACAGAACAATTTAATATTAAAGTAAGTAATTCAAGCACACTCACTATTTGCAAAAATAATCAAATTAAATGTAATTATTGTCACAAAAATGCTCCCCCTGTATTCTGGAATTAAAATAAATCATTTTTCTAGTGACAGTCTCTGGGAGTGAGCAATATCTCAGGAAGGTGGAGAGAGAGAAGTCGAATCATCGCCACACTCACTGGGACTGGAGAAATGTCGCGGGGTTCACAGAGCAGATCTGGTGGGACCAAGACCCCCAGTGTCGGAGACAGGATAAAACAGAAAGCTTCAGCAATGATTGGAAAGGTGAGGTTCTTTACTGAGATTCCCATCAGTCCAGGATTTTTCCGAGGTGGGAATCTAACCAGATTGCAGGAGTTGTTCAACATCTGCCGTCAGGCTCCGCCTTTGATGTGGCAAGTTGAGTGGAGCTTAACTCAGATAAACCTTGCTCGTACCGCACCCAGGATTGTTTGACACTTACATGTAGAGGGATCTTTATTCTGTATTCACTCCATGCTGTACCTGAGCCGGTTGTGCTTCATTGTGTAGTGTCAAGGGAGCTGGATGCTGCATTGAATACATGTTGTATGAGAGGGAGCTTTACTCTATATGTCACCCATGCTGTACTTGCCCTTGGACTGTTTGGGCAGTTTAATGGGAGCTTTACTCTGTGTATAAGTCATTCCATATGCTGGAAGATTTCAATGGACTGGTCTGGCGGGCAGAAAAGTGGCAAATGAAATTCAATCTGGAGAAGTTTGAGGTAATGCATTTGGGGAGGGCTAACAAGGCAAGGTACCCCAGACTCCTAGGAACAGGAGTAGGCCATACAGCCCCTCGAGCCTGTTCCGCCATTCAGTAAGGTCACGACTGATCTGTGATCTAACTCCATATACCCGCCTTTGGCCCATATCCCTTCATACCTGAGGTTAACAAAAAGCTCTCAATCTCTGATTTAAAATTAACAATTGACCTCGCATCAATTGCCGTTTGTGGAAGAGAGTTCCAAACTTCTACCACCCTGTGTGTGTAGAAGTGTTTCCTAATTTCACTCCTGAAACGTCTGCTTCTAATTTTTAGACTGTGCCCCCAGTCCTAGAATCCTAAACCAGTGGAAATAGTTTGTCTATCTGTTCACCTTAATATCCTGAAAACTTCCATCAGATCATTCCTGAACCGTCTAAATTCTAGGGAATACAACGCTTATTTGTGTAATCTCTCCTCGTAACTTAACCCTTGAAGTCCAGGTATCATTCTGGTAAACCTACGCTGCACTCCCTCCAAGGCCAATATTTCCTTCCAATGGTGTGGTGCCCAGAACTGCTCACAGTGCTCCAGGTGTGGTCTAACCAGGGTTTTGTACAGCTGCTGCATAACTTCTACCCACTTGTACTCTAGTCCTCTCGATATAAAGGCCAGCATTCCATTAGGCTTTTTGATTATTTTCTGTACCTGTCCATGACATTTTAATGATCTGTGTACCTGAACCCCCCAAGTTTCGATGGACCTACACTGTTTTTAGCTTTTCACATTTAGAAAATACCCTGTTCTATCCTTTTGGGGTCCAAAGTGAATGACCTCACATTTGCTTACATTGAAATCCATTTGCCACAGTTTTGTCCATTCAATTAATCTATCAATATCCCTTTGTAATTTTATGTTTTCATCTACACTGCCTACAATGCTGCCTATCTTTGTGCTGTCTGCAAATTTGGATATATCACTTTCTATAACATCATCTAAGTCATTACCAATATTGTGAATAGTTGTGGCCCCAAAACAGATCACTGCAAAGACCACAAGTCTCGTCCTGCCAATTTGAGTACCTACGCTGTATCCTGAAGTTTTATAAGGAGTTATAAAGGTTTATGCTCGGTTATATAAATTATTATAAAAGAATATAATGTATTATAATGATATATAAAGTTTGATAATAGAATATACAGGAAGCTTTGGTTTATCTGGAGGTTAACTCTCCGGAATGCTCGATCCACCGGCAAAAATCAGGAGCCGTTTCGTTCGTTTTTTTTTCTTCTCGTGGCTTTTTTTTCACCAGTCAAGCTCTGCAAGGTCTCACACAAGCTGTTGCTAAGCTACAGAGACGCTTGCAAGGTACGTCCGACTGTTTAGAAGCTGTTGCTAAGCAACAGGTTTTGTTGATTCACACGGAGATTTTCAGCTCCGTATGTTTCAACATTAACACCGGTTTGTCCGGCAGTTTTGATGGGACGGCAACAGCTCGGTCCCGTCGGTGCCGGATATCACAACGTTTCCTGTAAAGTGTTATGATGAATTGTAAAGGGAGATAAATGGTTATACAAATTATAAAGGGATATAAATGGGGTACAAAGTGATACAATGTATGATGATAAACGGACATAATCATTTGCCAAAGCTTTATAAAGTGTTATTAAGGATTATAATGATTTAAAAAAGGTTATAAGGCTCCCTCTGCACTACCGCATTAAACACTCCCAGGGCAGGTACAGCACAGGGTTAGGTACAGAGTAAAGCTCCCTCTACACTGTCCCACCAAACATTCCAAGGCAGGTACAGCACGGGTTAGATACAGAGTAAAGCTTCCTCTACACTGCCCCATCCAACACTCCCAGGGCAGGTACAGCACGGGTTAGATACAGAGTAAAGCTCACTCTACATTGTCCCATCAAACACTCCCAGGGCAGGTACAGCACGGGTTAGATACAGAGTAAAGCTCCCTCTACACTGTCCCATCAAACGCTCCCAGGGCAGGTACAGCACAGGGTTAGATACAGAGTAAAGCTCCCTCTACACTGCCCCATCAAACACTCCCAGGGCAGGTACAGCACGGGTTAGGTACAGAGTAAAGCTCCCTCTACATTGTCCCATCAAACACTCCCAGGGCAGGTACAGCACGGGTTAGATACAGAGTAAAGCTCCCTCTACACTGCCCCATCACACACTCCCAGGGCAGGCACAGCACGGGTTAGATACAGAGTAAAGCTTCCTCTGCACTGCCCCATCAAACACTCCCAGGGCAGGTACAGCACGGGTTAGATACAGAGTAAAGCTCCCTCTACATTGTCCCATCAAACACTCCCAGGGCAGGTACAGCACGGGTTAGATACAGAGTAAAGCTCCCTCTACACTGCCCCATCAAACACTCCCAGGGCAGGTACAGCACGGGTTAGATACAGAGTAAAGCTCCCTCTACACTGCCCCAACACACACTCCCAGGGCAGGTACAGCACGGGTTAGATACAGAGTAAATCTCCGTCTACACTGTCCCATCAAACATTCCAAGGCAGGTACAGCACAGGTTAGATACAGAGTAAAGCTCCCTCTACACTGTCCCATCAAACACTCCCAGGACAGGTACAGCACGGGTTAGATACAGTATAAAGCTCCCTCTACACTGCCCCAACACACACTCCCAGGGCAGGTACAGCACGGGTTAGATACAGAGTAAATCTCCGTCTACACTGTCCCATCAAACATTCCAAGGCAGGTACAGCACAGGTTAGATACAGAGTAAAGCTCCCTCTACACTGTCCCATCAAACACTCCCAGGACAGGTACAGCACGGGTTAGATACAGTATAAAGCTCCCTCTACACTGCCCCAACACACACTCCCAGGGCAGGTACAGCATGGGTTAGATACAGAGTAAATCTCCGTCTACACTGTCCCATCAAACATTCCAAGGCAGGTACAGCATGGGTTAGATACAGAGTAAAGCTCCCTCTACACTGCCCCAACACACACTCCCAGGGCAGGTACAGCACGGGTTAGATACAGTATAAAGCTCCCTCTACACTGCCCCAACAAACACTCCCAGGGCAGGTACAGCACGGGTTAGATACAGAGTAAATCTCCCTCTACACTGTCCCATCAAACATTCCAAGGCAGGTACAGCACGGGTTAGATACATAGAATCACAGAATGCTACAGCATGGAAGGAAGCAATTTTGGCCCATCGTGTCCGCGCCAGCCAACAAAGAGCTGTCAAGCCTAATCGCACTTCCCAGCTCTTGGTCCGTAGCCCTGCAGGTTAGAGCATCCCCAGTGCACATCCAAATTCTTTTTAAATGTCGTTAGGGTTCCTGCCTCTACCACCCTTTCAGGCAGTGGGTTTCAGACACACACAACCCTCTGGGTGAAGAAATTTCCTGTCGTATCCCCTCTAAACCTTCCACCAATTACTTTAAATCTCTACCCCTGGCTTTTGACCCCTCTGCTAAGGGAAATAGGTCCATTCTATCCACTTTATCCATGGCCTTCATAATTTTATTCACCAAAATAAGGTCTCCTCTCAGCCTCCTCTGTTCCCAGGAAAACAGACCCAGCCTATCCAGTCTTTCCTCATAGCAAAATTCTCTACTCCCGGCAACATCCTTGTAAATCTCTTGTGTACCCTCTCTAGTGCAATCACATCTTTCCTGTAATGTGGTGACTAGAACTGCCCGCAGTACGCTAGCTGAGGCCTAACTAGTTGAAGCATAATCCCCCCTGCTCTTGTATTCTATGCCACGGCTAATGAAGGCAAGCATTCCGTATGCCTTCTTAACCACCTTATCTACCTCACCTGCTACCTTCAGGGATCTGTGGACATGTGGTCACTTTGTTCCTCTACACTACTCAGTGACGTACCATTTATTGTGAATTCCCTTTCTTTTTTGGCCCTCCCCAAATGCATGACCTCACACTTCTCCGGATTGAATTCCATTTGCCACTGTTCTGCCCAACTGACCAATTTACTGATATCTTCCTGCAGTCTGCAGCTTCCTTCTTCAGTATCAACCACACAGCCGATTTTAGTATCATCTGCAAACTTCTTAATCATACCCCATATATTCAAGTCTATATCATTGATGTATACCACAAAAATCAAGGGACCTAGAACTGAGCCCTGCGGAACCCCACTGGAGACAGTCTTCTGGTCACAAACATACAGAGTACTGCTCTCTCTACAATGTCCCAGCAAACGTTACCAGGCAGGGACAGCCCGGGTTAAATACCGAGTAAAACTCCCTCTATACTATCCCATCAAACACTCACAGGACAAGTACACCATGGGTTTGACGCAGAGTAAAGGTCCTTCTAAAAATTCCCATTCAGCACTCCCAGGACAAGTACAGCACGTGTTAGATAAAGAGTAAAGCAGCCTCTTCGCAATCCCATCATAAACTGCCAGGGAAGATACAGCAGAGGGATAGATACAGAGTAAAGCTCCATCTACACTGTTCCATCAAACACTCCCAGGGCAGGTACACCACGGGTTAGATACAGAGTAAAGCTCTCTCTACACTGTCCCATCAAACACTCCCAGGGCAGGTACAGCACGGTTTAGATACAGAGTAAAGCACCCTCTACACTGCCCCTTCAAACACTCCCAGGGAAGGTACAGCACAAGATGGATACAGAGTAAAGCTCCCTCTACATCCTCCATCAAACACTCCCAGGGCAGGTACAGCACGGGTTAGATACAGAGTAATGCTCCCTGTATACTATTCCATCAATCACTCCCAGGGCAGGGACAGCATGGGTTAGTTACAGAGTAAAACTCCCTTTACACTGTCCCATCAAACACTCCCATGTCAGGTACACCACGGGGTTAGATACAGAGGAATGCTCCCTCTACACTGTCCCATCAAACAATCCCCGGGCTCATAAGAACATAAATAGGAGCAGGAATAGACCACTTGGCCCCTCGAGCCTTCTCCGCCATTCAGTAAGATCATGGCTGATCTTGGGCTCAAAGCCAATTCTGCTCCCGCTCCTCATAACCTTCACTCCCTTATCTTGCAAAAATCTGTCTATCTCCACCTTAAATGTATTTAATGACCCAGCCTCCACAACTATTTGGGGCAGAGAATTCCACAGATTTACGACATTCTAAGAAGAAATTCCTCCTCATCTCAATTCTAAAAGGATGACCCTTTATTCTAAAACTGTGCCCCCGCGTTCTAGATTTCCCCACGAGGGGAAACATCCTCTCTGCATCTACCTTGTCGAGCCCCCTCAGTATCTTATATGTTTCAATAAGATCACCTCTCATTCTTCTAAATTCCAATGAGTATAGGCCCAGCCTGCTCAACATTTCTTCATAATTCAACCCACTCATCTCTGGAATTAACCTAGTGAATCGTCTCTGAACTGCCTCCAATGCAAGTATATCCTTCCTTAAATAAGGAGACTAAAATTGTACGCAGTACTCCAGGTTTGGTCACACCAATACCCTGTACAGTTGTAGCAGGACTTCGCTGCTTTTATACTCCAACCCCCGTGAAATCAAGGCCAACATTGCATTTGCCTTTTTGATTACTTGCTGTACCTGCATGCTTAACTTTTTGTGTTACTTGCACAAGGACCCCCAGGTCCCTCTGAACTGTAGCATTTTGTAATCTCTCTCCATTTAAATAATAATTTGCTTTTTTTATTTTTCCTGCCAAGTGTATAAGCTCGCACTTTCCCACATTAGACTCCATCTGCCAAATGTTTGCCCACTCAATTAGCCTTCCTATATTCCGTTGCAGGTGCTTTGAGTCCTCTGCACAACTTGCTTTCCCACCCATCTTTGTATCATCCGCAAAATTGTCTCAATTGCACTCGTTCCTTTCCTCCAAGACATTAATGTAGATTGTAAATAGTTGAGGCCCCAGCCCCGATCCCTGTGGCACCCCACTAGTTACCGTTTGCCAATGGGAAAATTACCTATTTATCCCAAATATCTGCCTTCTGTGTACAACATGGTTTAGATATAGAATAAAGCTCCCTCTACATTGTCCCATCAAACACTCCCAGGGCAGGTACAGCGCAGTTTAGACGGGACAGTGTAGCGAGAGCTTTACTCTGTATCTACCCCGTGCTGTACCTGCCCTGGGAGTGTTTGATGGGACGGTGTTGATGCAGCTTTACTCTTTATCTAACCAGAGCTGTACCTGGCCTGAGAGTGTTTGATTTTACAGTGTGGATGGAGCTTTACTCTGTTTCTAACCCGTGTTGTGCCTGTCCTGGACTCATTTGTGACAGTGTAGAGGGAGCTTTACTCTGTATCAACGGTATGTTGGCCTTCATTGCAAGTGGATTTGAATACAGGAACAAGGATTTCTTACTACAGTTATACAGGGCCTTGATGAGACCACACTTGGTGTATACTGTGTGCCGCTTTGTTCTCCTTACCTAAGAAAGGATATACATGTCTTAGAGGGAATGCAGCGAATGTTCACCAGACTGATTCCTGGGATGGCAGGACGGTCGTATAGAGAGTTTGGTTCGACTAGCCCTGTATTCACTAGAGTTTAGAAGGAGAGGGGATCTCCTTGGAACTTTTAAAACTCTGACAGGGCTATACAGACTGGATGCAGGGAGGTTGTTTCCCCTGGCTGGGGGGGGGGGGGGGTCGAGATCGTGGGGTCACAGACTCAGGATATGGGGTCTGACATTTGGACTGAGATGAGGAGAAATATCTGCACTCACAGGGTGGTGAATCTGTGGAATTCTCTACCACAGAGGCTGTGGATGGCAAGTCACTGAATATATTTAAGAAGGATGGAGTTCTAGATACAAAAGGCATCAAGGGGTATGAGGAGAGAGCGGGAATTTGAAACTGAGATAGAAGCTCAGCCATGATCATGTTGAATGGCGGAGCAGGCTCGAAGGGCTGAATGGCCGACTCCTGCTCCTACTTTTCTATCTTTCAAACATGGTCTGAACCGGCCCTGGGACTGTTTCATGGGACTCTGTAGATGGGGCTTTACGCTTTATCTAACCTGTACTGTACCAGCCCTGGGAGGGTTTGATGGGACAGTGTTGAGGGAGCTTTACTTTGTATCAAACATGGTCTGAACCTTCGCTGGGAGAGTTTGATGGTGCAGTGTAGAGGGAGCTTTAATCTGTATCTAACCCATGCTGTACCTGCCCTGGGAGTGTTTGCTGGGACAGTGTAGAGGGAGCTTTACTCTGTGTCTAACCCATGTGTAAGCACCCTCGGAGCGTTTGATTGGCAATATCGAGTGCGCTTTACTCTGTATCTAACATGTGCTGTACCTGCCCTGGGAGTGTTTGCTGGGACAGTGTAGAGGGTGCTTTACTCTGTATCTAACCCGTGCTGTACCTGCCCTGGGAGTGTTTGCTGGGACAGTGTAGAGTGTGCTTTACTCTGTATCTAACCCGTGCTGTACCTGCCCTGGGAGTGTTTGCTGGGACAGTATAGAGGGTGCTTTACTCTGTATCTAACCCATGTGTAAGCACCCTCTGAGCGTTTGATTGGCAATATCGAGTGCGCTTTACTCTGTATCTAACACGTGCTGTACCTGCCCTGGGAGCGTTTGATTGGGCTCTCTAGATGGGGCTTTATGCTTTATCTAACCCGTGCTGTACCTGCCCTGGGAGTGCTTTATGGGACAGTGATGAGGGAGCTTTACTGTGTCTAACTCGTGTTGTACCTATCCTGGGAGAGTTTTATGGGGCAGTGTTGGGGCAGATTTACTCTACATCTAACCTATTCGGCCCTATTGGTTTCTGCCGGTGTTTATCCCCCACACAAGCCTCCTCTCACCCCTCTTCTTTTAATTCTATTAGCAGAACCTTATATTTGTTTCTCCCTCGTGTGCCTGGACCATGACCCCACTAGCAAACATCAAGCCATTGTTTCCAAGTGTGTCACTGACCTCATCTCCTCCGGAGATCTTCCCTCCATGGCCGCCAACCTCACAGTCCCCCAACCCCGCACAGCCCGCTTCTACCTCCTTCCCAAGATCCACAAACAGGACTGGCCTGGTAGACCCATCGTTTCAGCATGTTCTTGCCCCACAGAACATATCTCTTCCTGTCTCGACTCTATTTTTTCTCCCCTTGTCCAGTCTCTTCCCACCTACATTCACGACTCTTCCGACGCCCTCCGTCACTTTAACAGTTTCCAGTTTCCTGGCCCCAACTGTCTCCTTTTCACCATGGACGTCCAATCCCTCTACACCTCCATCCCCCACCAGGACGGCCTTCGGGCGCTCCGTTTCTTCCTTTAACAGAGGCCCAACCTGTCCCCATCCACCACCACCATCCTCCGCCTGGCTGAACTTGTTCTCACATTGAAGAACTTCTCCTTTGACTCCACTCACTTCCTCCAAATTAAAGGTGTTGCTATGGGAACCCGCATGGGCCCTAGCTATGCCTGTCTGTTCATGGGATATGTGGAACATTCTTTGTTCCAGTCCTACTGAGGTCCCCTCCCTCACGTCTCTTTCCGGTACATCGATGACTGTATTGGTGCCGTTTCCTGCTCTCGCCCTGAACTGGATAAGTTCATTCACTTTACTTCCAATTTCCACCCTGCCCTCACCTTCACATGGTCCATCTCCGACTCGTCCCTTCCCTTCCTTGACTTCTCCATCTCCATTTCTGGCGATCGGCTTTCAACAAACATCCACTACAAGCCCACCGACTCCCACAGCTACCTGGATTACACTTCCTCCCACCCCACTTCCTGTAAGGACTCTATTCCATTCTCCCAGTTTCTCCGTCTCCGCCGCATCTGTTCTGACGATGCCACCTTCCATACTAGTGCATCTGACTTGTCTTCCTTTATTCTCAACCGAGGATTCCCCTCTACCATGGTTGAGGCGGCCCTTGACCGTGTCCGTTCTATTTCCCGCACTTCTGCTCTCACCCCTTCCCCCTCCCCCCCAGAACCACGATCGGGTTCCCCTTGTCCTCACCTTTCACCCCACCAGCCGCCACATTCAATGGATCATCCTCCGCCATTTCTGCCACCTCCAACGTGATCCCACCACTAAACACATCTTCCCCTCACCTCCCCTTTCAGCATTCCGAAGGGACCGCTCCCTCCGCGACACCCTGGTCCACTCCTCACTCACCCACAACAGCCCTGCTCCTTCACCTGGCACCTTCCCGTGCAAGCGCAGGAGATGCAACACATGCCCTTTTACCTCCTCCCTTCCCACTGTCCAGGGCCCCAAACACCCCTTCCAGGTGAAACAGCGATTTACTTGTACTTCTTGCAATTTAATATACTGTATTCGCTGCTCATGATGCGGTCTCCTCTACATTGGGGAGACCAAACGCAGATTGGGCGACCGCTTTGCGGAACACCTCCGTTCAGTCCGTAAGGGTGACCCCGAGCGTCCGGTCGCCTGTCACTTTAATTCACCGCTTCACTCCCACACAGATCTCTCTGTCCTCGGGCTATTGCATTGTTCCAATGAAGCTCAACGTAAGCTCGAGGAACAGCACCTCATCTTTCGATTGGGCAGTTTGCAGCCTGCCAGACTCAACATTGAGTTCAACAATTTCAGATAATTATCCCTGCCCCCATTTTTCATGCAGTATGATTTTTGCCATTCCCATTTGCAACATTTTATCTTTCCTGCCTCTTACAAAAGTACAGGATGTTCTTTCTACTCCTTCCTCCCCTCCTAACACCCTGCCACCCCCCCCCTTGTCTCTGCACCTGCTTAATATCTGTTACATCTCCAGCTTTTTCCAGTTCTGATGAAGGGTCCCAGACCTGAAACGTTAACTCTGTTTCTCTCTCCACGGATGCTGCCTGGCCTGCTGAGTATTTCCAGCATTATCTGTTATCTTAAATGCATGTATAATATCCACCTCAACTACTCCCTGTGGTAGTGAGTTCCACATTCTCACCTCTCTTTAGGTGAAGAATTACTCCTGAATTCTCTACAGGATTTATCAGTGACTATCTTATATTGATCCAAATCCAAATACACCACATCCACTGGTTGTCCCTTATCTATTCTACCAGTTATATCCTCAGAAATCTCCAGTAGTTTTGTCAAACACGATTTCCTTTTCATAAATCCACGTTGACTTTATCTAATCCCGTTGATATTTTCTAAGTGTCCTGTTATCACAGCCTTTATAATAGACTCTAGCATTTTCCCTACTACTGATGTTAGGCAAACTGGCCTGCAGTTCCCTGTTTTCTCTCTCACTCCATTTTTAAATAGTGGGGTTACATTTGCAGGAACTGTTCCATAATCTATAGAATTTTGGAAGATGACAACCAATGTATCCACTATTTCCATGTCTACCTCTTTAAGTACTCTGGGATGCAGATTATCAGGCCCTGGGGATTTATCAGCTTTCAGTCCCATTTATTTCTCCAGCACTTTTTTGCTAATACTAATTTCCTTTAATTCCTCCCTCTCACTAGACCCTTGCTTCCCTAGCATTTCCTGGAAGTTATTTGTGTCCTCTGCCGTGAAGACAGAACCAAAGTATTTTTGCTCGACCATTTCCTTGTTCTCCGTTATAAATTCTCCAGTTTCTGACTGTAAGGGACCTGTATAATCTTTTTCTTTTTACTTACTTGTAGAAAATTTTACAATCCGCTTTTATGTTCCTTGCAAATTTATTCTCATACTCTCTTTATCCCCTCTTAACCAATCTCTTGTTCTTTTTTTGCTGAACTCTAAACTGCTCCCAATCCTCAGGCTTGCTACTTTTTCTGGCAATTTTATATGACTCCTCTTTGGATCTAATACTATCCTTAGATTCTTTTGTTAGCCATGGTTGGGCCGCTTTTCCTTTGTGTTTTTGCGCCAGAAAGGAATGTATAACGGTTGCAATTCTTGCATTCGTTCCTTAAATGTTAGCCATTGCCTATCCACCGTTATGCCTTTTAATGGAGCTCCCCAATCTATCATTGCCAACTCACTCCTCATACCATCGTAGTTTACTTTGTTTAGATTTAGGGCCCTAGTTTCGGATTGGACTTCTTCACTTTCCATTTTAATGAAGAGTTCTATCATGTTATGGTCACTCTTTCCTAAAGGGCCCCGAACAACAAGAGTATTAATTGACCCCTTCTCATTGCACAATAACCAATCTAGGACAGCCTGTTCCCTAGTTGGCTCCTCAACGTTCTGGTCTAAAATTCCATCTCGTACACATTCCAGGAATTCATCCTCCACAGTATTATTGCTAATTTGCTTTGGCCAGTCTATCTGTAGATTAACGTACCCTTGTTACATGCATCTGTAATTTCCTCTTTGATGCCATCCCCTACATTACCACTACTGTTTGGAGGCCTGTAGACAACTCCCAACAATGTTTTCTGCCCCCTGGTGGTGTTTAGCTCCACCCAGACTGATTCTACATCTTGATTTTCTGAGCCAATATCCTTTTTCACTATTGCTCTGATTTCATCCTTTACTAACAAGGCCACCCCACCTCCTTTTCCTGTTCGCCTGCTCTTCCTAAATAGCGAATATCCTTGGATATTCAGCTCCCAGCCTTGGTCACCCTGCAGCCATGTCTCCATTATTGCAATTATATCGCATCCGTTTACATCTATTTGCGCTGTTAATTCGTCTACCTTCTTACGAATGCTTCGTACATTCAGATAGCGTGCATTTAGATTTATCTTTTTAACATTTTTGGACATCTTAACATTTTATTGTACTATGGCCCTTTTTGTTGTAATACCGTTTTTTCTTACCTGGACCCTATTTGTTAGTGCACTCCTTTGTACGCTCTGTCCCTTCCTGAGACAATCTAGTTATCCTTAGCCCAATCACTTTCCTGCATTGCTTCCTTGGCATTTATCTGTAGCATTATTTTTTTCTCTCCCCCAGGACCCTCCACCACCCCCCCTTATTTAGTTTAAAGCCCCATCTACCTCCCTAGTTACTGAATTCGCTAAAATTCTAGTCCCAGCATGGTTCAGGGATGATTCACCCAATTAGCCCAGTTTCCTGCTCCAGACAACTGTCCAATGACCCCTTTGTTAGGGAGGGTGTGAATCAGCCCTGGTTCATGCTCCTGATCCCTGTCCAGTTAGCCCTGGATTAGGGAGGGGGTGAATCAGCCCTGGTTCATGCTCCTGATCCCTGTCCAGTTAGCCCTGGATTAGGGAGGGGGTGAATCAGCTCAGGGAGCAGGAACCTGGGCTGAGTCACACCCTCCCTAACAAAGTGGTCATTGGAAAGTGATCCGGAGCAGGAGACCGTGCTAATTCACCCCCTCCCTAACCCAAGGGTCATTGGACTGGGATCAGGAGCAGGAGACCGGGCTAATTCACCCCCTCCCTAACCCAAGGGTCATTGGACTGGGATCAGGAGCAGGAGACCTGTATAATTCACCCCCTCCCTAACAAAGCGATCATTAGACAGTGATCAGGAGCAGGAGACCGTGCTAATACACCCCCTCCCTAACCCAGGGGCCATTGGACTGGGATCAGGAGCAGGAGACCGTGCTAATTCACCCCCTCCCTAAACCAGGGGTCATTGGACTGGGATCAGGAGCAGGAAACCGGGCTAATTCATCCCCTCCCTAACCCAGGGGTCATTGGACTGGGAGCAGGAGACCTGTATAATTCACCCCCTCCCTAAAAAAGGGGTCATTGGAAAGTGATCTGGAGCAGGAGACCTGTATAATTCACCCCCTCCCTAACCCAGGGGTCATTGGACTGGGATCAGGAGCAGGAGACCGGGCTAATTCACCCCCTCCCTAACCCAGGGGTCATTGGACTTGGATCAGGAGCAGGAGACCGGGCTAATTCACCCCCTCCCTAACCCAGGGGTCATTGGACTTGGATCAGGAGCAGGAGACCTGTATAATTCACCCCCTCCCTAACCCAGGGGTCATTGGACTGGGATCAGGAGCAGGAGGCCGGGTTAATTCAATTCAATTCAATTTAATTCAAATCGCTTTATTGGCATGACAAGTTACATCTTATGTTGCCAAAGCATCGGAAAACATTCATGTTTGTTCACAAAAATACAGATCTATCCATACAGTGTATAAACAGATATATCCCTGAGTGTATAAATGTACTTTCATATAATTCATATATACTCTTATCTTATCTTTAGTGGTTGTCCCTCTGTTTATGGCAAGCTGTAACATAGTTTGCCGCTAGTGTTATGCAACTTCTCTCTTCCCCCTAGTAGGTATGGGAGTTTTTGGTTGTCATTCAATTTTCTGAATTCCGGGCATATTTTTGTAAATTTTGGGTAGAAATTCGCCCTTATGCCCTGATATTTTCTACAAGCTGTGGGGAAGTGCATCTCTGTCTCCACCATTCCCTGACTGCAGTGAGGGCATATCCTGTCCTCTCTTGGTAGCCGGGTCTGCCTGTGTCTACCTTTTTCGATCTCCAGGCTATGTTCACTAAGTCTGTACATTGTCAGGATTTTTCTCAGTTTGCTGTCCTTTACCATGGTCAGGTAATCAGCTATGTTCTATTGTCTGTTTAGGGCCAAGTAGCAATTGAGTTTGCTTTGGGTTTTTGTTGTTTCTGCCCAATATGTCAGATACTTTTCCTTTTGCTTAGCGACGATTGTGTTGGGTCGAATTCTTTGTGTTACGCTGTCACTGTCCTGTGGCTGGTTATTGTTAGTAGTGTTAGTTACTTCACTGAGTCCCAGGACTAGTTGACTGAGGGTATTCTTCTTTATGGTCAGCTCTTGGCATTTCAGGGCGTCGTAGTGATAGCATTGGGGGTTGCTCATTTGTAGGTGATTCCAAAATTTGGTGGCTCTTTTTTGGATAGTGATTATTAATGGATACTGGCCTAGTTCCGCCCTGCATGCATTGTTTACTGTTTTCCTTTGAGTCCGGATGATACTTTTACAGAATTCTGCATGTAGGATCTCAATTGGGTGTTTGTCCCATTTTGCAAATTCTTGTTGTGTTAGCGGTCCCCATACCTCACTGCCATAGAGTGCAATTGGTTCAATTACTGATTTGAAAATTTTTAGCCAAATGCGAATTGGGATTTCTATTTGGATTGATTTTTTAATGGCATAGAAAGCCCTTCTTGCTTTCTCTTTCAGTTCATTCACAGCCAGTTTGAAGTTTCCCATAGAACTGATTTTTAAGCCCAAGTATGTCTAGTTAGTGGTTTGTTCAATTTTGGTTGTTCCTCGTGTGAAATTTATTTTGGGTCCCTGATGTCTGGATCTTTGCTGGAACACAAGGACTTTGGTTTTTGGGGATTTATTGTCAGGGCCCAAGTCTGGCAGTACGACTCCAGCAGATCCAGGTTCTGCTGTAGACCCTCCTTAGTTGGTGACAGCAGAACCAGGTCGTCTGCATAGAGGAGGAATTTAACCTTGGATTCATATAGGGTGAGGCCGGGTGCTGTAGATTGTTCAAGTAGTTTTGCCAATTCATTTATGTAAATATTAAAGAGCGTCGGTGAGATTGGCGAGCCCTGCGTCACCCCCCGCCCCTGTGGGAAGTATTTTGTTTGTTTGTCTCCAATTTTAACTGCACATTTGTTGTTTGTATACATTGATTTAATTACATCATATGTTTTTCCCTCTACCCCGCTTTCGATAAGTTTCAGGAATAAACCGTCATGCCAGATGGAGTCGAAAGCCTTCTGGAAATCTATAAAGCATGCGTAGATTTTGCTTTTGTTATGGTGAACGTGTTTGTCAATTAGGGTCTGTAGGGTGAAGATATGATCTGATGTTCTATAGTTTGGCAGGAATCCAATTTGACTTTTACTCAAGACATTGTGCTCCTGAAGGAAGTTTATAAGTCTTTTGTTTATGATGCTACAGAATACCTTCCCCAGGTTACTGTTTACACAGATGCCTCGATAGTTATTTGGGTCGACTTTGTCCCCACTTTTGTATATGGGCGTTATGAGTCCTTTGTTCCAGATATCAGGGAAGTAACCGACACTCAGAACCAAGTTGAAGAGTTTTAGGATAGCCAGTTTCATTTTGTCGTCTGTCTGTTTAATCATCTCGTTTAGTATGCCGTCTGGCCCGCAAGCTTTTCCTGGTCGCAGGTCCTTGAGTTTTTCAAAAAGTTCTTTTTCTTGTATTATGGAGTCTAGCGGGTTTTGGTTCTCTTTTATGGCCATTTCTAGCTTTTCCAGTTTTTTGCATATTTGGTGTTGCTCTGGTCTTAGTGTGTTTTTCTGGTATAATTTTTCAAAGTGGTTTTCCCATGTGTCCCCGTTTTGAATGGCCAAGTCGTCGTGTTGTTTTTTGTGTAGTGTATTCAAGTTGTCCCAGAAACAATTGGAATCAATGGATTCCTCCATGGAGCTGAGTGTATTCTTAATATATTGCTCTTTTTTGGTTCTGAGTGTGTTTCTGTATTGTGTTAGTGTCTGACAATAAGTGAGGCGTAGTTCCTCGTTTTCTGGGTGTCTGTGTTTTTGGTTTGATATCTTTCTAAGTTTTTTCCTCATGTTATGGCAATCTGTGTCAAACCATTTTTCATAGTTTTTTGTTTTGGGCTTGTTCTTGCGAGCTTTCAACTTTGCACTTTTTGCCAAATTATCAAAAATATTGTTTAGGTTACTTACTGCCCGGTTTACGCCTTCTTTATTGTGAGTGTATATGTTATCCAGAAAGGTGTCCAAGAGAGCTTGAGTTGATGCATTGCTAATTGTTTTCTGGTATTTTTCCGTGTCGTTTTTGGCCCATCTGTACGATTTTTTGGTGTTGTACAGTTTACTGGGTTGTGTTTCTATGTTGTTTGTTTCTGTCTTTTTGAGATACATAGTAATTTGACTGTGGTCTGACAGTGTTGTTTGTGGTTTGACTGTGAATGCTCTGAAAGCGGATGGGTCCAAATCTGTAATCATATAGTCTACTGTGCTGCAGCCAAGAGGTGAGCAATAGGTCGATCTTCCTAGGAGGTCTCCTATGAACCTACCATTGACAATGTACAGACACATGCTTCGACAGAGCTGTCGGAGCTGTTTTCCGTTGGTATTTGTCTGCTTGTCGCAGTTATGCCTGTATGGAAGGGAAGGGATATCAAAGTGGTTATTCCCGAATACGTAATTGTTTCCCTGATTATTGGTGAAGTCTGGTTCTTCGCCCGTTCTTGAATTGAGGTCCCCACAGATCAACATGTTCCCCTGACCCTGGTATTGGATAATTTCCCCCTTCAAGTTGGAGAATGTGTCCTCTCCCTAACAAAGGGGTCATTGGACTGGGATCAGGAGCAGGAGACCGTGCTAATTCACCCCCTCCCTAACACAGGGGCCATTGGACTGGGATCAGGAGCAGGAGACCGTGCTAAATCACCCCCTCGCTAACCCAGGGGTCATTGGATTGGGATCAGGAGCAGGAGACCGGGCTAATCCACCCCCTCCCTAACCCAGGGGACATTGGACTGGGATCAGGAGCAGGAGACCGTGCTAATTCACTCCCTCCCTAACCCAGGGGTCATTGGACTGGGATCAGGAGCAGAAGACCGTGCTAATTCACTCCCTCCCTAACCCAGGGGTCATTGGACAGGGATCAGGAGCAGGAGACCATGCTAATTCACCCCCTCCCTAACCCAGGGGTCATTGGACTGGGATCAGGAGCAGGAGACCGTGCTAATTCACCCCCTCCCTAACCGAGGGCTCATTGGATTGGGATCAGGAGGAGACCGGGCTAATTCACCTCCTCCCTAACCCAGGGGTCATTGGACAGGGATCAGGAGCAGGAGACCGGGCTAATTCACCCCCTCCCTAACCCAGGGGTCATTGGACTGGGATCAGGAGCAGGAGACCGTGCTAATTCACCCCCTCCCTAACCCAGGGGTCATTGGACTGGGATCAGGAGCAGGAGACCGTGCTAATTCACCCCCTCCCTAACCCAGGGGTCATTGGACTGTGATCAGGAGCAGGAGACCGTGCTAATTCACCCCCTCCCTAACCCAGGGGTCATTGGACTGGGATCAGGAGCAGGAGACCGTGCTAATTCACCCCCTCCCTAACCCAGGGGTCATTGGACTGTGATCAGGAGCAGGAGACCGTGCTAATTCACACCCTCCCTAACCCAGGGGTCATTGGACTGTGATCAGGAGCAGGAGACCGGGCTAATTCACCCCCTCCCTAAGCCAGGGATCATTGGAATGGGATCAGGAGCAGGAGACCGTGCTAATTCAACCCCTCCCTAACCCAGGGGTCATTGGACTGTGATCAGGAGCAGGAGACCGGGCTAATTCACCCACTCCCTAACACAGGGGACATTGGACTGGGATCAGGAGCAGGAGACCGGGCTAATTCACCCCCTCCCTAACCCAGGGGTCATTGGACTGGGATCAGGAGCAGGAGACCGTGCTAATTCACCCCCTCCCTAACCCAGGGATCATTGGATTGGGATCAGGAGCAGGAGACCGTGCTAATTCACCCCCTCCCTAACCCAGGGATCATTGGACTGGGATCAGGAGCAGGAGATCGTGCTAATTCACCCCCTCCCTCACCCAGGGGTCATTGGACTGCGATCAGGAGCAGGAGACCGGGCTAATTCACCACCTCCCTAACCCAGGGGTCATTGGACTGGGATCAGGAGCGGGAGACCGTGCTAATTCAACCTCTCCATAACCCAGGGGTCGATGGACTGGGATCAGGAGCAGGAGACCGGGCTAATTGACCCCCTCCCTAACCCAGGGGTCATTGGACTGGGATCAGGAGCAGGAGACCGGGCTAATTCACCCCCTCCCTAACCCAGGGGTTATTGGACTGGGATCTGGAGCAGGAGACTCTGCTAATTCACCCCCTCCCTAACCCAGGGTTCATTGGACTGGGATCAGGAGCAGGAGACCGGGCTAATTCACCCCCTCCCTAACCCATGGGTCATTGGAATGGGATCAGGAGCAGGAGACCGTGCTAATTCACCCCCTCCCTAACCCAGGGGTCATTGGACTGGGATCAGGTGCAGGAGATCGGGCTAATTCACCCCCTCCCTAACCCAGGGGTCATTGGACTGGGATCAGGAGCAGGAGACCGTGCTAATTCACCCCCTCCCTAACCCAGGGGTCATTGGACTGGGATCAGGAGCAGGAGTCCGTGCGAATTCACCCCCTCCCCAACCCAGGGGTAATTTGACTGTGATCAGGAGCAGGAGACCGTGCTAATTCACCCCCTCCCTAACCCAGGGGTCATTGGACTGGGATCAGGAGCGGGAGACCGTGCTAATTCACCCCCTCCCTAACCCAGGGGTCATTGGACTGGGATCAGGAGCGGGAGACCGTGCTAATTCACCACCTCCCAAACCCAGGGGTCATTGAACTGGGATCAGGAGCGGGAGACCGTGCTAATTCACCCCCTCCCTAACCCCGGGGTCATTGGACTGGGATCAGGAGCGGGAGACCGTGCTAATTCACCCCCTCCCTAACCCAGGGGTCATTGGACTGGGATCAGGAGCAGGAGACCGTGCTAATTCACCGCCTCCCTAACCCAGGGGTCATTGGACTGGGATCAGGAGCGGGAGACCGTGCTAATTCACCCCCTCCCTAACCCAGGGGTCATTGGACTGGGATCAGGAGCGGGAGACCGTGATAATTCACCACCTCCCTAACCCAGGGGTCATTGGACTGGGATCAGGAGCAGGAGACCGGGCTAATTCACCCCCTCCCTAACCCAGGGGTCATTGGACTGGGATCAGGAGCAGGAGACCGTGCTAATTCACCCTCTCCCTAACCCAGGGGTCATTGGACTGGGATCAGGAGCAGGAGACCGGGCTAATTCACCCCCTCCCTAACCCAGGGTACATTGGACTGGGATCAGGAGCAGGAGACCGGGCTAATTCTCAACCTCCCTAACCCAGGGGTCATTGGACTGGGATCAGGAGCAGGAGACCGTGCTAATTCACCCCCTCCCAACCCAAGGGTCATTGGACTGGGATCAGGAGCAGGAGACCGTGCTAATTCACCCCCTCCCTAACCCAAGGGTCATTGGACTGGGATCAGGAGCAGGAGACCGGGCTAATTCACCCCCTCCCTAACCCAGCGGTCATTGGACTGGGATCAGGAGCAGGAGACCGGGCTAATTCACCCCCTCCCTAACCCAGGGGTCATTGGACTGGGATCAGGAGCAGGAGACCGTGTTAATTCACCCCCTCCCTAACCCAGCGGTCATTGGACTGGGATCAGGAGCAGGAGGCCGGGCTAATTCACCCCCTCCCTAACCCAGGGCTCATTGGACTGGGATCAGGAGCAGGAGACCGTGCTAATTCACCCACTCCCTAACCCAGGGGTCATTGGACTGGGATCAGGAGCTGGAGACCGGGCTAATTCACCACCTCCCTAACCCAGGGGTCATTGGACTGGGATCAGGAGCAGGAGACCGGGCTATCTCACCCCTTCCCTAACCCAGGGGTCATTGGAACGTGATCAGGAGCAGGAGACCGTGCTAATTCACCCCCTCCCTAACCCAGGGGTCATTGGACTGAGATCAGGAGCAGGAGACCGGGCTAATTCATCCCCTTCCTAACCCAGCGGTCATTGGACTGGGATCAGGAGCAGGAGACCGTGCTAATTCACCCCTCCCTAACCCAGGGGTCATTGGACTGGGATCAGGAGCAGGAGACCGTGCTAATTCACCCCCTCCCTAACCCAGGGGTCATTGGACTGGGATCAGGAGCAGGAGACCGTGCTAATTCACCCCCTCCCTAACCCAGGGGTCATTGGACTGGGATCGGTAGAAGGAGGCCGTGCTAATTCACCCGCTCACTAACACAGGGGTCATTGGACTGGGATCAGGAGCAGGAGACCGGGCTAATTCACCCCCTCCCTAACCCAGGGGTCATTGGACTGGGATCAGGAGCAGGAGACCGGGCTAATTCACCCCCTCCCTAACCCAGGGGTCATTGGACTGGGATCAGGAGCAGGAGACCGGGCTAATTCACCCCCTCCCTAACCCAGGGGTCATTGGACTGGGATCAGGAGCAGGAGACTGGGTTAATTCAACTCCTCCCTAACCCAGGGGTCATTGGACTGGGATCAGGAGCTGGAGACCGGGCTAATTCAACCCCTCCCTAACCCAGTGGTCATTGGATTGGGATCAGGAGCAGGGAACCGGGCTAATTCACCCCCTCCCTACCCCAGGGGTCATTGGACTGGCATCAGGAGCAGGAGACCGGGCTAATTCACCCCCTCCCTAACCCAGGGGTCATTGGACTGGGATCAGGAGCAGGAGACCGTGCTAATTCACCCCCTCCCTAACCCAGGGTTCAGTGGACTGGGATCAGGAGCAGGAGACCGGGCTAATTCACCCCCTCCCTAACCCAGGGGTCATTGGACTGGGATCAGGAGCAGGAGACCGTGCTAATTCACCCCCTCCCTAACCCAGGGGTCATTGGACTGGGATCAGGAGCAGGAGACCGGGCTAATTCACCCCCTCCCTAACCCAGGGGTCATTGGACTGGGATCAGGAGCAGGAGACCGTGCTAATTCACCCCTCCCTAACCCAGGGGTCATTGGACTGGGATCAGGAGCAGGAGACCGTGCTAATTCACCCCCTCCCTAACCCAGGGGTCATTGGACTGGGATCAGGAGCAGGAGACCGTGCTAATTCACCCCCTCCCTAACCCAGGGGTCATTGGACTGGGATCGGTAGAAGGAGGCCGTGCTAATTCACCCGCTCACTAACACAGGGGTCATTGGACTGGGATCAGGAGCAGGAGACCGGGCTAATTCACCCCCTCCCTAACCCAGGGGTCATTGGACTGGGATCAGGAGCAGGAGACCGGGCTAATTCACCCCCTCCCTAACCCAGGGGTCATTGGACTGGGATCAGGAGCAGGAGACCGGGCTAATTCACCCCCTCCCTAACCCAGGGGTCATTGGACTGGGATCAGGAGCAGGAGACTGGGTTAATTCAACTCCTCCCTAACCCAGGGGTCATTGGACTGGGATCAGGAGCTGGAGACCGGGCTAATTCAACCCCTCCCTAACCCAGTGGTCATTGGATTGGGATCAGGAGCAGGGAACCGGGCTAATTCACCCCCTCCCTACCCCAGGGGTCATTGGACTGGCATCAGGAGCAGGAGACCGGGCTAATTCACCCCCTCCCTAACCCAGGGGTCATTGGACTGGGATCAGGAGCAGGAGACCGTGCTAATTCACCCCCTCCCTAACCCAGGGTTCAGTGGACTGGGATCAGGAGCAGGAGACCGGGCTAATTCACCCCCTCCCTAACCCAGGGGTCATTGGACTGGGATCAGGAGCAGGAGACCGTGCTAATTCACCCCCTCCCTAACCCAGGGGTCATTGGACTGGGATCAGGAGCAGGAGACCGGGCTAATTCACCCCCTCCCTAACCCAGGGGTCATTGGACTGGGATCAGGAGCAGGAGACT
This sequence comes from Somniosus microcephalus, assembly GCF_052327205.1. Lineage (NCBI taxonomy): Eukaryota > Metazoa > Chordata > Chondrichthyes > Squaliformes > Somniosidae > Somniosus > Somniosus microcephalus. Next base: position 14,781,291 of record NW_028225181.1, read on the forward strand.
GGGTTAATTCAACTCCTCCCTAACCCAGGGGTCATTGGACTGGGATCAGGAGCTGGAGACCGGGCTAATTCAACCCCTCCCTAACCCAGTGGTCATTGGATTGGGATCAGGAGCAGGGAACCGGGCTAATTCACCCCCTCCCTACCCCAGGGGTCATTGGACTGGCATCAGGAGCAGGAGACCGGGCTAATTCACCCCCTCCCTAACCCAGGGGTCATTGGACTGGGATCAGGAGCAGGAGACCGTGCTAATTCACCCGCTCCCTAACCCAGGGTTCAGTGGACTGGGATCAGGAGCAGGAGACCGGGCTAATTCACACCCTCCCGAAGCCAGGGGTCATTGGACTGGGATCAGGAGCAGGAGACCGTGCTAATTCACCCCCTCCCTAACCCAGGGGTCATTTGACTGTGATCAGGAGCAGGAGAACGTGCAAATTCACCACCTCCCTAACCCAGGGGTCAAAGGACTGGGATCAGGAGCAGGAGACCGTGCCAATTCACACCCTCACTAACCCAGGGGATATTGGACTGGGGTCTGGAGCAGGAGACCGTGCTAATTCAGCCCCTCCTTAACTCAGGGGTCATTGGAATGGGATCAGGAGCAGAAGACCGTGCTAATTCACCCCCTCCCTAACCCAGGGGTCATTGGACTGGGATCAGGAGCAGGAGACCGGGCTAATTCACCGCCTCCCTAACCAAGGGGTCATTGGACTGGGATCAGGAGCAGGAGACCGGGCTAATTCCACCCCTCCCTAACCCAGGAATCATTGGACTGGGATCAGGAGCAGGAGACCGGGCTAATTCACCCCCTCCCTAACCCAGGGGTCATTGGACTGGGATCAGGAGCAGGAGACCGGGCTAATTCACCCCCTCCCTAACCCAGTGGTCATTGGACTGGGATCAGGAGCAGGAGACCGGTCTAATTCACCCCCTCCCTAACACAGTGGTCATTGGACTGGGATCAGGAGCAGGAGACCGTGCAAATTCACCCCCTCCCTAACCCAGGGGTCATTGGACTGGGATCAGGAGCAGGAGACCGGGCTAATTCACCCCCTCCCTAACCCAGGGGTCATTGGAATGGGAGCAGGAGCAGGAGACCGTGCTATTTCACCCCATCCCTAACCCAGGGGTCATTGGACTGGGATCAGGAGCAGGAGACCGTGCTAATTCACCCCCTCCCTAACCCAGGGCTCATTGGACTGGGATCATGAGCAGGAGACCGTGCTAATTCACCCCCTCCCTAACCCAGGGGTCATTGGACTGGGATCGGGAGCAGGAGCCCGGGCTAATTCACACCCTCCCTAACCCAGGGGTCATTGGACTGGGATCAGGAGCAGGAGACCAGGCTAATTCACCCCTCCCTAACCCAGGGGTCATTGGACTGGGATCAGGAGCAGGAGACCGTGCTAATTCACCCCCTCCCTAACCCAGGGGTCATTGGACTGGGATCAGGAGCAGGAGACCGGGCTAATTCACCCCCTCCCTAACCCAGGGGTCATTGGACTGGGATCAGGAGCAGGAGACCGGGCTATCTCTCCCCCTCCCTAACCCAAGGGTCATTGGACTGGGATCAGGAGCAGGAGACCGTGCTAATTCACCACCTCCCTAACCCAGGGGTCATTGGACTGGGATCAGGAGCAGGAGACCGTGCTAATTCACCCCCTCCCTAACCCAGGGGTCATTGGAAAGTGATCAGGAGCAGGAGACCAGGCTAATTCACCCCCTCCCTAACCCAAGGGTCATTGGATTGGGATCAGGAGCAGGAGACCGTCCTAATTCACCCCCTCCCTAACCCAGGGGTCATTAGACTGGGATCAGGAGCAGGAGACCGGGCTAATTCACCCTCTCCCTACCCCAGGGGTCATTGGACTTGGATCAGGAGCAGGAGACCGGGCTAATTCACCCTCTCCCTACCCCAGGAGTCATTGGACTGGGATCAGGAGCAGGAGACCGGGCTAATTCACCCCCTCCCTAACCCAGGGTTCATTGGACTGGGATCAGGAGATGGAGACCGGGCTAATATACCCCCTCCCTAACCCAGGGGTCATTGGGTTGGGATCAGGAGCAGGAGACCGGGCGAATTCACCCCCTCCCTAACCCAGGGTTCATTGGACTGGGATCAGGAGCAGGAGACCGTGCTAATTCACCCGCTCCCTAACCCACGGGTCATTGGACTGGGATCAGGAGCAGGAGATCGGGCTAATTCACCCCCTCCCTAACCCAGGGGTTATTGGACTGGGATCTGGAGCAGGAGACTCTGCTAATTCACCCCCTCCCTAACCCAGGGGTCATTGGACTGGGATCAGGAGCAGGAGACCGGGCTAATTCACTCCCTCCCTAACCCAGGGGTCATTGGACTGGGATCAGGAGCAGGAGACCGTGCTAATTCACCACCTCCCTAACCCAGGGTTCATTGGACTGGGATCAGGAGCAGGAGACCGTGCTAATTCACTCCCTCCCTAACCCAGGGGTCATTGGACTGGGATCAGGAGCAGGAGACCGTGCTAATTCACCCCCTCCCAAATCCTGGGGTCATTGGGCTGTGATCAGGAGCAGGAGACCGTGCTAATTCACCCCCTCCCTAACCAGGGGTCATTGGAATGGTATCAGGAGCAGGAGACCGTGCTAATTCAACCCCTCCCTAACCCAGGGGTCATTGGACTGGGATCAGGAGACCGGGCTAATTCACCCCCTCCCTAACTCAGGGGTCATTGGATTGGAATCAGGAGCAGGTGACCGGGCTAATTCACCCCCACCCTAACCCAGGGGTCATTGGACTGTGAGCAGGAGCAGGAGACCGTGCTAATTCACCCCCTCCCTAACCCGGGGGTCATTGGACTGGGATCGGGAGCAGGAGGCTGTGCTAATTCACCCCCTCCCGAACCGAGGGCTCATTGGATTGGGATCAGGAGGAGACCGGGCTAATTCACCTCCTCCCTAAACCAGGGGTCATTGGACAGGGATCAGGAGCAGGAGACCGGGCTAATTCACCCCCTCCCTAACCCAGGGGTCATTGGACTGGGATCAGGAGCAGGAGACCGTGCTAATTCACCCCCTACCTAACCCTGGGGTCATTGGACTGGGATCAGCAGCAGGAGACCGTGCTAATTCACCCCCTCCCTAACCCAAGGGTCATTGGACTGGGATCAGGAGCTGAAGACCGTGCTAATTCACACCCTCCCTAACCCAGGGGTCATTGGACTGTGATCAGGAGCAGGAGACCGGGCTAATTCACCCCCTCCCTAAGCCAGGGATCATTGGAATGGGATCAGGAGCAGGAGACCGTGCTAATTCAAACCCTCCCTAACCCAGGGGTCATTGGACTGTGATCAGGAGCAGGAGACCGGGCTAATTCACCCACTCCCTAACACAGGGGACATTGGACTGGGATCAGGAGCAGGAGACCGGGCTAATTCACCCCCTCCCTAACCCAGGGGTCATTGGACTGGGATCAGGAGCAGGAGACCGTGCTAATTCACCCCCTCCCTAACCCAGGGATCATTGGACTGGGATCAGGAGCAGGAGACCGTGCTAATTCACCCCCTCCCTAACCCAGGGATCATTGGACTGGGATCAGGAGCAGGAGATCGTGCTAATTCACCCCCTCCCTCACCCAGGGGTCATTGGACTGCGATCAGGAGCAGGAGACCGGGCTAATTCACCCCCTCCCTAACCCAGGGGTCATTGGACTGGGATCAGGAGCTGGAGACCTGTATAATTCAGCCCCTCCCTAACCCAGGGGTCATTGGACTGGGATCAGGAGCGGGAGACCGTGCTACTTCACCCACTCCCTAACCCAGGGGTCATTGGACTGGGATCAGGAGCGGGAGACCATGCTAATTCACCCGCTCCCTAACCCAGGGTTCATTGGACTGGGATCAGGAGCGGGAGACCGTGCTAATTCAACCCCTCCCTAACCCAGGGGTCATTGGACTGGGATCAGGAGCGGGAGACCGTGCTAATTCAAACTCTCCATTACCCAGGGGTCGATGGACTGGGATCAGGAGCAGGAGACCGGGCTAATTGACCCCCTCCCTAACCCAGGGGTCATTGGACTGGGATCAGGAGCAGGAGACCGGGCTAATTCATCCCCTCCCTAACCCAGGGGTTATTGGACTGGGATCTGGAGCAGGAGACTCTGCTAATTCACCCCCTCCCTAACCCAGGGTTCATTGGACTGGGATCAGGAGCAGGAGACCGGGCTAATACACCCCCTCCCTAAGCCAGGGGTCATTGGACTGGGATCTGGAGCAGGAGACCGGGATAATTCACCCCCTCCCAAACCCAGGGTTCATTGGACTGGGATCAGGAGCAGTAGACCGGGCTAATTCACCCTCTCCCTAACCCATGGGTCATTGGAATGGGATCAGGAGCAGGAGACCGGGCTAATTCTCCCCCTCCCTAACCCAGGGGTCATTGGACTGGGATCAGGTGCAGGAGACCGTGCTAATTCACCCCCTCCCTAACCCAGGGGTCATTGGACTGGGATCAGGAGCAGGAGACCGTGCTAATTCACCCCCTCCCTAACCCAGGGGTCATTGGACTGGGATCAGGAGCGGGAGACCGTGCTAATTCACCACCTCCCTAACCCAGGGGTCATTGGACCGGGATCAGGAGCAGGAGACCGTGCTAATTCACCCTCTCCCTAACCCAGGGGTCATTGGACTGGGATCAGGAGCAGGAGACCGGGCTAATTCACCCCCTCCCTAACCCAGGGTACATTGGACTGGGATCAGGAGCAGGAGACCGGGCTAATTCACACCCTCCCTAACCCAGGGGTCATTGGACTGGGATCAGGAGCAGGAGACCGTGCTAATTCACCCCCTCCCTAACCCAAGGGTCATTGGACTGGGATCAGGAGCAGGAGACCGTGCTAATTCACCCCCTCCCTAACCCAAGGGTCATTGGACTGGGATCAGGAGCAGGAGACCGGGCTAATTCACCCCCTCCCTAACCCAGCGGTCATTGGACTGGGATCAGGAGCAGGAGACCGGGCTAATTCACCCCCTCCCTAACCCAGGGCTCATTGGACTGGGATCAGGAGCAGGAGAACGTGCTAATTCACCCCCTCCCTAACCCAGGGGTCATTGGACTGGGATCAGGAGCAGGAGACCGGGCTAATTCACCCTCTCCCTAACCCAGGGGTCATTGGACTGGGATCAGGAGCAGGAGACCGGGCTAATTCACCCCCTCCCTAACCCAGGGGTCATTGGACTGGGATCAGGAGCAGGAGACCGGGTTAATTCACCCCCTCCCTAACCCAGGGGTCATTGGACTGGGATCAGGAGCAGGAGACCGTGCTAATTCACCCCCTCCCTAACCCAGGGGTCATTGGACTGGGATCAGGAGCAGGAGACCGTGCTAATTCATCCCCTCCCTAACCCAGGGGTCATTGGACTGGGATCAGGAGCAGGAGACCGTGCTAATTCACCCCCTCCCTAACCCAGGGGTCATTGGACTGGGATCAGGAGCAGGAGACCGTGCTAATTCACCACCTCCCTAACCCAGGGGTCATTGGACTGGGATCAGGAGCAGGAGACCGGGCTATCTCACCCCCTCCCTAACCCAGGGTTCATTGGACTGGGATCAGGAGCAGGAGAACGTGCTAATTCACCCCCTCCCTAACCCAGGGGTCATTGGAACGTGATCAGGAGCAGGAGACCAGGCTAATTCACCCCCTCCCTAACCCAGGGGTCATTGGACTGGCATCAGGAGCAGGAGACCGTGCTAATTCACCCCCTCCCTAACCCAGGGTTCATTGGACTGGGATCAGGAGCAGGAGACCGTGCTAATTCACACCCTCACTAACCCAGGGGTCATTGGACTGGGATCTGGAGCAGGAGACCGTGCTAATTCACCCCCTCCCTAACTCAGGGGTCATTGGAATGGGATCAGGAGCAGGAGACCGTGCTAATTCACCCCCTCCCAAACCCAGGAGTCATTGGACTGGGATCAGGAGCAGGAGACCGGGCTAATTCAAACACTCCCTAACCCAGGAATCATTGGACTGGGATCAGGGGCAGGAGACCGGGCTAATTCACCCCCTCCCTAACCCAGGGGTCATTGGACTGGGATCAGGAGCAGGAGAGCGGACTAATTCACCCCCTCCCTAACCCAGGGGTCATTGGACTGGGATCAGGAGCAGGAGAGCGGACTAATTCACCCCCTCCCTAACCCAAGGGTCATTGGACTGGGATCAGGAGCAGGAGACCGTGCTAATTCACCCCCTCCCTAACCCAGGGGTCATTGGACTGGGATCAGGAGCAGGAGACCGGGCTAATTCACCCCCTCCCTAACCCAGGGGTCATTGGACTGGGATCAGGAGCAGGAGACCGTGCTAATTCACCCCCTCCCTAACCCAGGGGTCATTGGACTGGGATCAGGAGCAGGAGACCGTGCTTATTCACGCCCTCCCTTACCCAGTGGTCATTGGACTGGGATTAGTAGCAGGAGGCCGTACTAATTCACCCCCTCCCTAACCCAGGGGTCATTGGACTGGGATCAGGAGCAGGAGACCGCGCTAATTCACCCCCTCCCTAACCCAGGGGTCATTGGACTGGGATCAGGAACAGGAGACCGGGCTAATTCACCCCCTCCCTAACCCAGGGGTCATTGGACTGGGATCAGGAGCAGGAGACCGTGCTAATTCACCCCCTCCCTAACCCAGGGTTCATTGACTGGGATCAGGAGCAGGAGACCGTGCTAATTCATCCCCTCCCTAACCCAGGGGTCATTTGATTGGGATCAGGAGCAGGAGGCCGTGCTAATTCACCCTCTCCCTAACCCAGGAGTCATTGGACTGGGATCAGGAGCAGGAGACCGGGCTAATTCACCCCTTCCCTAACCCAGGGTACATTGGACTGGGATCAGGAGCAGGAGACCGGGCTATTTCACCCCCTCCCTAACCCAGGGGTCATTGGACTGTGATCAGGAGCAGGAGACCGGGCTAATTCAGCCCCTCCCTAAACCAGGGATCATTGGACTGGGAACAGGAGCAGGAGACCGGGCTAATTCACCCCAGCCCTAACCCAGGGGTCATTGGACTGGGAGCAGGAGCAGGAGAGCGTGCTAATTCACCCCCTCCCTAACCCAGGGGTCATTGGACTGGGATCAGGAACAGGAGACCGTGCTAATTCACCCCCTCCCTAACCCAGGGGTCATTGGACTGGGATCAGGAGCAGGAGACCGTGCTAACTCACCCCCTCCCTAACCCAGGGTTCATTGACTGGGATCAGGAGCAGGAGACCGTGCTAATTCATCCCCTCCCTAACCCAGGGGTCATTGGACTGGGATCAGGAGCAGGAGACCGTGCTAATTCATCCCCCCGCTAACCCAGGGGTCATTGCACTGGGATCAGGAGCAGGAGACCGTGCTAATTCACTCCCTCCCTAACCCAGGGGACATTGGGCTGGGATCAGGAGCAGGAGACCATGCTAATTCACCACCTCCCTAACCCAGGGGTCATTGGACTGGGATCAGGAGCAGGAGACCGGGCTATCTCACCACCTCCCTCACCCAGGGGTCATTGGAATGTGATCAGGAGCAGGAGACCGTGCTAATTCACCCCCTCCCTAACCCAGGGGTTATTGGACTGGGATCAGGAGCAGGAGACCGGGCTAATTCACCCCCTCCCTAACCCAGGTGTCATTGGACTGGGATCAGGAGCAGGAGACCGTGCTAATTCACCCCCTCCCTAACCCATGGGTCATTGGACTGGGATCAGGAGCAGGAGACCGTGCTAATTCACCCCCTCCCTAACCCAGGGGTCATTGGACTGGGATCAGGAGCAGGAGACCGTGCTAATTCACCACCTCCCTAACCCAGGGGTCATTGGACAGTGATCAGGAGCAGGAGACCGTGCTAATTCACCCCCTCCCTAACACAGGGGTCATTGGACTGGGATCAGGAGCAGGAGACCGTGCTAATTCACCCTCTCCCTAACCCAGGGGTCATTGCACTGGGATCAGGAGCAGGAAACCGGGCTAATTCAAACGCTCCCTAACCCAGGGGTCATCGGACTGGGATCAGGAGCAGGAGACCGGGCTAATTCAACCGCTCCCTAACCCAGGGGTCATTGGACTGGGATCAGGAGCAGGAGACCGGGCTAATTCACCCCCTCCCTAACCCAGGGGTCATTGGACTGGGATCAGGAGCAGGAGACCGGGCTAATTCACCCCCTCCCTAACCCAGGGGTCATTGGACTGGGATCAGGAGCAGGAGACCGGTCTAATTCACCCCCTCCGTAACCCAGTGGTCATTGGACTGGGGTCAGGAGCAGGAGACCGTGCAAATTCACCCCCTCCCTAACCCAGGGGTCATTGGACTGGGATCAGGAACAGGAGACCGGGCTAATTCACGCCCTCCCTAACCCAGGGGTCATTGGACTGGGATCAGGAGCAGGAGGTCGTGCTAATTCACACCCTCCCTTACCCAGGGGTCATTGGACTGGGATCAGGAGCAGGAGACCGGGCTAATTCACCCCCTCCCTAACCCAGGGATCATTGGACTGGGATCAGGATCAGGAGACCGTGCTAATTCACCCCCTCCCTAACCCAGGGGTCATTGGACTGGGATCAGGAGCAGGAGACCGTGCTAATTCACCACCTCCCTAACCCAGGGGTCATTGGACTGGGATCAGGAGCAGGAGACCGTGCTACTTCACCCCCTCCCTAACCCAGGGGTCATTGGACTGGGATCAGGAGCAGGAGACCGGGCTAATTCACCCCATCCCTAACCCAGGGGTCATTGGACTGGGATCCGGAGCAGGAGACCGGGCTAATTCACCACCTCCCTAACCCAGGGGTCATTGGACTGGGATCAGGAGCAGGATACCGGGCTAATTCACCCCATCCCTAACTCAGGGGTCATTGGACTGGGAGCAGGAGCAGGAGACCGTGCTAATTCACCCCCTCCCGAACCCACGGGCCATTGGACTGGGATCAGGAGCAGGAGACCGGGCTAATTCACCCTCTCCCTAACCCAGGGGTCATTGGACTGGGATCAGGAGCAGGAGACCGTGCTAATTCACCCCCTCCCTTACTCAGGGGTCATTCGACTGGGATCAGGAGCAGGAGACCGTGCTAATTCACACCCTCCCTAACCCAGGGTTCATTGACTGGGATCAGGAGCAGGAGATCGTGCTAATTCATCCCCTCCCGAACCCAGGGGTCATTGGACTGGGATCAGGAGCAGGAGACCGTGCTAATTCACCGCCTCCCTAACCCAGGGTTCATTGACTGGGATCAGGAGCAGGAGACCGGGCTAATTCACCCCCTCCCTAACCCAGGGTTCATTGACTGGGATCAGGAGCAGGAGACCGGGCTAATTCACCCCCTCCCTAACCCAGGGTTCATTGGACTGGGAGCAGGAGCAGGAGACCGTCCTAATTCACCCCCTCCCTAAACCAGGGGTCATTGGACTGGTATCAGGAGCAGGAGACCGTGCTAATTCATCCCCTCCCTAACCCAGGGGTCATTGCACTGGGATCAGGAGCAGGAGACCGGGCTAATTCACCCCCTCCCTAGCCCAGGGTACATTGTCCTGGGATCAGGAGCAGGAGACCGTGCTAATTCACCCCCTCCCTAACCCAGGGTTCATTGGACTGGGATCAGGAGCAGGAGACCGTGCTAATTCACCCCCTCCCTAACCCAAGGGTCATTGGACTGGGATCAGGAGCAGGAGACCGTCCTAATTCACCCCCTCCCTAACCCAGGGGTCATTGGACTGGGATCAGGAGCAGGAGACCGGGCTAATTCACCCCCTCCCTAACCCAGGGGTCATTGGACTGGGATCAGGAGCAGGAGACCGGGCTAATTCACACCCTCCCTAACCCAGGGGTCATTGGACTGGGATCAGGAGACCGGGCTAATTCACCCCCTCCCTAACCCAGGGTTCATTGGACTGGGATCAGGAGCAGGAGACCGTGCTAATTCACCCCCTCCCTAACCCAAGGTTCATTGACTGGGATCAGGAGCAGGAGACCGGGCTAATTCACCCACTCCCAAACCCAGGGTTCATTGGACTGGGAGCAGGAGCAGGAGACCGGGCTAATTCATCCCCTCCCTAACCCAGGGGTCATTGGACTGGGATCAGGAGCAGGAGGCCGAGCTAATCTACCCTCTCCCTAACCCAGGGGTCATTGGACTGGGATCAGGAGCAGGAGACCGGGCTAATTCACCCATTCCCTAACCCAGGGCACATTGGACTGGGATCAGGAGCAGGAGACCGGGCTATTTCACCCCCTCCCTAACCCAGGGTCATTGGACTGGGATCAGGAGCAGGAGACCGGGCTAATTCACCCCATCCCTAACCCAGGGCTCATTGGACTGGGAGCAGGAGCAGGAGACCGTGCTAATTCACCCCCTCCCTTACCCAGGGGTCATTGGACTGGGATCAGGAACAGGAGACCGTGCTAATTCACCCCCTCCCTAACCCAGGGGTCATTGGACTGGGATCAGGACCAGGAGACCATGCTAATTCAACCCCTCCCTAACCCAGGGTTCATTGACTGGGATCAGGAGCAGGAGACCGTGCTAATTCACCCCCTCCCTAACCCAGGGGTCATTGGACTGGGATCAGGAGCAGGAGACCGGGCTATTTCACCCCCTCCCTAACCCAGGGGTCATTGGACTGGGATCAGGAGCAGGAGACCGGGATAATTCACCCCATCCCTAACCCAGGGGTCATTGGACTGGGAGCAGGAGCAGGAGACCGTGCTAATCCACCCCCTCCCTAACCCAGGGGTCATTGGACTGGGATCAGGAACAGGAGACCGTGCTAATTCACCCCCTCCCTAACCGAGGGGTCATTGGACTGGGATCAGGACCAGGAGACCATGCTAATTCACCCCCTCCCTAACCCAGGGTTCATTGACTGGGATCAGGAGCAGGAGACCGGGCTAATTCACCCCCTCCCTAACCCAGGGGTCATTGGACTGGGATCAGGAGCAGGAGACCGTGCTAATTCATCCCCTCCCTCACCCAGTTGTCATTGGACTGGGATCAGGAGCAGGAGACCGTGCTAATTCACCCTCTCCCTAACCCAGGGGTCATTGGACTGGGATCAGGAGCAGGAGACCGGGCTAATTCACCCCCTCCCTAACCCAGGGGTCATGTGACTGTGATCAGGAGCAGGAGACCGGGCTAATTCACCCCCTCCCTAACCCAGGTGTCATTGTACTGGGTTCAGGAGCAGGAGACCGGGCTATCTCTCCCCCTCCCTAACCCAGGGGTCATTGGAAAGTGATCAGGAGCAGGAGACCAGGCTAATTCACCCCCTCCCTAACCCAAGGGTCATTGGACTGGGATCAGGAGCAGGAGACCGTCCGAATTCAACCCCTCCCTAACCCAGGGGTCATTGGACTGGGATCAGGAGCAGGAGACCGGGCTAATTCACAGCCTCCCTAACCCAGGGGTCATTGGACTGGGATCTGGAGCAGGAGACCGTGCTAATTCACCCCCTCCCTAACCCAGGGGTCATTGGACTGGGATCAGGAGCAGGAGACTCTGCTAATTCACACCCTCCCTAACCCAGGGGTCATTGGACTGGAATCAGGAGCAGGAGACCGGGCTAATTCACCCCCTCCCTAACCCAGGGGTCATTGGACTGGGATCAGGAGCAGGAGACCGTGCTAATTCACCCCTCCCTAACCCAGGGGTCATTGGACTGGGATCAGGAGCAGGAGACCGGGCTAATTCACCCCCTCCCTATCCCAGGGGTCATTGGACTGGGATCAGGTGCAGGAGACCGGGCTAATTGGCACCCTCCCTAACCCAGGGGTCATTGGACTGGGATCAGGAGCAGGAGACCGGGCGAATTCACCCCCTCCCTATCCCAGGGGTCATTGGACTGGGATCAGGTGCAGGAGACCGGGCTAATTCACTCCCTCCCTAACGCAGGGGTCACTGGACTGGGATCAGGAGCAGGAGACCGTGCTAATTCACTCCCTCCCTAACCCAGGGGTCATTGGACTGGGATCAGGAGCAGGAGACCGTGCTAATTCACCCCCTCCCTAACCCAGGGGTCATGTGACTGTGATCAGGAGCAGGAGAACGTGCGAATTCACCCCCTCCCTAACCCAGGGGTCATTGGACTGGGATCAGGAGCAGGAGACCGTGCTAATTCACACACTCACTAATCCAGGGGTCATTGGACTGGGATCTGGAGCAGGAGACCGTGCTAATTCACCCCCTCCCTAACTCAGGGGTCATTGGAATGGGATCAGGAGCAGCAGACCGTGCTAATTCACCCCCTCCCTAACCCAGGGCTCATTGGACTGGGATCAGGAGCAGGAGACCGGGCTAATTCACACCCTCCCTAACCCACGGGTCATTGGACTGGAATCAGGAGCAGGAGACCGTGCTAATTCACCCCCTCCCTAACCCAGGGGTCATTGGACTGGGATCAGGAGCAGGAGACCGGGCTAATTCACCCCCTCCCTAACACAGGGGTCATTGGACTGGGATCAGGAGCAGGAGACCGGGCTAATTCACCCCCTCCCTAACCCAGGGGTCATTGGACTGGGATCAGGTGCAGGAGACCGGACTAATTCACTCCCTCCCTAACCCAGGGGTCACTGGACTGGGATCAGGAGCAGGAGACCGTGCTAATTCACTCCCTCCCTAACCCAGGGGTCATTGGACTGGGATCAGGAGCAGTAGACCGTGCTAATTCACCCCCTCCCTAACCCAGGGGTCATGTGACTGTGATCAGGAGCAGCAGAACGTGCAAATTCACCCCCTCCCTAACCCAGGGGTCATTGGACTGGGATCAGGAGCAGGAGACCGTGCTAATTCACACCCTCACTAATCCAGGGGTCATTGGACTGGGATCTGGAGCAGGAGACCGTACTAATTCACCCCCTCCCTAACTCAGGGGTCATTGGAATGGGATCAGGAGCAGCAGACCGTGCTAATTCACCCCCTCCCTAACCCAGGGCTCATTGGACTGGGATCAGGAGCAGGAGACCGTGCTAATTCACCCACTCTCTAACCCAGGGGTCATTGGACTGGCATCAGGTGCAGGAGACCGGGCTAATTCAACCCCTCCCTCACCCAGGAATCATTGGACTGGGATCAGGAGCAGGAGACCGGGCTCATTCACCCCCTCCCTAACCCAGGGGTCATTGGACTGGGATCAGGAGCAGGAGGCACGACTAATTCACCCCCTCCCTAACCTAGGGGTCATTGGACTGGGATCAGGAGCAGGAGACCGTGCAAATTCACCCCATCCCTAACCCAGGGGTCATTGGACTGGGATCAGGAGCAGGAGACCGTGCAAATTCACCCCATCCCTCACCCAGGTGTCATTGGACTGGGATCAGGAGCAGGAGACCGTGCTAATTCACGCCCTCCCTAACCCAGGGGTCATTGGACTGGGATCAGGAGCAGGAGGTCGTGCTAATTCACCCCCTCCCTAACCCAGGGGTCATTGGACTGGGATCAGGAGCAGGAGACCGGGCTTATTCACCCCCTCCCTAACCCAGGGGTCATTGGACTGGGATCAGGATCAGGAGACCGGGCCAATACACCCCCTCCCTAACCCAGTGGTCATTGGACTGCGATCAGGAGCAGGAGACTGGGCAAATTCACCCCCTCCCTAACCCAGGGGTCATTGGACTGGGATCAGGAGCAGGAGACCGGGCTAATTCACCCCCTCCCTAATCCAGGGGTCATTGGACTGGGAGCAGGAGCAGGAGACCGTGCTAATTCACCGCCTCCCTAACCCAGGGGTCATTGGACTGGGATCAGGAGCAGGAGACCGTGCTAATTCACCCCCTCCCTAACCCAGGGTTCATTGACTGGGATCAGGAGCAGGAGACCGTGCTAATTCATCCCCTCCCTAACCCAGGTGTCATTGGACTGGGATCAGGAGCAGGAGACCGTGCTAATTCACCCTCTCCCTAACCCAGGGGTCATTGGACTGGGATCAGGAGCAGGAGACCGAGCTAATTCACCCCCTCCCTAACCCAGGGGTCATTGGAAAGTGATCAGGAGCAGGAGACCGTCCGAATTCAACCCCTCCCTAACCCAGGGATCATTGGACTGGGATCAGGAGCAGGAGACCGGGCTAATTCACCCCCTCCCTAACCCAGGGGTCATTGGACTGGGATCACGAGCAGGAGACCGGGCTAATTCACCCCCTCCCTACCCCAGGGGTCATTGGACTGGGATCAGGATCAGGAGACCGGGCTAATTCACCCCCTCCCTACCCCAGGGGTCATTGGACTGGGATCAGGAGCAGGAGACCGTGCTAATTCACCCCCTCCCTAACCCAGGGTTCATTGGACTGGGATCAGGAGCAGGAGACCGGGCTAATATACACCCTCCCTATCACAGGGGTCATTGGACTGGGATCAGGAGCAGGAGACCGGGCTAATTCACCCCGTCCCTAACCCAGGGTTCATTGGACTGGGATCAGGAGCAGGAGACCGGGCCAATACACCCCCTCCCTAACCCAGGGGTCATTGGACTGGGATCAGGAGCAGGAGACCATGCTAATTCACCCCCTCCCTAACCCAGGGGACATTGGACTGGGATCAGGAGCAGGAGACCGCGCTAATTCACCCCCTCCCTAACCCAGGGGTCATTGGACTGGAATCAGGAGCAGGAGACCGTGCTAATTCACCCCCTCCCTAACCCAGGGGACATTGGACTGGGATCAGGAGCAGGAGACCGCGCTAATTCACCCCCTCCCTAACCCAGGGGTCATTGGACTGGGATCAGGAGCAGGAGACCGGGCTAATTCACCCGCTCCCTAACCCAGGGGTTATTGGACTGGGATCTGGAGCAGGAGACCGGGCTAATTCACCCCCTCCCTAACCCAGGGGTCATTGGACTGGTATCTGGAGCAGGAGACTCTGCTAATTCACACCCTCCCTAACCCAGAGGTCATTGGACTGGAATCAGGAGCAGGAGACCGTGCTAATTCACCCCCTCCCTAACCCACGGGTCATTGGACTGGGATCAGGAGCAGGAGACCGTGCTAATTCACCCCCTCCCTAACACAGGGGTCATTGGACTGAGATCAGGAGCAGGAGACAGGGCTAATTCACCCTCTCCCTAACACAGGGGTCATTGGACTGAGATCAGGAGAAGGAGACCGGGCTAATTCACCCCCTCCCTAACCCAGGGGTCATTGGACTGGGATCAGGAGCAGGAGACCATGCTAATTCACCCCCTCCCTAACCCAGGGGTCATTGGACTGGGATCAGGAGCAGGAGACGGTGCTAATTCACCCCCTCCCTAACACAGGGGTCATTGGACTGGGATCAGGAGCAGGAGACCGGGCTAATTCACACCCTCACTAATCCAGGGGTCATTGGACTGGGATCTGGAGCAGGAGACCGTGCTAATTCACCCCCTCCCTAACTCAGGGGTCATTGGAATGGGATCAGGAGCAGCAGACCGTGCTAATTCACCCCCTCCCTAACCCAGGGCTCATTGGACTGGGATCAGGAGCAGGAGACCGGGCTAATTCACCCCCTCCCTAACCCAGGGGTCATTGGACTGGAATCAGGAGCAGGAGACCGGGCTAATTCACCCCCTCCCTAACACAGGGGTCATTGGACTGGGATCAGGAGCAGGAGACCGGGCTAATTCACTCCCTCCCTAACCCAGGAGTCATTGGACTGTGATCAGGAGCAGGAGACCGTGCTAATTCACCCCCTCCCTAACCCAGGTGTCATTGGACTGGGATCAGGTGCAGGAGACCGGGCTAATTCACTCCCTCCCTAACCCAGGGGTCACTGGACTGGGATCAGGAGCAGGAGACCGTGCTAATTCACTCCCTCCCTAACCCAGGGGTCATTGGACTGGGATCAGGAGCAGGAGACCGTGCTAATTCACCCCCTCCCTAACCCAGGGGTCATGTGACTGTGATCAGGAGCAGGAGAACGTGCGAATTCACCCCCTCCCTAACCCAGGGGTCATTGGACTGGGATCAGGAGCAGGAGACCGTGCTAATTCACACCCTCACTAATCCAGGGGTCATTGGACTGGGATCTGGAGCAGGAGACCGTACTAATTCACCCCCTCCCTAACTCAGGGGTCATTGGAATGGGATCAGGAGCAGCAGACCGTGCTAATTCACCCCCTCCCTAACCCAGGGCTCATTGGACTGGGATCAGGAGCAGGAGACCGTTCTCATTCACCCCCTCCCTAACCCAGGGGTCATTGGACTGGGATCAGGAGCAGGAGGCCGTGCTAATTCAACCCCTCCCTAACCCAGGAATCATTGGACTGGGATCAGGAGCAGGAGACCGGGCTCATTCACCCCCTCCCTAACCCAGGGGTCATTGGACTGGGATCAGGAGCAGGAGGCCGTGCTAATTCACCCCGTCCCTAACCCAGGGATCATTGGACTGGGATCAGGAGCAGGAGACCGTGCGAATTCACCCCCTCCCTAACCCAGGGATCATTGGACTGGGATCAGGAGCAGGAGACCGGAATCATTCACCCCCTCCCTAACCCAGGGATCATTGGACTGGGATCAGGAGCAGGAGACCGGGCTAATTCACCCCCTCCCTAACCTAGGGGTCGTTGGACTGGGATCAGGAGCAGGAGACCGGTCGAATTCACCCCCTCCCTAACCCAGTGGTCATTGGATTGGGATCAGGAGCAGGAGACCGTGCAAATTCACCCCCTCCCTAACCCAGGGGTCATTGGACTGGGATCAGGAGCAGGAGACCGTGCTAATTCACGCCCTCCCTAACCCAGGGGTCATTGGACTGGGATCAGGAGCAGGAGGTCGTGCTAATTCACCCCCTCCCTAACCCAGGGGTCATTGGACTGGGATCAGGATCAGGAGACCGGGCCAATACACCCCCTCCCTAACCCAGGGGTCATTGGACTGGGATCAGGAGCAGGAGATCGTGCAAATTCATCCCCTCCCTAACCCAGGGGTCATTGGACTGGGATCAGGAGCAGGAGACCGTGCTAATTCACCCCCTCCCTAACCCAGGGGTCATTGGACTGGGATCAGGAGCAGGAGACCGTGCTAATTCACACCCTCCCTAACCCAGGGGTCATTGGACTGGGATCAGGAGCAGGAGACCGTGCTAATTCACACCCTCCCAAACCCAGGGGTCATTGGACTGGGATCAGGAGCAGGAGACCGTGCTAATTCACCACCTCCCTAACCCAGGGGTCATTGGACAGGGATCAGGAGCAGGAGACCGTGCTAATTCACCCCCTCCCTAAACCAGGGGTCATTGGACTGGGATCAGGAGCAGGAGACCGGGCTAATTCACCCCCTCCCTAACCCAGGGATCATTGGACTGGGATCAGGAGCAGGAGACCGGGCTATCTCACCCCCTCCCTAACCCAGGGGTCATTGGAAAGTGATCAGGAGCAGGAGGCCAGGCTAATTCACCCGCTCCCTAACCCAAGGGTCATTGGACTGGGATCAGGAGCAGGAGACCGGGCTAATTCATCCCCTCCCTAAACCAGGGGTCATTGGACTGGGATCAGGAGCAGGAGACCGGGCTAATTCACCCCTTCCCTAACCCAGGGGTCATTGGACTGGGATCAGGAGCAGGAGACCGGGCTATCTCACACCCTCCCTAACCCAGGGGTCATTGGAAAGTGATCAGGAGCAGGAGGCCAGGCTAATTCACCCGCTCCCTTACCCAAGGGTCATTGGACTGGGATCAGGAGCAGGAGACCGTCCTAATTGACCCCCTCCCTAACCCAGGGGTCATTGGACTGGGATCAGGAGCAGGAGACCGGGCTAATTCACCCCCTCCCTAACACAGGGGTCATTGGACTGGGATCAGGAGCAGGAGACCAGGCTAATTCACCCCATCCCTAACCCAGCGGTCATTGGACTGGGATCAGGAGCAGGAGACCGTGCTAATTCACCCCCTCCCTAACCCAGGGGTCATTGGACTGGGATCAGGAGCAGGAGACCGTGCTAATTCACCCCCTCCCTAACCCAGGGGTCATTGGACTGGGGTCAGGAGCAGGAGACCGTGCTAATTCACCCCCTCCCTAACCCAGGGGTCATTGGACCGGGATCAGGAGCAGGAGACCGTGCTAATCCACCCCCTCCCTAACCCAGGGGTCATTGGACTGGGATCAGGAGCAGGAGATCGTGCTAATTCACCCCCTCCCTAACCCAGGGCTCATTGGACTGGGATCAGGAGCAGGAGACCGTGCTAATTCACCCCCTCCCTAACCCAGGGCTCATTGGACTGGCATCAGGAGCAGGAGACCGGGCTAATTCACCCCCTCCCTAACCCAGGGGTCATTGGACAGTGAGCAGGAGCAGGAGACCGTGCTAATGCACCCCCTCCCTAACACAAGGGTCATTGGACTGGGATCGGGAGCAGGAGACCGGGCTAATTCACCCCCTCCCTAAGCCAGGGGTCATTGGACTGGGATCAGGAGCAGGAGACCGTGCTAATTCACCCCCTCCCTAACCCAGGGGTCATGTGACTGTTATCAGGAGCAGGAGAACGTGCGAATTCACCTCCTCCCTAACCCAAGGGACATTGGACTGGGATCAGGAGCAGGAGACCGTGCTAATTCACACCCTCACTAATCCAGGGGTCATTGGACTGGGATCTGGAGCAGGAGACCGTGCTAATTCATCCCCTCCCTAACTCAGGGGTCATTGGAATAGGATCTGGAGCAGCAGACCGTGCTAATTCACCCCCTCCCTAACCCAGAGCTCATTGGACTGGGATCAGGAGCAGGAGACCGGGCTAATTCACCCACTCCCTAACCCAGGGGTCATTGGACTGGGATCAGGAGCAGGAGACCGGGCTAATTCATCCCTCCCTAACCCAGGGGTCATGTGACTGTTATCAGGAGCAGGAGAACGTGCGAATTCACCCCCTCCCTAACCCAGGGGTCATTGGACTGGGCTCAGGAGCAGGAGACCGTGCTAATTCACACCCTCACTAATCCAGGGGTCATTGGACTGGGATCTGGAGCAGGAGACCGGGCTAATTGGCACCCTCCCTAACTCAGGGGTCATTGGAATGGGATCAGGAGCAGCAGACCGTGCTAATTCACCCCCTCCCTGACCCAGAGCTCATTGGACTGGGATCAGGAGCAGGAGACCGGGCTAATTCACCCACTCCCTAACCCAGGGATCATTGGACTGGGATCAGGAGCAGGAGACCGGGCTAATTCAACCCCTCCCTAACCCAGGAATCATTGGACTGGGATCAGGAGCAGGAGACCGGGCTAATTCACCCCCTCCCTAACCCAGGGGTCATTGGACTGGGATCAGGAGCAGGAGACCGGGCTAATTCACCCCCTCCCTAACCCAGGGGTCATTGGACTGGGATCAGGAGCAGGAGAGCGGTCTAATTCAGCCCCTCCCTAACCCAGTGGTCATTGGACTGGGATCAGGAGCAGGAGACCGTGCAAATTCACCCCCTCCCTAACCCAGGAGTCATTGGACTGGGATCAGGAGCAGGAGACCGTGCTAATTCACGCCCTCCCTAACCCAGGGGTCATTGGACTGGGATCAGGAGCAGGAGTTGGTGCTAATTCACCCCCTCCCTAACCCAGAGGTCATTGGACTGGGATCAGGGGCAGGAGACCGGGCTAATTCACCCCCTCCCTAACTCAGGGGTCATTGGACTGGGATCAGGATCAGGAGACCGGGCCAATACACCCCCTCCCTAACCCAGTGGTCATTGGACTGCGATCAGGAGCAGGAGACCGGGCTAATTCACCCCCTCCCTAACCCAGGGTTCATTGGACTGGGATCAGGAGCAGGAGACCGTGCTAATTCACCCCATCCCTAACCCAGGGGTCATTGGACTGGGATCAGGAGCAGGAGATCGTGCTAATTCATCCCCTCCCTAACCCAGGGGTCATTGGACTGGGATCAGGAGCAGGAGACCGTGCTAATTCACCCTCTCCCGAACCCAGGGGTCATTGGACTGGGATCAGGAGCAGGAGACCGTGCTAATTCACCCTCTCCCGAACCCAGGGGTCATTGGACTGGGATCAGGAGCAGGAGACCGTGCTAATTCAACGCCTCCCTAACCCAGGGTACATTGTACTGGGATCAGGAGCAGGAGACCGTGCTAATTCACCCACTCCCTAACCCAGGGGTCATTGGACTGGGATCAGGAGCAGGAGACCGTGCTAATTCACCCCCTCCCTAACCCAGGGGTCATTGGACTGGGATCAGGAGCAGGAGACCGTGCTAATTCACCACCTCCCTAACCCAAGGGTCATTGGACTGGGATCAGGAGCAGGAGACCGTCCTAATTCACCCCCTCCCTAACCCAGGTGTCATTGGACTGGGATCAGGAGCAGGAGACCGTGCTAATTCACCCCCTCCCTAACCCAGGTGTCATTGGACTGGGATCAGGAACAGGAGACCGTGCTAATTCACCCCCTCCCTAACCCAGGAGTCATTGGACTGGGATCAGGAGCAGGAGACCGTGCTAATTCACCCCCTCCCTAACCCAGGGTTCATTGACTGGGATCAGGAGCAGGAGACCGTGCTAATTCACCCTCTCCCTAACCCAGGGGTCATTGGACTGGGATCAGGAGCAGGAGACCGTGCTAATTCACACCCTCCCTAACACAGGGGTCATTGGACTGGGATCAGGAGCAGGAGACCGTGCTAATTCACACCCTCCCTAACCCAGGGCTCATTGGACTGGGATCAGGAGCAGGGGACCGTGCTAATTCACCCCCTCCCTAACCCAGCGGTCATTGGACTGGGATCAGGAGCAGGAGACCGTGCTAATTCATCCCCTCCCTAACCCAGGGGTCATTGGACTAGGATCAGGTGCAGGAGACCGTGCTAATTCACCCCCTCCCTAACCCAGGGGTCATTGGACTGGGATCAGGAACAGGAGACCGAGCTAATTCACCCCCTCCCTAACCCAGGGGTCATTGGACTGGGATCAGGAGCAGGAGACCGTGCTAATTCATCCCCTCCCTAACCCAGGGGTCATTGGACTGGGATCAGGAACAGGAGATCGGGCTAATTCACCCCATCCCTAACCCAGGGGTCATTGGACTGGGATCAGGAGCAGGAGACCGTGCTAATTCACCCACTCCCTAACACAGGGGTCATTGGACTAGGTTCAGGAGCAGGAGACCGTGCTAATTCACCCCCTCCCTAACCCAGCGGTCATTGGACTAGGATCAGGTGCAGGAGACCGTGCTAATTCACCCCCTTCCTAACCCAGAGGTCATTGGACTGGGATCAGGAGCAGGAGACCGTGCTAATTCACCCCCTCCCTAACCCAGGGGTCATTGGACTGGGATCAGGAGCAGGAGACCGTGCTAATTCACCCCCTCCCTAACCCAGGGGTCATTGGACTGGGATCAGGAGCAGGAGACCGTGCTAATTCACACCCTCCCTAACCCAGAGGTCATTGGACTGGGATCAGGAGCAGGAGACCGTCTAATTCACCCCCTCCCTAACAGAGGGGTCATTGGACTAGGTTCAGGAGCAGGAGACCGGGCTAATTCACCCCCTCCCTAACCCAGAGGTCATTGGACTGGGATCAGGAGCAGGAGACCGTGCTAATTCACTCCCTCCCTAACCCAGAGGTCATTGGACTGGGATCAGGAGCAGGAGACCGTGCTAATTCACCCCCTCCCTAACACAGGGGTCATTGGACTAGGTTCAGGAGCAGGAGACCATGCTAATTCACCCCCTCCCTAACCCAGGGGTCATTGGACTGGGATCAGGAGCAGGAGACCGTGCTAATTCACCCCCTCCCTAACCCAGAGGTCATTGGACTGGGATCAGGAGCAGGAGACCATGCTAATTCACCCCCTCCCTAACCCAGGGGTCATTGGACTGTGATCAGGAGTAGGAGACCGGGCTAATTCACCCCCTCCCTAACCCAGGGGTCATTGGACTGGTATCAGGAGCAGGTGACCGTGCTAATTCCCCCCTCCCTAACCCAGGGGTCATTGGACTGGGATCAGGAGCAGGAGACCGTGCTAATTCACCCCCTCCCTCACCAATGGGTCATTGGACTGGGATCAGGAGCAGGAGACCGTGCTAATTCACCCCCTCCCTTACCCAGGGGTCATTGGACTGGGATCAGGAGCAGGAGACCGTGCTAATTCACCCCCTCCCTAACCCAGGGGTCATTGGACTGGGATCAGGAGCAGGAGACCGTGCTAATTCACCCCCTCCCTTACCCAGGGGTCATTGGACTGGGATCAGGAGCAGGAGACCGGACTAATTCATCCCCTCACTAACAAAGGGGCCACTGGACATCAGAACATAAGAACATCAGAAATGGGAGCAGGAGTTGGACGTTCGGCCCCTCGAGCCTGCTCCATCATTCATTAAGTTCATTGCTGATCTGATCTTGGCCTCCTCTCCACTTTCCTGCCCTCTCCCCATATCCCTTGATTCCCCAGTTTTTCAAAAATCTGTCTTATCTCCACCTTGAATATACTCAACGACTCAGCCTCCACAGCTCTCTGGGGTAGAGAATTCCAAATATTCACGGACCTCTGAGAGAAGAAATTCCTCCTCAACTCCGTTTTAAATGGCCGGCCCCTTATTCTGAAACTATGCCCCTTCGTTCTAGATTCCCCCAACGAGAGGAAACATCCTCCCTGCATCTACCTTGTCAAACCCCCTGAGAATCTTATCTTTAAATAAGATCACCTCTCATTCTTCTAAACTCCAATGAGTATAGGCCCAACCTGCTCAACCTTTCCTCATCAGACAATCCTTTCAACTCAGTAATCAACCTAGTGAACATTCTCAGAACTGCCTCCAATGCAAGTGTATCCTTCCTTAAATAAGGAATCTGGGCTGATTCACCCCCTCCCTAACACAGGGGGCACAAGACAGGGATCAGGAGCAGGAACCTGGGCTGTTTCACCCCCTCCCTAACCCAGGGGTCAGTGGGCAGGGATCAGGAGCAGGAACCTGGGCTGATTCACCCCCTCCCTAACCCAGGGGTCAGTGGGCAGGGATCAGGAGCAGGAACCTGGGCTGATTCACCCCCTCCCTAACCCAGGGGTCAGTGGACAGGGATCAGGAGCAGGAACCTGGGCTGATTCATCCCCTCCCTAACCCAGGGTTCACTGGGCAATGCTCAGGAGCAGCAACCCGGGCTGATTCACCCTCACACTAACCCAGGAGTCACTGGACAGGTATCGGAATCATGAACCTGTGCTGATTCAACCTCTCTCTCTAACCCAGGGTTCACAGGACAGGGTTCAGGAGCAGGAACCTGGGCTGGTTCACCCCCACCCTCACCCAAGTTTCACGGTACAATGATCAGGATCAGTAACCCGGGCTGATTCACCCTCTCCCTAACCCAGAAGTCACTTGACAGGGTTCAGGAGCAGGAACACAGGCTGATTCACACTCACCCTAACATAGAAGTCACTGGACAGGGATCAGGAGCAGGAACACAGGCTGATTCACCCTCTCCCTTACATAGAAGTCACTGGGCAGGGATTAGGAGCAGGAACACAGGCTGATTCATACTCACCCAACATAGAAGTCACTGGACAGGGATCAGGAGCAGGAACACAGGCTGATTCACACTCACCCTAACATAGAAGTCACTGGACAGGGATCAGAATCATGAGCCGGGGCTGATGCACCGCCTCCATAACACAAGGATCACGTGACAGGGATCAGGAGCAGGAACACAGGCTGATTCACCCTCTCCCTTACATAGAAGTCACTGGGCAGGGATTAGGAGCAGGAACACAGGCTGATTCATACTCACCCAACATAGAAGTCACTGGACAGGGATCAGGAGCAGGAACACAGTCTGATTCACACTCACCCTAACATAGAAGTCACTGGACAGGGATCAGAATCATGAGCCGGGGCTGATGCACCGCCTCCATAACACAAGGATCACGTGACAGGGATCAGGAGCAGGAACCCGGGCTGATTCAACCATTCCCTCTAACCCAGGTGTCCCTGGGCAGGGATCAGGAGCAGGAAGCTAGCCTGACTCACCCCCTCCCTAACCCAGCGGTCGCTGGACAGGGATCAAGAGCATGAACCTGGGCTAATTCACCCCCCTCTAACAAAGGTGTCACTGGACAGGGATCAAGAGCAGGAACCCGGGCTCACTCCCCCTCTGCCTCAAACCCAGGGGTCACTGGACATAAGAACATAAGAGTGATGCGCTATCAATTGCTCATAAAAGGCTGAGAGTTAAGAGAGTAACTAAAGGCTTTTATTAACAAAAGAATGAAGGTCTGCCTCGAGTGGTCGACCGGTCCAGAAATACAAAGGGCTGGGGAGCAATCACCTTTATACTCGGGCTTGTGGGAGGAGTCAGCCGAGGCATGTCCAGGCATGTACACAGTGGAATACAAACAGTGGTTTACCACATTCACCCCTTGTTTAAAATTGAGTCCGGCGGGGTGAAGTGTATTAAAAGTTAGTGTATTGGAGTCTCTCCGGAGGTATTGTCTGCCGCTGTGATCGGCGTGGCGATGGCAGGGGTAGTGGAGCTTCCGGCGTCGAGTCCTGCATGGGCTGTGGCACAGGCGTGTCGTCCTCGTAGATGTCGAGCGGGTCGCGGGGCCCAGGCCTGCCATCTGCTGGGGCTGGATATCGGATCGTGGTGGGGGGTGGTAGTGAGTAGTGGCTTACTGCGTCCCCCGAAGGTGCAAGGTCTCTTATGGAGACTGTGTCCTCCCGCCCGTCCAGGTATGCAATGTAAGCATACTGGGTGTTGGCGTGGAGGAGGTCGACCCTCTCGACCAGGGGGTCCGTTTTATGGGTCCTCACGTGCCTTCTCAGTAGGACCGGCCCTGGGGACGTCAGCCATGGCGGTAGCGATGTCCCCGATGTGGACTCCCTTAGGAAGACAAACATTTTCTCATGAGGGGTGGCGTTAGTGGCAGTGCAGAGCAGTGACCGAATAGAGTGGAGCGCATCGGGGAGCACATCCTGCCAGCGGGAGGTTGGAAGGCCCCTAGACTTTAAGGCTAGCAGGGCGGCCTTCCAAACTGTCGCATTTTCTCTTTCCAGCTGTCCGTTCCCCCGGGGGTTGTAACTGGTGGTCCTGCTTGTGGCAATACCCCTAGTTAGCAGGTACTGACGGAGTTCGTCGCTCATAAACGATGAGCCCCGGTCGCTATGGATATAGCTGGGGAAACCGAACAGGGTGAAGAGGTCGTTCAGACATTTAATGACCGTGGCACTGGTCATGTCCGGGCAGGGGATGGTGAACGGGAAACGGGAGTACTCATCAATAATACTGAGGAAGTACACATTGCGGTCGGAGGAGGGGAGAGGCCCTTTAAAATCAACGCTCAGATGCTCGAAGGGGCGAGTGGCTTTTATCAGTTGGGCCCTGTCTGGTCTATAAAAGTGCGGTTTGCACTCAGCACAGACTTGGCAGTTCCTTGTCATGGTCCTGACCTCCTCAATAGAGTGAGGCAGGTTGCGGGCCTTGATGAAGTGGAAGAACCTGGTGACCACCGGGTGGCAGAGGTCATTGTGGAGGGCCCGCAGTCTATCGATCTGCGCGCTGGCGCAGATGCCACGCGATAGCGCATCCGGGGGTTCATTGAGCTTCCCGGGCCGGTACAAGATCTCGTAATTGTAGGTGGAAAGTTCGATTCTCCACCTCAAGATCTTGTCATTTTTGATTTTGCCCCTCTGTTTGTTGTTAAACATGAAAGCAACTGAACGTTGGTCAGTGAGCAGGGTAAATCGTTTTCCGGCCAGGTAGTGCCTCCAATGACGCACAGCCTCCACAATCTCCTGGGCCTCCTTCTCAACAGTGGAGGGTCTGGTCTCCGGGTCTTGGAGGGTTCGTGAAATGAAGGCCACGGGTCTCCCCGCCTGATTGAGGGTAGTGGCCAGGGCAAATTCGGACGCGTCGCTTTCCACCTGGAAGGGGATGGATTCATCCACTGCGTGCATGGTGGCTTTGGCAATGTATTCCTTGATAAGGTGGAAGGCTAAGCGGGCCTCTGCCATCAAGGGAAAAGAGGTGGAATTGATCAGCGGATGGGCCTTGTCCGCATCGTAGGGGACCCACTGGGCATAATAGGAGAAAAACCCTAGGCACCTTTTCAGGGCCTTGAGGCAGTGGGGCAGTGGGAGTTCCATAAGGGGACGCATCCAGTCGGGGTCGGGGCCGATGACTCCGTGTTCCACAACACAGCCAAGGATGGCGAGGCGGTTTGTGCGGAATATGCACTTCTCCTTTTTATATGTCAGGTTCAGGAGTTGGGCGGTGCGGAGGAATTTTTCGAGGTTTGCGTCATGGTCCTGCAAGTCACGGCCGCAGATGGTCACATTGTCCAGATATGGGAAAGTGGCCTGCAACGCATTTTGATCTACCATCCGGTCCATCTCCCTTTGGAAGACGCCAAAGGGAACCCTAAGGAAGTGGTAGAGGCGGCCGTTTGCCTCAAAGGCAGTATACTGGCGGTCCTCAGGGCGGATAGGGAGCTGGTGGTACGCTGATTTCAGGTCAATGGTCGAGAAGACGTGGTACTGCGCGATCTGGTTGAACATATCAGCTATGCGGGGGAGTGGGTAGGCGTCCAGCAGGGTGTAGCAATTTATTGTCTGGCTGTAGCCGATGACCAGGCGCTGCTTCTCGCCGGTCTTAACGACCACAACCTGGGCTCGCCAGGGGCTGGTGCTGCCCTCAATAATCCCTTCCTTCAGGAGCCGCTCCACTGCGGTTTTAATGAAAACCCTGTCCCCGGCACTGTATCGCCTGCTCTTTGTGGCGATGGGCTTACAGTCGGAGGTGAGGTTAGCAAACAGTGGGGGGGGGTGACTCTGAGTGTGGAGAGGTTGCACCTGGTGCACGGTGGGCAATTTGGGAGCTGCTGGCTTCGGACTGTGAGTGGGGGTAGGGGTCCACCGTACACCACCGTAACACTTTTAAGGTGGCACTGAACATCTAACCCCAGCAGGACGGCAGCGCAGAGTTCGGGCAGGACCAGAAGTTTAAAATGATCGTACACGGTCCCGTCTACTATGAGTGTCACTACACAGTAGCCGCCGATGTCCGCCGACTGGGACTCGGAGGCCATAGAAATCCGCTGGTGCACAGGCAGGACTGGGAGAGAGCAACGCTGCACCGTGTCGGGGTGGATGAAGCTCTCCGTGCTCCCAGTGTCAAAAAGGCAGATTGTATTGTGGCCATTTACCTTAATGTCCATTGTGGAACTGGCCAGCTGGTGCGGTCTCGCTTGGTCCAGTGTAACGGATGCCGGCATAGGGGTCAGTGTGTCGCTGCGGGTATCAGATGAGGCGGTGTTGGGGGCCTGCTGCGTTCCGGCTGTTGTCCAAGATGGCGGCGTCCATGATCCCCATGTGGCTGGAGGCGTCCAAAATGGCTGCTGTACCGGTGGTTCACACATGGCTGGGGAGGCCCAAGATGGCAGCCCGCATGGCCCACATGCGGCGCTGCTGGGGTTCGGGGTGGCTTTGGCCCTGCAGACGTTAGCGTAGTGTCCCTTCTTCCCGCAGCCCGAGCAGATCGCGTTTTTCGCCGGGCAGCGTGCTCTGGGGTGTTTTGCCTGGCCACAGAAGTAGCATTTGTGGCCTTGGGGCATTGCTGTCTGGCCTTGGGACACTGCTGCGGTAGTTGGGCCGTTGTTGGGGTGTGGCTGGGGTGGCACGGCGCTATGAGGCGGTCCTACCGTGTCCCAGGCTGTCATTCCCCGCGGCGTCCATGGTGCAGAGGAGTAGGCATCCATGCCCCGGTAGGCTGCATCCAATAATAGTGCGAGTTCAGAGGCCTTGTTGAGGTCGAGGTCACTCTGCTCCAACAGTCGCTGTTGGGTGTAATTGGATCTGTGGCCCGCTACAAAAGCGTCCCGGATAAGTTCCTCTGTGTACACGGCGGCCTTTACATCCTTACAACCACACGCCCGGCCAAGCACAGACAGTGCCTGAAGGTATTCCACGGTCGATTCCCCAGGTTGTTGTTTACGACTCCCCAGAAGGTGCCTGGCGTACACTTCGTTCATTGGGCGCGTGTACTGGTCCTTGAGGAGCTTGATAGCGTCCGCGTACGAGGTCACGTCTTGGATGACCGAGTACACTCGGTGGTTCACTTTGGAGTTCAGGACATGCAGTTTGTCCTCGTCCGATTTGATTGCTGCGGAGGCGGTCAGGAATTTTTCGAAACACTTAAGCCAGTGAGTAAACTTGGTGGATGAGTCCGCCTCCTGATGATCTAAGTCCAGGCATGCTGGTGTGAGGATCTTCGCCATTATAAAAATTTTGTTAATAAAATTGATGCGCTATCAATTACTCATAAAAGACTGAGAGTTAAGAAAGTAACTAAAGGCTTTTATTAACAAAAGAATGAAGGTCTGCCTCGAGTGGTCGACCGGTCCAGAAATACAAAGGGCTGGGGAGCAGTCACCTTTATACAAGGACTTGTGGGAGGAGTCAGCCGAGGCATGTCCAGGCATGTACACAGTGGAATACAAACAGTGATTTACCACAAAGAACAGGAATAGGACATTCGGCTCCTCGAGCCAGCTCCGTCATTCAATAAGTTCATGGCTGGTCTGATCTTGGCCTCAACTCCACTTTCCTGCCCTGTCCCCATAAACCTTGATTCACCTGTTTTTCAAAAATCTGTCTATCTCCGCCTTGAATATATTCACTGACCCAGCCTCCACAGCTCTCTGGGGTAGAGAATTCCAAAGATTCACCACCCTCTGAGAGAAGAAATTCCTCCTCATCTCAGTTTTAAATTTGTGACCCATTATTCTGAAACTATGTCCCCTAGTTCCAGATTCCCCTCGAAGGGAAACATCCTCGCTGCATCTACCCTGTCAAACCCCCTCAGAATCTTATGTTTCAATAAGATCACCTCTCATTCTACTAAACTGCAATGAGTATAGGCCCAACCTGCTCAACCTTTCCTCATAAGACAACCCCTTCAGCTCAGGATTCAATCTAGTGAACATTCTCAGAACTGCCTTCAATGGAAGCATATCCTTCCTTAAATAAGGATCCCAGGCTGATTCACCCCCTCACTAACCCAAGGGTTACTGGACAGGGATCAGATGCAGGAATCCTGGCTGATTCACCCCACTCCGAACGCAGGGGTCACTCGACAGTGATCAGGACCAGCAACCTGGGCTAACTCACCCTCTAATCCAGGGGTCACTGGAGAGGGATCATGAGCAGGAACCTGAGCTGACTCACCCTCTCCCTCTAACTGAGGTGTCATTAGACTGGGATCAAAAGCAGGAACCAGGGCTTTTTCAACATCTATTAGCTCATTTTTTGTGGCGACGCCTACCCCATGGAGGCAGCGCTCTTCATCAGGTTTTCCTTTCCAGAAGAAGGTATAACCACCGCGTTGCTCCTTGAGCTGGCCTTCCCGTGCCCACCTGGTCTCGCTTAGGGTGGTGATGTCTATGTCAAAACATCTGCGCTCCTGGGCAACGATAGCCAACGATGTTCCGGTCTGTCGCTGTTGGGGTTGTCCATGAGGGTCCTGACGTTCCAGGTCCCGAACTTCATTTTAAAGGGTGGAAGATGCCTGTGCATGAAATCTTTTAATGTGGGGTGGCCGTTGCACACCAGCTACCACACGGGCTTGACAGAGCAAGGACTTGGTCCAATGGCAAGAGGATCCAAAACGATTGGAGACCAGCCTCTGCTACATCGGTCTAACACACACACACACAGAAGCATGCACCTACTGTCCTCCTCCCTCCTTCCCGCAGGTCCTCTCTGCCTGGGTTTCATAGGCTGCAGTGTGGTCCTCCTGACAACGCTGCTGCTCCACGCTGTGCCACTCCCGGGCCCCGACCTCGCCCCCGGGCCCCGACCTCGCCCCCGGGCCCCGACCTCGCCCCCGGGCCCCGACCTCGCCCCCGGGCCCCGTCCTCGCCCCCGGGCCCCGTCCTCTCCCCCGGGCCACGTCCTCGCCCCCGCGGTGTCTCCTTTCAGTGAGCGTGTCCCACAGTGTCTTCTTCCGGGGAGTGTGTACCGTGGTGTGTTTCCTTCTAGTGAGGGAACTTTATGCCGTACTGTACCTGCCCTGGGAGTGTTGGATGGGACAGTGTAGAGGGAGCTTTACTCTGTATCTAACCCATGCTGTACTTGCCCTTGGCCTGTTTGATGGGACAGCGTAGAGGGAGCTTTACTCTGTATCTAACCCATGCAGTACCTGCTCTAGGAGTGTTTGATAGGCAATGTCGAGGGTGCTTTATTCTGTAACTTGCCCCATGCTGTACATGCCCTGGTAGTGATTGATGAGGATAGTGCAGAAGGATCTTTAACCTGTACCTAACCCATGCTGAAGCTTCCCTGGGAGTGTTTGGTGTGACAGTGTACAGGGAGCTTTCCTCTGTATCTATCCCATGCTGTACCTGACCTGGGAGAGTAAAGCAAACTCTACACTGCCCCATCAAACAATCCCAGGGCAGGTCCAGACCATGTATGATACAGAATATAGCTCCCTCTACACTCTCCCATCAGACTATCCCAGGGTAGGTACAGCATGGGTTAGATACAGAGTAAAGCTCCACCTACACTCTCCCATCAACACTCCCAGGGCAGATTCACACGATGCGTGATACAGAGTAAAATTTCCTCTGTACTATCCCATCAAAAACTCCCAGGACAGATACAGCAATGATTAGATACAGAGTAAAGCGCCCTCGATAATGCCATTCAAACTCTCCCAGGGTACTTACACATGGGTTAGATACAGAGTCAAGCTCACTCTACACTGTCCCATCAAACACTCCCAGGGCAGGTGCAGCATGGGTTAGATGCAGTGCAAAGCTCCCTCTGCACTGTCCTACCAAACAATCACAGGGCAGGCTCAGACCATGTTTGATACAGAGTAAAGCTCTCTCTACGCTGTCCCATCAAACATTCCCAGGGCAGGAACAGCTCGGGTTAGATACAGAGTAAAGCTCCCTCTACACTATCCCATCAAAAGAGCCAAGGACAGGTACAGCAAGGATTAGATACAGAGTAAAGCTCCCTCTAAAATGTCCCATCAAACTCTCCCAGGGCAGGTACAGCAAGTGTTAGTTACAGAGCAAATCTGCATCTACACTGTCCCATCAAACACCCCCATTGCAGGTACAGCACGGGTGAAATACAAAGTAAAGCATCCTCTACAATGTCCTATCAAACACTCCCAGGGCAGGTACAGCACGCGTTAGATACAGCGTACAACTCCCTCTACACTGTCCCATCCAACACTCCCAGGGCTAGTACAGTGCGGCATATAGTCCCCTCACTAGAAGGAAAAACAGAGAGGATTGTGGGGTATATCAGTGTTACAGTGAGAGGTGTGGGGTATATCAGTGTTAGTGAGGGGCGTGGGGTATATCAAAAGGGAATTGGATATATGTCTGAAGGAAACAAAATTGCAGTGCTATGGGTAAAGGGCGAAGGAGTGGATTTTGCTGAATTGCTCTTGCAGAGACCCGGCAAGGGCTCGACGGGCCGTAAGGCCTCCTTCTGTGCTGTAACCATTCTATGATTCTATAGAGCCCGAGATGTACAACAACAGCAACTTGTATTTAAATAGCGCCTTTATCGGAGGAAAACGTCCCAAGTCGCTTCACAGTATTTTCAGACAAACAATTTTGACACCGAGCCACATATGGATAAATTAGGACAGGTGACTCAAAGCTTGGTCAAAGTGGTAGGATTTAATGAGCGTCTCGGTGTGGTGGGTGATGTGAGGGTTGTGAGGCTAAAGGAGATTAGAGATAGGAAGGGGCGAGGCCATAGAGGGATTTGAAAACCAGTTTGAGAATTTTGAAATCGGGCTGCTGCTTAACCGGGAGCCAGTGTAGGTCAGCGTGCACAGGGGAGGTGGGAGAACGGGGCTTGGTACAAGTTAGGACATGGGCAGTCGAGTTTTGGATGGCCTCAAGTTTACATAGGGTGGAATGTGGGAGGCCAGCCAGGAATGCGTTGGAATAGTCAAATCTAGAAGTAAAAAAGGCATTAAAATGCGGCAGACCAGGTTGGCCCCACAAAGGCGGTGGACCTGTGAGGAGCGAGGTGGCGTTGTGATTTAAAAAGCAGCAGATTGGTAGGCCCCACGGCGGTGGCGGACCAGTGAGGAGCGAGGTGGTGGCGGTGATTTAAAAAGCAGCAGACCAGGTAGGCCCCACAATGGCGGCCGACCTGTGAGGAGCGAGGCGGCGGTGGTGATTTTTAGGTTTACCAATCTCGGAGAGAGAGAAGTAAAAAGTAATCGAAGTGTAACGTCACCAGAAAGCAGGTAAGTGATTGGTTGGTGAGAATTTCTCTCTTGCTTCCAAACTTAAACTCTGTGGTTTATAGTTTCTAAGCTCTCTGTTGTGTAGTGGGGACTGCTGTTCAACAAGGGCCCTTAAGTATGTCATTTAACTGTAGTGTAATTGGTTGTGTTGATTTGAATTAATTTAATTTGAATTAATTAAAGGGTAAGTCATGGCAGGAGAGCCCGGCCCCATAGTGTGCTCCTCCTGCGCTATGTGGGAAAACAGTAACACTTCCTGTGTCCCTGACAACCATATGTGCAGGAAATGTATCCAGCTGCAGCTAATGGCAGACCGCATTGCGGCGCTGGAGCTGCGATTGGATACATACTGGAGCATTCGCGATGCTGAGGACGTCGTGGAAAGCACGTTTATGGAGTTGGTCACACCGCAGGCAAAGGTTGCACAGGCAGAAAGGAAATGGGTGACCACCAGGCAGAGTAGTAGGCGCAGGCAGGTAGTGCAGGGGTCCCCTATGACCATCCCCCTCTCAGACAGATATACTGCTTTGGATATTGTTGACGGGGGATGGCTTATCAGGGGAAAGCAGCAGCAGCAGCCAACTTCCTGGCACCAGGGGTGGTTCTGCTGCACAGGACGGGAGGAAAAAGAGGGGTAGACCTATAGTAATAGCGGATTCTATTATAAGGGGAATAGATAGGCGTTTCTGCGGCCGCAATCGAGACTCCAGGATGGTGTGTTGCCTCCCTGGTGCAAGGCTCAAGGATGTCTCAGAGCGGCTGCAGAACATTTTGGAAGGGGAGGGTGAACAGCCAGTTGTCGTGGTGCATATAGGTACCAACGATATAGGTAACAAACGGGATGAGGTCCAAAAAGCTGAATATAGGGAGTTAGGAGGTAAATTAAAACATAGGACCTCAAAGGTAGTAATCTCAGGATTGCTACCAGTGCCACGTCCTAGTCAGAGTAGAAATAGAAGGATATTTCAGATGAATACGTGGCTAGAGGAATGGTGCAAGGGGGAGAGATTCAAATTCCTAGGACATTGGAACCGGTTCCGGGGGAGATGGGACCAGTACAAACCAGACGGCTTGCACCTGGGCAGGGCCTGGACCGATGTCCTAGGGGGAATGTTTGCTAGTGCTCTGGGGGAGGATTTAAACTAAAATGGCAGGGGGTTGGGAACCTGAGCAGGGAGATGGAGGAAAGGAAAACAAGGAGATAAACAAAAGTGGCTGTCAGAGAAATCAAGGGTTTAAAGCAAACATGGCCACAGTAAATAATAATTCTAAAAGGTATATGAGCGTTAAAAAAACAAGCCTGAAGGCTTTGTGTCTAATTGGAGGAGCATTCGTAATAAGATGGATGAATTAGCTGCTCAAATAGAGGTAAAAAAATATGATATGATTGGTTGTGCGGAAACAGGGCTCCAGGTTGGCCGAGGCTGGGAACTCAACATCCAGGGGTATTAAATATTCAGGAAGAACAGGAAAAAAGGAAAAGGAGGTGGGGAGCATTGCTGGTTAAAGAGGGGATTAACACAATTGTAAGGAAGGATATTAGCTCTGATGATGTGGAATCTGTATGGGTAGAACTGAGAAATACCAAGGGGCAGAAAACGTTAGTGGGAGTGGTATATAGACCTCCAAACAATAATGGAGGTTGGGGATGGCATTAAAAGGGAAATTAGAGAAGCATGCAATAAGGGCACAGCAGTTATCATGGGTGACTTTAATCTACATATAAACAAATTAGTAACAATACTGTGGAGGAGGAGTTCGTGGAGTGTATACGGGTTGGTTTCCTGTACCAATAGGCTGAGGAACCAACTCGAGATCAGGCCATCTTGGACTGGGTATTATTTAATGAGAATGGATTAATTAGCAATCGTGTTGTGCGAGGCCCCTTGGGTCGGAGCGATCAAAATGTGATAGAATTCTTCATTAAGATGGAGAGTGAAGTAGTTGACTCGGAGACGAGGGTCCTGAATTTAAATAAAGGAAACTACGATGGTATGAGGCGTGAGTTGGGTAGGATTGATTGGGGAATGTCACTCAAAGGGTTGACGGTGGATAGGCAATGGCAAACATTCAAAGATCGCATGGATGAAGTACAGAATTTGTTCATCCCAGTTTGGAATCAAAATAAAACAAAAAAGGTGACTCAACCGTGGCTAACAAGGGAAGTTAGGGATAGCGTAAGATCCAAGGAGAGGACATATAAATTGGCCAGAAAAAGCAGTAAACCTGAGGATTGGGAGCAGTTTAGGATTCAACAAAGGAGGACAAAGGGATTAATTAAGAGGGGGAAAATAGAGTACGAGAGTAAGCTTGCAGGGAACAATAAAACTGGCTATGAAATCTTTTATAGATATGTGAAGAGAAAAAGATTGGATGAAGTCAGGCGCAGGTCCCCTGAAGCCAGAATCGGGAATTTATAATTGGGAACAAAGAAATGGCAGACACAAAGGAGGACACAAATAACCTTCCAGAGATGTCAGGGAACACAAGGTCTAATGAAAGGGAGGAACTGAAAGAAATCAGTATTTGTAGGGAAATGGTGCTAGGGAAATTGACGGGACTGAAGGCCGATAAATCCCCAGGGCCTGATAATCTACATCCTAGGGTACTTAAGGAAGTGGCCCTAGAAATAGTAGATGCATTGCTGGTCATCTTCCAAAATTCTTTAGACTCTGGAACAGTGCCCATGGATTGGAGGGTAGCTAATATTACCCCACTATTCAAAAAAGGTGGTGGAGAGAAAATGGGGAATTACAGACCGGTATGCCTGACATCGGTAGTGGGGAAAATGCTAGAGTCCATTATAAAAGATGTAATGGCAGAGCACTTGGAAAACAGTGACCGGATCGGACAAAGTCAACATGGATTTAAAAGGGTAAATCGTGCTTGGCTAATCTACTGGAATTTTTTGAGGATGTAACTGGTAAAATAGATAAGGGAGAACCAGTGGATGTGGTGTATTTGGACTTTCAAACGGCATTCGATAAGGTCCCACATGAGAGATTAGCGTGTGAGGTTAAGGCACATGGGATTCGGGACAAGGTATTGACTTGGATAGAGAACTGTGAAGCGAAGAGTTGGAATAAATGGGTCTTTTTCCGAGTGGCAGGCAGTGACTAGTGGGGTACCGCAGGGATCGGTCCTTGGACCCCAGCTATTCACAATATATTTTAATGATCTAGACGAGGGAACTAAATGTAATATCTACAAGTTTGCAGACGACCCAAAGCTGGGTGCCTGTGTGTGCTGTGAGGAGGATGCCGAGAAACTCCAGTATGATTTGGACAGTTTGCCTGATTGGGCAGAAGCATGGCAGATGCAATATAACGTGGATAAATGCGAGGTTATCCACTTCGGTGTCAAAAACAGGAAGGCAGATTATTATCTGAATGGCAATAGATTGGGAGAAGGGGAAGTGCAACGAGACCTGGGTGTCCTTGTGCACCAGTCGCTGAAGGTAAGCATGCAGGTGCAGCAGGTGGTTAAGAAGGCAAATGGTTTGTTGGCCTTCGTAGCGAGAGGGTTTGAGTACAGGAACAAGGATGTCTTGCTGCAGCTGTTCAGGGCCTTGGTGAGACCACACCTTGATTATTGTGTGCAGTTTTGGTCGCCTTATCTGAGGAAGGATGTTCTTGCCATGGAGGGAGTGAAGCGAAGATTCACCAGGCTGATACCTGGGATGGCAGGAATGACGTATGAGGAGTTATCAGGTCGATTGGGGTTATACTCGCTGGGATCTCAATGAAACTTATAAAATTCTAACAGGACTAGACAGACTAGATGCAGGAAGGGTGTTCCCGATGGTTGGGCAGTCCAGAACCAGGGGTCATAGTCTAAGGAGAAGGGGTAAGCCATTTAGGACAGAGATGAGGACGAATTTCTTCACCCAGAGAGTGGTGAACATATGGAATTCTCTACCACAGAAGGCCGTAGAGGCCAGTTCATTAAATATATTCAAGAAGAAATTAGATATATTTCTTAAGGCTAAAGGCATCAAGGGATATGGAGACAAGGCAGGAACAGAATACTGAATTTGAATGTTCAGCCCTGATCTCATTGAATGGCGGAGCAGGCTCGAGGGTCCGAATGGCCTACTCCTGCTCCTATCTTCGATGTTTCTATGAGGGTTTCAGCAGCGGATGAGGTGAGGCAAGGGCGGAGACGGGCGATGTTAGAGGTGGAAGTAGGCGGCCTTTGTTATGCTGCGGATATGTGGCCAGAAGCTCATTTCAGGGTCAAATATTACACCAGTGTTGTGAACAGTCTGGTTCAGCCTCAGACAGATGTTCGGGAGAGGGATGGAGTCAGTGGCTCGGGAACAGAATTTGTGGCGGGGACCGAAAACAATGACCATTTAGAGACCGTGGAGGGGTCGAGAGAAGAGGTAGTGAGGTCGAGCTGGGTGTCGTCAGCGTACATGTGGAAACTGACACTGTGTTTTCGGATGATGTCACCAAGGGGCAACATGTAGATGAGAAATAGGAGGGGGCCAAGGATAGACCCTTGGGGGACACCAGAGGTAACGATGTGGGAGCGGGAAGAGAGGCTAACTGATATTCTGATATTTTCCACACAGTATGATCCCAGCCCCAAACCTATCCCTCACTGCAGAGAGAGAGAGAGAGAGAGGCAGAGACAGTGAGGAAGCAGATGCGTCGAGACGAAAAGAAACACTAGGGTAGAGTTTGTGTTATAGTAGGTGCTATAGTTCAAACTGGGAGATTGTGAATCAGCCACCCATTTTACACCGATGGAAATAAAACTCGGGAGAGATGTAGGGCAGGATCCCGGTTCCGGAGACGGGGCTGATTTTACACCCTGTGTGACATTGATCAAGGCTGCTGTTTGATTGGCCACTGGCTCCTTTGTAATGTCATCTGGAAACAGCGCCCCGCCCCTGGTTACAGCCCATCAGTGGGATGTCAGTGTGGGAAGAGCTGGAGTGACAGCTGACAGTGGCAGTGAGTTTAGTCCCAATAAAAATGGCAAAGGGCCGAAAGGAACAATTTAATATAAAAGTAAGTAATTCAAACACACTCATTAATTGCAAATATAATAAAATTAGTTACAATCAGTGAAAAATTCTGGGATTAATATGAATCATTTCTCTATTGACAGTCTCTGGGAGTGAGCAATATCTCAGGAAGGTGGAGAGAGAGAAGTCGAATCATCACCACACTCACTGGGATTGGAGAAATGTCGCTGGGTTCACAGAGCAGATCTGTTGGGACCAAGACCGCCAGTGTTGGAGACGGGATATAACGGGAAGCTTCAACAAAGATTGGAAAGGTGAGGAACATTACTGAGAATCCCATCAGTCCAGGATTTCTCGGATACTGGGAGCTGTTCAACATCTGCCGTCAGTCTCGACCTTTGATGCGGCAAGTTGAGCGGAGCTTAACTCAGATAAACCTTGCTCGTACCTCACCCAGGATTGTTTGACACTACAGGTAGAGGGATCTTTATTCTGTATTCACCCATGCTGTACCTGAGCTGGTTGTGCTTCATTGTATAGTGTCAAGGGAGTTGGAAGCTGCATTGATTACATGCTGTATGAGAGGGAGCTTTATGCCATGTGTCACCCGTGCTGTACCTGACCTCGGAGTGTTTGATTGAGCATTGTAATGGGAGCTTTACTCTGTGTGTAATGCATGCTATATGCAGAGAGATTTCAATGGACTGGTCTGGTGGGCAGAAAATGGCAAATGTAATGCAATCGGTAGAAGTTTGAGTTAATGCAGTTGGGGAGGGCTAGCAAGGCAAGGGACCCCAGACTCATTGGAACATAGGAAGAGGAGTCGGCCATACAGCCACTCGAGCCTGCTCCGCCATTCAATAAGATCATGACTGATCTGTGATCTAACTCCATATACCCGCCTTTGGCCCATATCACTTCATACCTTAGGTTAACAAAAACCTCTCAATCTCTGATTTAAAATTAACAATTGATCTGGCTTCAATTGCCGTTTGTGGAAGAGTGTTCCAAACTTCTACCACCCTGTGTGTGTAGAAGTGTTTCCTAATTTGACTCCTGAAACGTCTGGCTCTAATTTTTAGACTATGATCCCTAGTCCGAGAATCCCCAACCAGTGCAAATAGTTTTTCTATCTGTTTCCCTTAATATCCTGAAAACTTCCTTCAGATCACCCCTTAATCTTCCCAATTCTAGGGAATACAACCCTAACTTGTGTAATAGCTCCTCGTAACTTAACCCTTGAAGGCCGGGTAACATTCGGGTAAACCTACGCTGCACTCCCTCCAAGGCCAATATATCCTTCCAATGGTGTGGTGCCCAGAACTGCTCACAGTACTCCAGGTGTGGTGTACTCCAGGTGTGGTCTAACCAGGGCTTTGTATAGCTGCAACATAGCTTCCGTCCCCTTGCATTCTAGTCCGCCAGCATTCCAATAGCCTTTTGATTATTTTCTGTACCTGTTCATGACATTTTAATGATCTATGTACCTGGACCCCCCAAGCCTCTTTGGGCATCCACTGTGTTTAGCTTTTCACAATTAGAAAATACCCTGTTCTATCTTTTTGGAGTCCAAAGTGAATGACTTCACATTTGCTTACATTGAAATCCATTTGCTATAGTTTTGCCCATTCAATTAATCTATCAATATCCCTTTGTAATTTTACAATGCTGCC
The DNA here is from genome assembly GCF_052327205.1 of Somniosus microcephalus. Classification (NCBI taxonomy): domain Eukaryota; kingdom Metazoa; phylum Chordata; class Chondrichthyes; order Squaliformes; family Somniosidae; genus Somniosus; species Somniosus microcephalus. The sequence continues at coordinate 14,820,123 of NW_028225181.1, forward strand.
TACCTTTGTGTCATTGGCAAATTTGGATATATGACTTTCTATAACATCATCTAAGTCATTAATAATATTGTGAATTGTTGAGGTCCCAACACAGGCACCACAAGTCACGTCCTGCCAATTTGAGTACCTACCCATTATCCTGAAGTTTTATAAAGGGTTATTAAGGTTAATAAAGGATTAAGAATATAAAGTGTTAAGATGAATTGTAAAGGAATATAAAGGGTTATAATGATTGGCAAAGGATTATAAAGGGTGATACAATTATAAAGGGATTTAAATGGTGTACAAAGTGATACAAATTATGATAAACAGACATAATCATTTACAAAAGGTTTATACAGGGATATAAAGGATTATAATGATTTTATGAAGGTTTATGACTCCCTCTATACTTTCCAATCAAACACTCCCAGGGCAGTACAGCATGGATTAGATAGACTAAATCTCCTTCTACACTTTTCTATCAAACACTTGCAGGGCAGGTACAGCACGGCATAGCTACAGAGTAAAGCTCCCTCTACACTGTCCCATCAAACACTCCCAGGGCAAGTACAGCACGAGTTAGATACATAGTAAAGCTTTCTCTACACTGTCCCATCAGGGCAGGCATAGAACATAAGAACATAAGATGTAGGAGCAGGAGTAGGTCATTTGGCCCATCGAACCTGCTCCGCCATTCAATAAGATCATGGCTGATTTGATCTTGGCCTCAACTCCAGTTCCCTGCCCGCTCCCCATAACCCTTGACTCCGTTACCATTCAAACATCTGTCTATCTCCACCTTAAATATATTCAATGACCCAGCCTCCACAGCTCTCTGGGGAAGAGAATTTCAAAGTTTCACGACCCTCACAGAAGAAATTCCTCATTTCCGTTTTAAAAAGGGTGCCCCCTTATTCTGATATTATGTCCCCTAGTTCTCCATGAGGGGAAACACCTTCTCTGCATCTACCCTGTCAAGCCCCTTCAGAATCTTATCTGTTTCAATAAGATCCGCTCTCATTCTTCTAAACTCCAATGAGTATAGGGCCAACCTGCTCAACATTTCGTCATAAGACAACCCCTTCTTCTCAGGAATCAACCTCTTGAACCTTCTCAGAACTGCCTCCAATGCAAGTATATCCTTCCTTAAATAAGGAGACCAAAAATGTACGCAATAATCCAGGTGTGGCCTCACCAAACATCTGTACAGTTGTAACAGGACTTCCCTACATTTATACTCCATTCACTTTGCAATAAAGGCCAACACTCCATTTGCCTTCATAATTAATTGTTGTACCTGCATGCTAACTTTTTGTGATTCACATACAAGGACCACCAGATCCCTCTGTACCTCAGCATGTTGTAGTCTCTCCCCATTTAAGTAATAATTTGCCTTTTTATTTTTACTACCAAGGTGGATAACCTCGCATTTTCCCACATTATACTCCATCTGTCAGATTCCTGCCCAGTCACTTAGCCTATCAATAGCCCTTTGGAGATTCTTTGAGGCCTCCACACAATTTGCTTTCCCACCTATCTTTGTATAATCAGCAAATTTGGCTACATTACACTCAGTCCCTTCATCCAAGTCATTAATATAGGTTGTAAATAGTTGAGGCCCCAGCACTGATCCCTGCGGCATCCCAATAGTTAAAGTTTGCCAAGCTGAAAATGACTCTCTGTTTTCTGTTAGTTAGCCAATCCTCTATCCATGCTAATACATTACCCCCAATCCCGTGAGCTCTTATATTGTGTAGTAACCTTTTATGTGGCACCTTATTGAATGCCTTCCGCAAATCCAAATACATGACATCTACCGGTTCCCCTTTATCCACCCTGCTTGTTACATCCTCAAAGAACTCCAGCAAATTTGTCAAACGTGAGTTCCCTTTCATAAACCATGCTGACTCTGCTTGACTATATTATGTTTTTCTAAATGTCCTGCTACCATTTCCTTAATGATGGACTCCAGCATTTTCCCAATGACAGATGTTAAGCTAACTGGTCGATAGTTGCCAGGTTTCTGTCTCCATCCTTTCTTAAATAGGGGCTTTATATTTGCAGTTTCCCTCTCCGCTGGTACCTCTCCAGAATCCAGGGAATTTTGGTAGATTGCAACCAATGCACCACTATCTCTGCAGCCACAACTTTAAAGACTCTAGGATTCAAGCCAACAGGCCCAGGGAACTTGTCCATTTTTAGCCCCAATAGATTGCCTGGTATTTTCTCTCTAGTGATTGTTTTAAGTTCCCCCCTCATCCCAATTGCCCCTTGATTATCTATTATTGGGATGGTCTTAGTGTCTTCTACAATGAAAACCGATACAAAATATTTGTTCAAATTCTCTGCCATTTCTCGGTGTCCCATTATTAATTCCCCAGACTCTTCCTCTAGTGGACCAACGTTTACATTAGCTACTCTCCTCCTTTTTATATACTGGGTTAGTTACAGAATAAAGCTCCCTCTAACCTGTCCCATGAAACACTCCCAGGGCAGGTACAGCAGCGGTTAGATACAGAGTAAAGCTCCCCCTACACTGTCCCATCAAACACTCCCAGGGCAGGTGCAGCACGGGATGGATACAGAGTAAAGCTCCCCCTACACTGTCCCATCAAACACTCCCAGGGCAGGTGCAGCACGGGTTAGATACAGAGTAAAGCTCCCCCTACACTGTCCCATCAAACACTCCCAGGGCAGGTACAGCACGGGTTAGATACAGAGTAAAGCTCCCCCTACACTGTCCCATCAAACACTCCCAGGGCAGGTACAGTACCGGTTAGATACAGAGTAAAGCTCCCCCTACACTGTCCCATCAAACACTCCCAGGGCAGGTACAGCACCGGTTAGATACAGAGTAAAGCTCCCCCTACACTGTCCCATCAAACACTCCCAGGGCAGGTACAGCACGGGTTAGATACAGAGTAAAGCTCCCTCTACACTGTCCCATCAAACACTCCCAGGGCAGGTACAGCACGGGTTAGATACAGAGTAAAGCTCCCTCTACACTGTCCCATCAAACACTCCCAGGGCAGGTGCAGCACGGGTAAGATACAGAGTAAAGCTCCCTCTACACTGTCCCATCAAACACACCCAGGGCAGGTGCAGCACGGGTTTGATACAGAGCAAAGCTCCCTCTACACTGTCCCATCAAACACACCCAGGGCAGGTGCAGCACGGGTTTGATACAGAGCAAAGCTCCCTCTACACTGCCCCATCAAACACTCCCAGGGCAGGTACAGCACGGGTTAGATACAGAGTAAAGCTCCCTCTACACTGCCCCATCAAACACTCCCAGGGCAGGTGCAGCACGGGATGGATACAGATTAAAGCTCCCTCAACACTGTCCCATCAAATACTCCCAGGGCAGGTACAGCACCGGTTAGATACAGAGTAAAGCTCCCCCTACACTGTCCCATCAAACACTCCCAGGGCAGGTACAGCACGGGTTAGATACAGAGTAAAGCTCCCCCTACACTGTCCCATCAAACACTCCCAGGGCAGGTACAGCACCGGTTAGATACAGATTAAAGCTCCCTCTACACTGTCCCATCAAACACTCCCAGGGCAGGTGCAGCACGGGTTTGATACAGAGCAAAGCTCCCTCTACACTGCCCCATCAAACACTCCCAGGGCAGGTACAGCACGGGTTAGATACAGAGTAAAGCTCCCTCTACACTGCCCCATCAAACACTCCCAGGGCAGGTGCAGCACCGGTTAGATACAGAGTAAAGCTCCCGCTACACTGTCCCATCAAGAACTCCCAGGGCAGGTACAGCACGGGTTAGATACAGAGTAAAGCTCCCTCTACACTGTCCCATCAAACACTCCCAAGGCAGGTACTGCACGGGTTAGATACAGAGTAATGCTCCCTCTACACTGTCCCATCAAACACTTCCAGGGCAGGTACAGCACGGGTTAGATAAAGAGTAAAGCTCCCTCTACACTGTCCCATCAAACACTCCCAGGGAAGGTACAGCACGGGTTAGATACAGAGTAAAGCTCCCTCTACACTGTCCCATCAGGAACTCCCAGGGCAGGTACAGCACGGGTTAGATACAGAGTAAAGCTCCCTCTACACTGTCCCATCAAACACTCCCAAGGCAGGTACTGCACGGGTTAGATACAGAGTAAAGCTCCCTCTACAATGTCACTTCAGACACTCCCAGGGCAGGTACAGCACGGGTTAGATACAAAGTAAAGCTCCCTCTGCACTGTCCCATCAAAAACTCCCAGGGAAGGTACAGCACGGGTTAGATACAGAGTAAACTCCCTCTACACTGTCCCATCAAGCACACCCAGGGCAGGTACAGCACGGGTTAGATACAGAGTAAAGCTCCGTCTACACTGTCCCATCAGACACTCCCAGGGAAGGTACAGCACGGGTTAGATACAGAGTAAAGCTCCCTCTACACTGTCCCATCAAACACTCCCAGGGCAGGTACAGCACGGGTTAGATACAGAGTAAAGCTCCCTCTACACTGTCCCATCAAACACTCCCAGGGCAGGTACAGCACGGGTTAGATACAGAGTAAAGCTCCCCCTACACTGTCCCATCAAACACTCCCAGGGCAGGTGTAGCACCGGTTAGATACAGAGTAAAGGTCCCTCTACACTGTCCCATCAAATACACCCAGTGCAGCTACAGCAGCGGTTAGATACAGAGTAAAGCTCCCTCTACACTGTCCCATCAAAAACATCCTGTGCAGGTACAGCGCCGGTTAGATACAGAGTAAAGCTCCCTCTACACTGCCCCATCAAACACTCCCAGGGCAGGTACAGCACGGCTCAGATACAGAGTAAAGCTCCCTCTACACTGTCCCATCAAACACTCCCAAGGCAGGTACTGCACGGGTTAGATACAGAGTAAAGCTCCCTCTACACTGTCCCATCAAACACTCCCAGGGCAGGTACAGCACGGGTTAGATAAAGACTAAAGCTCCCTCTACACTGTCCCATCAAACACTCCCAGGGCAGGTACAGCACGGGTTAGATACAGAGTAAAGCTCCCTCTACAATGTCACTTCAGACACTCCCAGGGCAGGTACAGCACGGGTTAGATGCAAAGTAAAGCTCCCTCTACACTGTCCCATCAAAAACTCCCAGGGAAGGTACAGCACGGGTTAGATACAGAGTAAACTCCCTCTACACTGTCCCATCAAGCACACCCAGGGCAGGTACAGCACGGGTTAGATACAGAGTAAAGCTGCCTCTACACTGTCCCATCAAACACTCCCAGGGCAGGTGTAGCACCGGTTAGATACAGAGTAAAGCTCCCTCTACACTGTCCCATCAAAAACATCCTGTGCAGGTACAGCGCCGGTTAGATACAGAGTAAAGCTCCCTCTACACTGCCCCATCAAACACTCCCAGGGCAGGTACAGCACGGGTCAGATACAGAGTAAAGCTCCCTCTACACTGTCCCATCAAACACTCCCAGGGCAGGTACAGCACGGGTTAGATACAGAGTAAAGCTGCCTCTACACTGTCCCATCAAACAGAGAGAGCAGCTGCAAACTCACTCAGACACCAATGACAGCCAGGAATTGAAAACATCATCAAAATGGCCGCTGTGGGGGGAGTGGTCTGTGGTGAGCTCATCAAAATGGATACAGCCGGCAGGAATTGACATCATCAAAAATTGACACTCCTTGGCTGCACCCCTTCAAAATGGGTCTGAGAGTGTGAGAGTGACAGACAGGGACAGACATAGAGAGACAGAGAGAGATAGAGAGAGATAGGTAGAAAGAGTTTGCAAAAGCTGGTGCTTGTGTGAGATGTGGTTCAGGTCTATTATTATCAGCTGTTGCTGGGTGAAACCCTATTGATTTCATTCGGGCCTGGTCCACATGTAATGTTGGTGTGTGCGTGAGACTTTTTTGCACTTTATTGGTGACTCTCAGTCCCCCAGGGAGATATCTGTACACTGACTCGTGTCTCTCAGTCCCTCTCACTCAGCGAGATATCTGTACCTTGACTGGTGTCTCTCAGTCCCCCTCTCCAAGGGAGATATTTGTGCACTGACTGGTATCTCTTTATCCGTCTCCCTCAGGGAAATATCTGCACACTGAGTGGTGTCCCTCAGTCCGACTCCCTCAGGGAGATATCTGTACACTGACTGTTGTGTCTCAGTACCTCTCCTTCAGGGAGATATCTGTACACTGACTGGTGTCTCTTTATCCGTCTCCCTCAGGGAAATATCTGCACACTGAGTGGTGTCTCTCAGTCCGACTCCCTCAGGGACATATCTGTACACTGACTGGTGTCACTCAGTACCTCTCCCTCAGGGAGATATCTGTACACTGACTGGTGTCTCTCAGTCCCTCTCCCTCAGGGAGATATATGTACACTGACTCGTATCACTCTGTCCCTCTCCCTCAGGGAAATATCTGTACCCTGACTGGTGTCTCTCAGTCCCGCTCCCTCAGGGAGATATATGTACACTGACTGGTGTCTCTCAGTCCCTCGCCCTCAGGGAGATATCTGTACCCTGACTGGTATCTCTCAGTCCCTCTCCGTCAGGGAGATATCTGTACACTGACTGGGGTCTCTCAGCCCCTCTCTCTCAGGGAGATATCTGTACACTGACTGGGGTCTCTCAGCCCCTCTCTCTCAGGGAGATATCTGTACACTGACTGGTGTCTCTCAGAAAGTACCGAAAGAATCTCGAGACAGCGCTCGCCGGGATCCAGGGCTCCGTATCTCAGCAAATTTTGTTCCATTTGGGATCGGCTGTGTTTCCTGTACGAGGACACCCATATCTCTCTGAACCCCAACATTTAATAGTTTCTCACCATTTAAAAATATATTTTATTCTATTCTTCCTACCAAAGTGAATAACTTCAAATTTCTCCACATTATACTTCATCTGCCACCTTATTGCCCACTCACTTAACCTGTCTATAGCCCTTTGCAGTCTCTTTGTGTGCTCCTCACAGCTTACTGTCCCACGCAGCTTTGCATCATCAGGAAACTTGGTTACATTGAGGGAGAGGCAGAGGGCGAGAGGCAGGGGTCGAGGGGCATGGGGCGAGGGGAATGGGGCGAGAGGCAGAGGGCGAGAGGCAGAGGGCGAGAGGCAGAGGGCGAGGGGCAGAGGGCGAGAGGCAGAGGGCGAGAGGGCGAGAGGCACAGTCCTAACCAGCACCAAGTCCCATTCACCCATCACCCCTGTGCTCGCTGACCTACAATGGTTCCCGCTTAAGCAGTGCCTCGATATCAAAATTCTCATCCTTGTTTTCAAATCCCTTCATGACCTCGTCCCCTTCCCTATCTCTGTAATCTCCTTTAGATCCACAACTCCCGCCTCCCCCACAACCACCCCACCCCCCCGAGATATCTGCGCTCCTCTAATTCTGCCCGCTTGAGCATCCCTGATTATAATCGCTCAACTTTTGATGGCCGTGCCTTCTGTTGCCTAGGCCCTAAACTCTGGAATTCCCTCCCTAAACCTCTCTGCCTCTCTACCTCTCTCTCTCCTTTAAGACGCTCCTTAAAGCCTACCTCTTTGACCAAGCTTTTGATCACCTGCCCTAATTTATCCTTATGTGGATCGGTGTCAAATTTGTTGTCGTAAAATACTCCTGTGCAGCAGCTTGGGACGTTTAACTATGTTAAAGGCGCTATATAAATAAAGTTGTTGTTGTTGGGGATGTGAGGGGAAACCTTTTTACCCAGCGGGTGGTGAGGACCTGGAACTCGCTGCCGACGGAAGTGGTGGAAGCGGAGACACTCAATCTTTTCAAGGGGAGACTGGATAGGCACTTGAGGGAAATAAACATGCTGGGCTACGGGGATAGAGCGGGGGAATGGGACTGACTGGATAGCTGTACAGAGAGCCGGCATGGACTGGATGGGCCGAATAGTCTCCTTCTGTGCCGTTATGACTCTATGGTTCTCTGGGAATTAGTCCTCAGTTTCTCTCACTGCTTCTCTAGTAATTTGGGAGTGATGAAATAGGAGAATGAAAGATGTTTTATTTAAATTTGGAGAGACAGGCGGTGAAGGTCCCTGGGTTACATTCTGGGGCCAGTGGGGTACACACACAGGCTGTACAAAGACTCGTGTCCTGTATCGCTAATACTTTCATTATATCTCTACCGCTCTCTCTATGTGCCTCTCTGGATATTGATCCCTCCGTATAGTTCTGTATCTCTCTCTACCTTTCCATTATTAATTCATAATTTTGTGTTTCTTGAAATCTCTCCACCTTCTCTCTTTGAAACTCTCAGAATGCCTGTTCTCAATTTCTCTCAGGCCTATTATTTGAGAGAGACATTTTAAAGTTAAACAGAACGTGCTCCAAAGTCACAGGAGATGCAGAACTAGAATGTGTGGTAACACCTTCTGCCTCATCTGGTCTGGTTTTGTATATTCCACCATCTCGTGTGTTTCAAGTCTCTGGCGTTGGCCAGACATTGTTTATCCATTCCATTGTCTTGGGCTGTTTACTATGAACACCTTAACCTGTTTCTGATCTACACAGGATGCAACAGATCAGAGTCCTGGCCTGGGCAAAACCGGCACCTCCATTCAACAATGGCACTGCAATGATATCATACAGTTCAACAATGCATGAATGTCGCAAAAAGCATTTGATCCCATTTCCGAGATTAACTTTAAACACTCAAATCTTTCAGGGGAAGGAACTAAATTTACCAGCTAGATTCCAAACCACAAATTGAATTGTTTAAGGCATAAAAAATGTCACTGAAATGTGATTTATTGTTGTTATTTTAGAATTTACAAATATACACACAATTTGTGTCACTGAATTATAAACAAAAAGCAGGAAAAGCTATGCCTTAACAGAAATAAACATTGGTTTTGCTGTCCAGGAAGAAAGACCAGTCAGACAGACTTGGAAATGTTCACTCATATGTTGACGTAATGATTTATAATTTACCAATTTCGCTTCTGATGCTTTTCTCTCAAACATTTCCCACAATATTAATCCCTGCTCTTATCACGAGAAGTGTTGAATTATTTTAGGCACTTTGCAATTAATAGCGGGAAGCAAACGTCATTGTACTCACAATTTTTAATCTCCTATTTCAAACATTCAACCAAAATCGAATTGTACATTATCAGAGTATTTTCTGTGTCTTTCTCAATAAACAAAGAGTGGTTTCTTCTAAAGTAGCTTCCTGCAATTTTTATACATCATTACGTAACTCTTGTTTCGATTAACACTCAATTAACCTGTGGAGCTTATACTCATTGGAGTTTAGAAGAATGAGAGGGGATCAACATCAGTAGAGATACATAAAGTAATGCAGGGCGCTGGGGGAGTGAGGTTACTGAGTGACTGTGTGAGGGAGCTGGGTTAACATCAGTAGAGGCACAGTCAGTAAGACAGGGCGCTGGGGGAGTGGGGTTACTGAGTGACTGTGAGGGAGCAGGACTAACATCAGTAGAGATACAGTCAGTGACACAGGGCACTGGAGAAAGGGTTTACTGAGTGACAGTGTGGGGGAGCTGGATTAAGTTCAGTAGATATACAGTCAGTAACAGTGTGCTGGGGGAGAGGGTTACTGAGTGACAGTGTGAGGTAGCTGGATTAACATCAGTAGAGATACAGTCAGTAACACAGAGCGCTGGGGAGGAAGAGGGGTTACTGAGTGGCAGAGTGGGTGAGCTGGATTAACATCAGTAGAGATACAGGCAGTATCACAGGGCGTTGGGGGGAGAGGGTTACTGAGTGACAGTGTGAGGGAGTTGGATTAACATCAGTAGAGATACTGTCAGGAGCACAGTGTGCTGGGGGAGAGGGTTACTGAGTCACAGTGTGAGGGAGCTGGATTAACATCAGTAGAGATACAGTCAGTAACACAGGGCGCTGAGGGGAGAGGGTTACTGAGTGACAGTGTGAGGGAGCAGGATTAACATCAGTAGAGATACAGTCAGTAAAACAGGACGCTGGGGGAGATGGTTACTGAGTGGCAGTGTGAGGGAGCTGGATTAACATCAGTAGAGATACAGTCAGTAACACAGTGTGCTGGGGGGAGAGGGTTACTGAGCGACAGTGTGAGGGATGTTACTGGGATGTTACTTGTATCCTCAAAATAAAGACCGATGCAAATTACCTGTTCAATTGAACTGCCATCTCCTTATTTGCCATTATTAATTCCTCAGACTCAGTTTTTCTAGGACCAATGCTCACTCTGTTGACTCTTTTCTTTTTGAAATATTTATAGAAACTCTTACTTCTGTATCTGTTTCTATATTTCTAGCTAGCTTTCTCTCACTCTAATTTTTCTCTCCTTATTAATCTTTCAATCATTCTCTGCTGTTTTTTTATATTCTGTCCGACCTACTGACCTGCCACCCATCTTTGGGCAATTATATGCCTTTTCTTTAAGTTTGATACTATCTTTAACTTTCTTACTTAACCACGGATGGTGGGTCCCCCCCCCTGGGAATTTGTCTTTCTCGTTGGAATGTATATATTCTGTGTATTCTGAAATATCCCCTTAAATGTCTGTCACTGCATCTCTATTCACCTATCGCTTAATGTAATATCACAGAATATAAATGGAAATGTTTTCAGAACAAGCAAAAAAATATGGAAAACAAATATGAGCTCAAAGTCAAAAAGAAGAAAATGTGGTCAGAAAAAGCCAAGGTGGCTGACTGGTTCATGGAAACAAGGATTTTAGACAACTGTGGAGGCAATGGGAAAAGCTTTTTCACTTGTAAAGAGTGGGAGAACTATCAAAGTCTGTATTGGGCCATTGAAGAGTGTTCAATGACAGGTTACAAAGGACTACTTGGGTGTGGCAGAAATATTAAATGAGTACTTTGCATCGGTCTTCACCATTGAAGATGATGCTCAACTTTTAGAATTTATTAATTTTACTAACAAAACCAGTAGTGACATAGATGAACAGATTGTTTTAGAAAGAATTAAGAACTTGAAAATAGATGGAGCAGCCGGGCCGGATGATATCCACTCGAGAGTCCTCAGGGAGATGGGGCATGTGCTGTGCCAGCCCCTAGCCTGTATTTCTAATAGCTCACTGCACTCTGGAATGGTTCCTTTAGACTGGAAGGAGGCTAATGTAGTCTCCATCTTTAAAAAAGGTGACAAGACAGACCCGGATAACTATAGGCCCATTAGTTTAAGATCAGTAATAGGGAAGATGCTTGAAGGAATCATTGGGGATGCAATATATGAATACTTGGATAGAGAGGGTCATATTAGGGACACCCAACATGGCTTCATCAGAAGGTGGTCATGTCTTTAAAAGATGGTGGCGATAGAAAGAGACTTGGGCATTCTAGCGCATACATCCTTAAAGATCATGAGCACGGAGCAGGGAGGTGAGGAGCCCGGTATAAAAACCGGCGACCAGCGAGGCCCGAGACCAGTCGGAGCAGGGAGGAGCAGCGAGGAGGAGCCCAGCTTAAAAACCGGTGACCAGCGAGGCCCGAGACCAGTCGGAGCACGGAGCAGGGAGGTGAGGAGCCCGGTATAAAAACCGGCGACCAGCGAGGCCCGAGACCAGTCGGAGCAGGGAGGAGCAGCGAGGAGGAGCCCAGCTTAAAAACCGGTGACCAGCGAGGCCCGAGACCAGTCGGAGCACGGAGCAGGGAGGTGAGGAGCCCGGTATAAAAACCGGCGACCAGCGAGGCACACCAACTCAGCAGCGGGGAGAGAGGTAAAAAGTTATCAGAGTGTGACGTCACCAGGGAGCAGGTAAGTGATTGGTTGGTGAGTATTTCTCTTTTTTAAACTTTAACTCTGTAGTTTATATTTACTAGGGTCTTTTCTGGTATAGCAGGGACTGCTGGTAGACGATACAAGCGCCTTAGAAATATCTTTAATTGGTGATAGTAAATTAATTTAAAGTAATTAAAGGGAAGGTCATGCCAGGAGAGCCCAGCCCCGTGATATGCTCCTCTTGCTCTATGTGGGAATTCAGGAACACTGCCGGTGCCCCTGATGACCACGTGTGCCAGAGATGCATCCATCTGCAGCTACTAGCAGACCGCATTGAGGCGCTGGAGCTGCGGGTGGATGGGTTGTTGAGCATTCACGATGCTGAGAGGGTCGTGGATAGCACGTTTAGTGAGTTGGTCACACCGCAGGGAAGGGCTGCACAGGAAGATAGGAAATGGGTGACCACCAGGCGGAGCAATAGAAGCAGGCAGGTAGTGCAGGAGACCCCTGTGACCATTCCCCTCTCAAACAAGTATACTGCTTTGGATACTGTTGAGGGGGATGACTCACCAGGGGAAGGCAGCAGCAGCCAACTTCCTGGCACTGGGGGTGCTCCTGCTGCCCAGGAAGGGGGGAAAAGAAATGGAGAGCAATAGTGGTAGGGGATTCTATAGTAAGGGGAACAGATAAGCGTTTCTGTGGCCATAGACGTGAATCCAGGATGGTTTGTTGCCTCCCTGGTGCCAGGGTCAAGGATATCACTGAGCGGCTGCAGGGCATTCTGGAGGGGGAGGGTGAACAGCCAGAGGTCGTGGTCCACATTGGTACCAACGACATAGGTAAAAAGAGGGATGAGGTCCTGCAGCATGAATTTAGGGAGCTAGGTGAAGAATTAAAGAGCAGGACCTCAAAGGTTGTAATCTCTGGATTACTCCCGGTGCCACGTGCTAGTGAATATAGGAATAGGAAGATAGAACAGATGAATGCGTGGCTAATGGGATGGTGCAGGGGGGAGGGCTTTAGTTTCCTGGATCACTGTGTCTGCTTCTGGGAAAGTGGGACTTGTACAAGTCGAACGGTTTACACCTGAACCAGAGGGGAACCAATATCCTTGCGGGGAGGTTTGCTAGCACTGCTGGGGGGGGTTTAAACTAACTTGGCAGGGGGATGGGGTACAGAGTGGAGCTATAGTAGGGGGTGATTTACAGCCAAATACAGTGGAAAAAACAAGTCAGCTGGGAAGGCAGAGCAAATATGTGAAGGCAAAAGGGAATATGGCAGGGCTGGAAGGCATTTATTTTAATGCAAGGAGTCTTGCAAATAAGGTGGATGAACTGAAGTTGTTGTTGAACACATGGGAGTACGATATTGTTGCTATCACGGAGACATGGTAGAGGGAGGGTCAGGACTGGCAGCTCAATATTCCGGGGTATAGAATCTTCAGGCTGGACAGAGGGGGGTGTAAAAGGGGAGGGGGTGTTGCAATATTAATTAAGGAGTCAATTACTGCTGTAAGGAGGGATGATATATTAGCGGGTTCCTCTAATGAGGCCATATGGGTAGAACTTAAAAACAAAAAGGGGGCAAGCACTTTGCTGGGAGTGTACTATGGGCCCCCAAACAGTCAGGGGGAGATAGAGGAACAGAAATGTAGGCAAATCTCAGAGAAGTGCGAAAATAATAGGGTAATAATAGTGGGGGATTTCAACTTCCCCAATATAAATTGGGATAGTCAGAGTGTGAAAGGCTTAGAGGGTGCAGAATTCTTAAAGTGCATCCAGGAGAGCTTTTTGAGCCAACATGTAGAAAGTCCTACAAGAGAGGGGGCGGTACTGGACCTAATTCTGGGGAATGTAGCCGGGCAAGTGGTGGAAGTATCAGTAGGAGAGCATTTTGGCGACAGTGACCATAATTCGGTGAGATTTAAGGTGGTCATGGAAAAAGACAAAGACGGCCCAGAAATAAGGGTTCTAAATTGGGGGAAGGCCGATTTTAATATGATAAGGCAGGATCTGGCCAAAGTGGACTGGGAGCAGCTACTTATAGGAAAATCCACATCAAAACAGTGGGAGACTTTCAGAAGGAAAATAGAGAGAGTACAATGCCAACATGTTCCTGTAAATGTCAAGGGTGGGACCAACAAGCAAAGGGAACCTTGGATGACAAGGGATATACAAAAATGCATTAGAAATAAAAGGGGGGCTTTTGGCAGTTACAAAAGACTAAAGACGGAAGAAGCCCTAGAGGAGTATAAAAAGTGCAGGGGCATACTTAAAAAAGAAATTAGGAGGGCGAGGAGGGGCAATGAAATAACACTGGCGAGCAAAATAAAGGAAAATCCTAAGATGTTTTATAAGTATATTAAGGGCAAGAGGATAACCAGGGAAAGGGTAGGGCCCATTAGGGACCAAAGTGGCAATCTGTGTGTAGAGCCAGATGATGTAGGCGGGGTTTTTAATGAATTTTTTGCATCTGTGTTCTCTATGGAGAAAGACAATGCAGACATAGAAATCGGGCAAGGGGACTGTGACATACTTGAACATATTAGCATCGAGAGGGAGGAGGTGCTAGCGGTTTTAGCAGGCCAAAAAGTGGATAAATCCCCAGGCCCGGACGAGATGTATCCCAGGCTGCTGTGGGAGGCAAAGGAGGAGATTGCAGGGGCTCTGACACAAATTTTCAGAACCTCTCTGTCCACAGGGGATGTACCAGAGGACTGGAGAACAGCTAATGTAGTACCATTATACAAGAAGGGTAGCAGGGATAAAGCAGGGAATGACAGGCCAGTGAGCCTAACATCTGTGGTAGGGAAATTATTGGAAAAAATTCTGAGGGACAAAATTAGTCTCCACTTGGAGAGGCACGGATTAATCGGGGATAGTCAGCATGGCTTTGTCAAGGGTAAATCATGTCTGACAAATCTGATTGAATTTTTCGAGGGGGTGACTAGGGTGGTGGATGAGGGAAATGCTGTGGATGTGGTTTACATGGACTTCAGTAAAGCTTTTGACAAAGTCCCGCATAGGAGACTGGTCAAGAAGGTAAGTGCCCATGGGATCCAGGGTGCCTTGGCGCGTTGGATCCTAAACTGGCTGAGTGGCAGGAGGCAGAGGGTGATGGTCGAAGGTTGCTTTTGTGACTGGAAGCCTGTGTCCAGTGGGGTACCTCAGGGATCGGTGCTGGGTCCCTTGTTGTTTGTGATCTGCATAAATGATTTGGATGAGATTGTAAAAGGTATGATCAGTAAGTTCGCAGATGACACGCAAATTGGTGGGGTGGTAAATTGCGAGGAGGAAAGCCTCAGGCTACAGGACGATATAAACGGGTTGGTCAGATGGGCGGAAAAGTGGCAAATGGAATTTAACCCTCAAAAGTGCGAGGTGATGCATTTTGGACGGACAATTAAGGCAAGGGAATACACAATGAGTGGTAGGACACTAGGAAGTACAGAGGGTCAGAGGGACCTTGGTGTACATGTACATAGATCCCTGAAGGCAGCGGAACAGGTAGATAAGGTGGTTAAAAAGTCATATGGGATACTTGCCTTCATTAGCCGAGGCATAGAATATAAGAGCAGGGAGGTTATGATGGAGCTGTACAAAACGCTGGTGAGGCCACAGCTGGAGTACTGTGTGCAGTTCTGGTCGCCTCACTATAGGAAGGATGTGATTGCTTTGGAGAGGGTGCAGAGAAGATTCACCAGGATGTTACCTGGGATGGAGCGCCTCAGCTATGAAGAAAGACTAAACAGGCTGGGGTTGTTTTCCTTGGAGCAAAGAAGGCTGAGGGGGGACCTGATTGAGGTGTACAAAATGATGAGGGGCATAGATAGGGTAGACAAAGAGGAACTTTACCCCTTAGTGGGGGGTCAATAACAAGGGGACATAGATTCAGGGTAAGGGGCAGGAGATTTAGAGGGGATTTGAGGAGGAACTTTTTCACCCAGAGGGTGGTTGGAGTCTGGAACTCACTGCCTGAAAGGGTGGCAGAGGCAGGAACCCTCACAACATTCAAGAAGCATTTGGATAAACACTTGAAATGCCATTGCATACAAGGCTATGGACCAAATGCTGGAAAATGGGATTAGACTGGCCAGGGCTTGATGGACGGCGAAGACACGATGGGCCGAAGGGCCTCTTTCTGTGCTGTAAAACTCTATGACTCTATGACAACTCCCGCCTCCCCCACAACCACCCCACCCCCCCAAGGTATGCGCGCTCCTCTAATTCTGCCCGCTGGAGCATCCCTGATTATAATCGCTCAACTTTTGATGGCCGTGCCTTCTGTTGCCTAGGCCCTAAACTCTGGAATTCCCTCCCTAAACCTCTCTGCCTCTCTACCTCTCTCTCCTTTAAGACGCTCCTTAAAGCCTACCTCTTTGACCAAGCTTTTGGTCACCTGCCCTAATGTATCTTTATGTGGACCGGTGTCAAATTTGTTGTCGTAAAATAATCCTGTGCAGCAGCTTGGGACGTTTAACTATGTTAAAGGCGCTATATAAATAAAGTTGTTGTTGTTGGGGATGTGAGGGGAAACCTTTTTTACCCAGCGAGTGGTGAGGACCTGGAACTCGCTGCTGACGGAAGTGGTGGAAGCGGAGACACGCAATCTTTTCAAGGGGAGACTGGATAGGCACTTGAGGGAAATAAACATGCTGGGCTACGGGGATAGAGCGGGGGAATGGGACTGACTGGATAGCTGTACAGAGAGCCGGCATGGTCTCGATGGGCCGAATGGCCTCCTTCTGTGCCGTTATGACTCTATGGTTCTCTGGGAATTAGTCCTCAGTTTCTCTCACTGCTTCTCTAGGAATTTGGGAGTGATGAAATAGGAGAATGAAAGATGTTTTATTTAAATTTGGAGAGACAGGCGGTGAAGGTCCCTGGGTTACATTCTGGGGCCAGTGGGGTACACACGCAGGCTGTACAAAGACTCATGTCCTGTATCTCTAATACTTTCATTATATCTCTACCGCTCTCTCTATGTGCCTCTCTGTATATTGATCTCTCCGTATAGTTCTGTATCTCTCTCTACCTTTCCATTATTAATTTATAATTTTGTATTTCTTGAAATCTCTACACCTTCTCTCTTTGAAACTCTCAGAATGCCTGTTCTCAATTTCTCTCAGGCCTATTATTTGAGAGAGACATTTTAAAGTTAAACAGAACCTGCTCCAAAGTCACAGGAGATGCAGAACTAGAATGTGTGGTAACACCTTCTGCCTCATCTGGTCTGGTTTTGTATATTCCACCATCTCGTGTGTTTCAAGTCTCTGGCGTTGGCCAGACATTGTTTACCCATTCCATGGCCTTTGCCTGTTTACTATGAACACCTTAACCAGTTTCTGATCTACACAGGATGCAACAGATCAGAGTGCTGGCCTGGGCAAAACCGGCACCTCCATTCAACAATGGCAGTGCAACGATATCATACAGTTCAACAATGCAGGAATGTCGCAAACAGCATTTGATCCCATATCCTCGATTAACTTTAAACACTCAAATCTTTCAGGTGAAGACACTAAATTTACCAGCTAGATTCCAAACCACAACTTGCATTGTTTAAGGCATAAAAAATGTCACAGAAATGTGATTTCATGTTGTTATTTTACAATTTACAAATATACACACAATTTGTGTCACTGAATTATAAACAAAAAGCAGGAAAAGCTATGACTTAACAGAAATAAACATTGGTTTTGCTGTCCAGGAAGAAAGACAAGTCAGACTGACTTGGAAATGTTCACTCATATGTTGACGTAATGATTTATAATTTACCAATTTCGCTTTTGATGCTTTTCTCTCAAACATTCCCCACAATATTAATCCCTGCTCTTATCACGAGGAGTGTTGAATTATTTTAGGTACTTTGCAATTAATAGCGGGAAGCAAACTTCATTGTACTCACAATTTTTAATCTTCTATTACAAACATTCAACCCAAATCGAATTGTGTATTATCAGAGTATTTTCTGTGTCTTTCTCTATAAACAAAGAGTGGTTTCTTCTAAAGTAGCTTCCTGCAATTTTTATACATCGTTACGTAACTCTTGTTTCGATTAACATTCAATTAACCTGTGGAGACTATACCCATTGGAGTTTAGAAGAATGAGAGGGGAACAACATCAATAGAGATACATAAAGTAATGCAGGGCACTGGGGGAGTGAGGTTACTGAGTGACTGTGAGGGAGCTGGGTTATCGTAGAAGCACAGTTAGTAAGACAGGGCGCTGGGGGAGTGGGGATACTGAATTACAGTGTGGGGGAGCTGGGTTAAGTTCAGTAGAGATACAGTCAGTAACACAGGGCGCTGGGGGAGAGGGGTTACTGAGTGACAGTGTGAGGTAGCTGGATTAACATCAGTAGAGATACAGTCAGTAACACAGGGTGCTGGGGAGAGGGTTTACTGAGTTACAGATTGGGGAGCTGGATTAACATCAGTAAAGATACAATCAGTAACACAGAGCACTGTGGGGGAAGATGGGTTACAGAGTGACAGTGTGAGGGAGCTGGATTAACATCAGTAAAGATACAGTCAGTATCACAGGGCGTTGCGGGGAGAGGGTTACTGAGTGACAGTGTGAGGGAGGTGGATTAACATCAGTAAAGATAGAGTCAGTATCACAGGGCGTTGGGGGGAGAGGGTTACTGAGTGGCAGTGTGAGGGAGTTGGATTAACATCAGTAGAGATACAGTCAGTAACACAGGGCACTGTGGGAGAGGGTTACTGAGTGACAGTGTGAGGGAGCTGGATTAACATCAGTAGAGATACAGTCAGTAACACAGGACGCTGGGGGAGAGGGGTTACTGAGTGACAGTGTGAGGGAGCTGGATTAACATCAGTAGAGATACAGTCAGTAACACAGTGTGCTGGGGGGAGAGGGTTACTGAGCGACAGTGAGGGATGTTACTGGGATGTTACTTGTATCCTCTATGCCGAAGACCGATGCAAATTACCTGTTCAATTCAACTGCCATCTCCTTATTTGCCATTATAAATTCCTCAGACTCAGTTTTTATAGGACCAATGCTCACTCTGTTGACTCTTTTCTTTTTGAAATATTTATAGAAACTCTTACTTCTGTATCTGTTTCTATATTTCTAGCTAGCTTTCTCTTACGCTAATTTTTCTCTCCTTATTAATCTTTCAGTCATTCTCTGCTGTTTTTTATATTCTGTCCAATCTACTGACCTGCCACCCATCTTTGGGCAATTATATGCCTTTTCTTTAAGTTTGATACTATCTTTAACTTTCTTACTTAACCACGGATGGTGGGTCCCCCCCCTTGTAATTTTTCTTTCTCGTTGGAACGTATATATTCTGTGTATTCTGAAATATCCTCTTAAATGTCTGCCACTGCATCTCTATTCACCTATCCCTTAATGTAATATAACAGGATATAAATGGAAATGTTTTCAGAAGAAGCTAAAAAATGTGGAAAACAAATATGAGCCCAAAGTCTGGTCTGGTCTGGTTTTGTATATTCCACCATCTCGTGTGTTTCAAGTCTCTGGCGTTGGCCAGACATTGTTTACCCATTCCATTGTCTTGGGCTGTTTACGATGAACATCTTAACCTGCTCCTGATCTACACAGGATGCAACAGATCAGGGAGCTGCCCTGGGCAAAAACTGCACCTCCATTCAACAACGCCATTTCTGCCTCTGCAAAGATATCATACAGTTCAACAATGCAGGAATGTCACAAACAGCATTTGATCCCATATCCTAGATTAACTTTAAACACTCTAATCTTTCAGGTGAAGAAACTAAATTTACCGGCCAGATTCCGAGCCACAAATTAAATCGTTTAATACATGAAAAAGTCACAGAAATGTGATTTCTTGTTGTTATTTTACAATTTACAAATATACACACAATTTGTGTCACTGAATTATAAACGAAAAGCAGGAAAATCTATGACTTAACAGAAATAAACATTTGTCTTTCTTCCTGGACAGCAAAACCAGTCAGACTGACTTGGAAATGTTCACTCATGTGTTGATGTAAAGATTTATAATTTACCAATTTCGCTTCTGATGTTTTTCTCTCAAACATTCTCCACAATATTAATCCCTGCTCTTATCACGAGGAGTGTTGAATTATTTTAGGTACTTTGCAATTAATAGCAGGAAGCAAACTTCATTGTACAGGCACTCACAATTTTTAATCTCCTATTTCAAACACTCAAACCAAATCGAATTGTACATTATCAGTTTAATCAGAGTATTTTCTGTGTCTTTCTCAATAAACAAAGAGTGGTTTCTTCTAAAGTAGCTTCCTGCAATTTTTATACATCATTACAAAACTCTTGTTTCTATTAACACTCAATTAACCTATTGTTGTAAAGCTCCCTCTACACTGTCCCATCAAACATTCCCGGGGCAGATACAGCACGGGTTACCTGTATTTAGCCCGTTCCGTACCACTAACTACACATACTTGGGATTTAAAATCAGTTCTACAGGAAATTTTCATCTGGCTGTGAATGAACTGAAAGAGAAAGCAAGAAGGGCTTTCTATGCCATTAGAAAATCAATCCAAATAGAAATCCCAATTAGCATTTGGCTCAAAATTTTTAAATCAGTAATTGAACTAATTGCACTCTATGGCAGTGAGGTGTGGGGACCGCTAACACAACAAGAATTTGCAAAATGGGACAAGCACCCAATTGAGATCCTACATGCAGAATTCTGTAAAAGTATCCTCTGGACTCAGTGGAAAACTGTAAACAATGCATGCAGGGCAGAACTAGGCCAAAGCCATTAATAATCACTATTCAATAAAGAGCCACCAAATTTTGGAAACACCTAAAAATGAGCAACCCCCACTGCTATCATTACGAAGCCCTGAAATGCCAAGAGAGGACCATAAAGAAGAATACCCTCAATCAACTAGTCCTGGGACTCAGTGAAGTAACTACTAACACTACTAACAATAACCAGCCCCAGGACAGTGACAGCGTAACACAAATAATTCAACCCAACACAATCGTCACTAAGCAAAAGGAAAATTATCTGTCATATAGGGCAGAAACAACAAAAACCGAAATCAAACTCAATTGCTACTTGGCCCTAAACAGACAATACAACATGGCTGATTACCTGACCATGGTAAAGGATAGCAAACTGAGAAAAACCTTGACAATGTACAGACTTAGTGAACATAGCCTGGCGATCGAAAAAGGTAGACACAGGCAGGCCCGGCTACCAAGAGAGGACAGGATATGGCTCTCACTGCAGTCAGGGAGTGGTGGAGACAGAGATGCACTTCCTCACAGCTTGTAGAAAATATCAGGGCATAAGGGAGAATTTCTACCCAAAACTCACAAAAATATGCCCGGAATTCAGAAATCTGAAAGATGACCAAAAAGTCCCATACCTACTAGGGGAAGAGAGAAATTGTGTAACCTTAGCGGCAGACTATGTTACAGCTTGCCATAAACAGAGGGACAACCAATAAATATAAGAAAAGAGTATATAGAAAATATATGAATTTATATTTATACACTCAGTGATATATCTGTTTATACACTGTATGGATAGATCTGTATTTTTGTGTTCAACCATGAATGTTTTTCGATGCTTTGGCAACATAAGATGTACCTTGTCATGCCAATAAAGCGATTTGAATTGAAATTTTTTTTTTTTTTCATTGAGTGTTAGATTGGAGAATGTGGAGGGAGGTTTACTCTGTATCTAGCCCGTGTTGTACCTGCCCTGGACGTGTTTGATGGAGCAACGTAGAGGTAGCTGTCACTGCATCTAACATTTGCTGCACCTGCCCAGGGAATGCTTGATGGAACAGTATGGAGAGAGATTTACACTGTATCTAATCCGTGCTGTACCTGCCCTAACAGAGGCAGAGAGAGAGGGAGAAAAGCAGAGAGAGACTGCTGGACAGAATGAGGGTGGCACAGAGAGAGAAGGAGGTACAGAGAGAGGTACAGCATGTGTTAGATACAGAGTAAAGCTCCCTCGACACTGTCCCATCAAACACTCCCAGGGCAGGTAAAGCACGGGTTAGATACAGAGTAAAGCTCCCTCGACACTGTCCCATCAAACACTCCCATGGCAGGTATACCATGATTTAGATACAGAGTAAAGCTCCCTCTACACTGTCCCATCAAATACGCCCAGGGCAGGTACAGCACGGGTTAGATCCAGAATAAAGCTCCCTCTACACTGTCCCATCAAACACTCCCAGGGCAGGTACATCACAGGTTAGATTCAGAGTTAAGCTCCCTCTACACTGTCCCATGCAGGTTGTTGTCAAAAGGAATCATAAAACTCCAGAAATGGTGTAATGATGGATTGTCAAATACAAAATCCTTAAAGAGGAGACAGGGTTTAAATTGAAGAGGGTGAGGGGCTGGTGTTGGAATGGGCTCTGTTAAGTCTGTGTGTTCTAGTTATTGTTAATAAGAATCACTGCACACAGACCAGAAGAGTAAATTCAAAAGGTCTTTACTTAGTCGGAGGTCAGGCTGAACTGCCCAATAAATCATTACACAGCACTTATATACCGGTGTGGTCACCACCGGTATTACAGTATACAGCAGCCAAGATAAAGTAGTGCATCTCTTAAAATAGTTCTCTTAATGGTGGTACGGTTACATACACCACAATCCTCCCTTTTTAGCTTAACAGTATATATTCCCCATTAAACATAACATAATAACATATATACACAACTTCATGTAAAAACAGTTCACAGATTCAGTCTCTGAGGAGGCCTCCTGATCCGAGATGGATAACGCCTTTCAGGGGTCTCTGGTTTTCGTTGCTGGGGTGACTCATCTAGTTGATCCCCTATGGACAGGACATCATCATCAGGTATATTAACTTCTGAGGTAGATGCTTCAGGTTCACCAACTTCCTCCACGGTTGTCTCTGTCGTAACCATGGGCTCGACGCTTGTTCTCGATCCCACCAGTTGGTCAGCATGACGTCGCATTACATTTTCACCAACATCTACCGTGTACATCAGGGGTCCTTGTCTGGCCCGAATTGTTCCAGATTGCCATTTCTCGTTTTTATAGTCCCTGGCTAACACCGGTTGTCCTATTTCAAAACTCCGAGTGGGCTTGTTATTGATATGCTGGAACTGTTTGTTTTCGACTTCCCTCCGCACATTTGGTTTTAACAAGTCCAACCTGGACCGCAACCTCCTGTTATAGAACATCATGGCAGGACTTTGGTTTGTTGTTGCATGGGTGGCGTTTCGATATGCCAGTAGGAAATTGTCCACCTTGTGTTGCAGTGGAATCTGATCTTCGCTCATGGCCTTTATTGCCTTTTTGAACGTCTGTACAAACCTCTTGGCAAGCCCATTCGTAGCTGGATGATATGGGGCAGAGGTATAATGTTTCACCCCATTCTTCTTCAGGAATTTCTGGAATTCCTCTGACACGAACTGTGGTCCATTGTCTGAACATATTTGCTCTGGCAATCCATTTCTTGCAAATATCGTTCTTAGCACCGCGATCGTCTTCTCCGAGGTAGTGGTAGTCATTTTAATCACTTCTGGCCATTTAGAATGTGCGTCCACCGCAATTAAAAACATGGAATCCATGAATGGACCAGCAAAGTCAATATGTACACGTTGCCATGGGGTTGAATGCCATTCCCATGGATGCAGCGGTGCAATTGGCAGTGCATTTTGGACTTTCTGGCACCCTGAGCAGCTTTTCGTCAGATCCTCTATCTGTTGATCGATACCCGGCCACCACACATAAGCCCTAGCAAGGCTTTTCATCTTGACTCCCCACAGATGACCTTCATGTGGTTCTTTTAGAAATCTCTCTTAACTTAGGAGGGATAATCACCCTTGTTCCATACATCAATGTTCCCTGACAGATGGACAGCTGTTCTTGTCTTGCTGAGAATGCCGGTAACAGTGGATCACCATGGGCTGGCCATCCCTTTACTGTCAATTCGTTGACCCGGGACAGTATCGGGTCATTCCTAGTCTCCCTTTCAATATTTGCATTGGTGACAGGTAAACATTCGTTGATGGTCGAGTGAAATAACTCCACCGGGTCAACCGTCGGTGCCTCCTCCTCAGTAGGTAGTGGCAGGTGCGACAGCCCATCAGCATTACCATGCTGCTTTGTACCTTTGAATTCTATCTGATATTGATGTGCCCCTAGGAAAAGGGACCATCTCTGGAGCCTCTGTGCTGTCATCACCGAAACACCCTTCTTAGGGTTAAAAATGGATACCAACGGCTGGTGGTCTGTCAGCAGTGTAAACTTCTAGCCCTGCAGGTAATGATTAAACTTCTTTACTCCCCACACAAGGCTGAGAGCCTCCCTATCTATCTGAGCATAGTTGCGCTCAGCGGAGGTCAATGATCTGGATGCAAATGCGACTGGCCTTTCCAAGCCATTTGGCAACTTGTGTGAGAGTACTGCTCCAATACCATAAGGAGAAGCATCACAAGCTAAACAAATAGGTAGCATTGGGTTGAAGTGAGCCAACACTTCCTCTGAGGTGATCAATGCCTTGCTTTTGCGAAAGGCCTTCTTACAGTCCTCGCTCCACTTCCATGGTACTTCATTCTGCAAAAGAGCGTTCAGCGGGTGCAGCACCATGGATAGATTTGGCAGAAACTTATGGTAATAGTTAATCAACCCTAGGAACGACCTCAACTGGGATACATTTTCTGGAGCGGGAGCCTTCACAACAGCTTCGATCTTGTCAGGTGACTTGTGCAGCCCCTCCTGGTCAATGACATGACCACAGTATGAGATCCGTTTCTGAAAGAACTCACATTTCTGGCGATTAACTCGAAGTCCATATTCCTTCAATCTGGCGAGCACCAGTTTCAAATTTGCAAGGTGTTCCTCATCGTCATCTCCTGTAATCAGGATATCATCCAAGTAACATTGAGTGCTTGGAATTCCCTGTAATACCTGCTCCATGGCCCTCTGCCAAATTGCTGGAGCCGAAGCCACTCCAAAAACCAGTCTATTGTATCGATACAAGCCTCTGTGCATGTTGATTGTGAGACACTGGCGCGACTTTTCCTCAACTTCCATTTGTAAGTACGCTTGTGCCAGGTCTATCTTGGTGAAGTGTTTCCCGCCAGACAATGAAGAAAAGATATCCTCAATCCGTGGAAGCGGATATTGCACCGTGTGAAGCACCGGATTAACCGTGATCTTGAAGTCTCCACAGATGCGGACCTTCCCCGGTTCCCCTGGCTTGTTACTCGATGAACGCTTCATGACGGGAACAATGGGCGTGGCCCACTCACTCCAGTCCACCTTAGACAGTACTCCTGAACGTTCTAGCCCTTCCAGCTCAGCTTCCACAGCAGGTCGTATCGCATAATGTATCGGTCTGGCTTTGAAAAATTTTGGGTTTGCATGTTCTGCAATCTTGATTTTTGCCGTAATTCCTCTCGGTGTTCCCAGTCCCTGCTGGAACACCTCTTTAGCCTCATCCAATATTCTGGACAATCGTTCAGGTTTGACATCTTTTTTTCCGGAATCTACCGTTATTGCTTTTAGGGAGTGCCAGTCCATATTTATTTTCCTGATCCACTCCCGTCCCAGAAGTTGTGGACCTCCCTCAGGTAGTACATATAAGTTCATTCCTTGGTGTTCTTTGCCCTTGTGTACCACCTTGACTTTTATCTTTCCGATGGGGTATACGCTTTGCCCCGTGTATGTCTGCAATACTATCTCCGTATCCCGTAGGGGAATATGTGTGAATAACCTTTTGTAATCTTGCTTATTCATGACCATCAACGCCGATCCGGTGTCCAATTCCATCTTCACTTGGACTCCTGCTACCTGAAGTGTGACCCAGATAGTTTGTAGGTCAGCTTCCTTACTCACATTGTGAATTCTCAGACTACCCAGTTCCTTGCTGTTGGAGTCTGAATCCGAATTCTGTTCATCCGAACTCTTCTCAGCCACCTTATGTACCTTTCTGCACTTTTCCTGCGGTGACTTTTTGTTGCTGGTCTTCTTTCCTGACCGGCATACTTTAGCTATGTGACCAAGCTTGACACATTTTCAACATTCCTGATTTTTAAACCAGCATTGGTTCTGATCGTGTGTTGTCTTTCCACAACGATAACATTTCGCTGTACCCAAAGCCATTTGATCTACACTGAGTACCGCTGCCTTCAGCTGCATTTCCGCAGTGCCTCTCGCTGCGGCTTCGTGCGATGCTGCAATAGTGACAGCCTTATCAAGTGTAAGATCATTATCTTCAAGCAGCCGCTTTTGTGTTCCTTCTTTCGACAATCCACACACGAATTTGTCTCTCAGTGCCTCTGTCAGTCTTTCCCCAAACTGACAGTATTTCGCTAGCTTACGCAGTTCAATTAAATACTCCGCGTTGCTTTCCTCTTTCAGTTGCGTTCTCGCATATAATTTAAATTGTTGCGCTAAAATCAGCGGTGTGGGGTTCAAATGATTTCTCAGGACAGCAACAATATTAGCGAAAGCCTGATCCGCCGGTTTAGCTGGTGATAGAAGATGCTTCAAAAGCCCGTATGTCTTCGCACCCATTGAGTTTAGTAAGGTGAGTGCTTTATCTTCATCTGATATTTTATTTGCCTTACAATGAATCTCTATGCGTTCTACATACGTGGCCCAATCTTCAACATCGGGATCGAAATCGTTGATGTTACCACGCTTAGGCATCCTCGCAATCTTCTTGAGAAACAAAAATAAACTTTTCTTTTCTTTTTTTTTCAAAATGGCGGTTTCCCGCGCTTGTCTTCTTCCCCCCGCCTACGAAAATGGCGGCTTCCCGCGTTTGCCTTTCTCTCCCGCTGGCTGTAATGGCGATTGCCGTATTTCTGCATTCGCCCTCCCCAGCGGTTCTCAAATCGTGCCTCCCAGCCCCTCTTGCAGTCCGGTCCTTTCCCCCGGCTGCGGCTGAGTTCTCCGCATTTTTTTTTAAATTTTACTTTCTCCCGCGCCTTACACTGTCCCGGTCGCTGCGCCTCGCGGCCTCAGTAGCTTACCGGCCTTTTTCACCGGTCGCGGTCGAGCTCTCTCTCGACGCTGTTGCGTCTCCCAGCCCGCTTGCAGCCCCGTCTTTTACACCGGCTGCGTTTGCATTCACCGCGGCTCCGTGCCTTACGCTGCCCCAGTCTCAGCACCTCTGGCCCCGACTTCTGTCCGGCTCTTTTCCCCCGGCCGTGGTCGAGTTCTCCGCCCTTATATCCTCCGTTATTCCCTCCCCTACTTCACAGCCAAGGTGGCCGACTTGCTGCTCGTCACTGATCTGCTTACCCACCACCGTGTTAGAAGGGATGATCACTGCCTGTTGCTGATGGAAGGCTTCGTGTCAGGGTTCTTCCTTGCTCTTCAGGCCCGAGTCTTTTCTCAGCAGGATGATGAGGGCGGATGCCTCTTCTCGACGCCCGTTAAACTGGCGTGGATATGTCTCTGCCGCAGGGTAAGATCGTACTCGTCGCCACTGTTAAGTCTGTGTGTTCCAGTTATGGTTAATATGAATCACTGGACACAGACTACAAGAATAACTTTAACAGGTCTTTACTAGTCGAAGGTCAGGGCTGAACTGCCCAATAAATCATTACACAGCACTTATATACCGGTGTGGTCACCACCGGTATTACCGTATACAGCAGCCAAGATAAAGTAGTGCATCTCTTAAAATAGTTCTCTTAAAGGTGGAATGGTTACATACACCACAACACCCCTCACTGTAACACCCAGATGAACCCCACACCCCTCACTGTAACACTCTGATGAACCCCACACCCCTCACTGTAACACACTGATGAACCCCACACCCCTCACTGTAACACTCTGATATACCCCACATCCCTCACTGTAACACGCTGATGAACCACACACCCCTCACTGTAACACTCTGATGAACCCCACTCCCCTCACTGTAATATTCTGATGAACCCCACAACCCTCACTGTAACAGTCTGATGAACCCAACACCCCTCACTGTAATACTCTGATGAAACCCACACCCCTCACTGTAACACTCTGATGAACCCAACACCCCTCACTGTAATACTCTGATGAAACCCACACCCCTCACTGTAACACTCTGATGAACCCCACACCCCTCACTGTAATACTCTGATGAACCTCACACCCCTCACTGTAATACTCTGATGAACCCCACAGCCCTCACTGTAACACTCTGATGAACCCCACAACACTAACTGTAACACTCTGATGAACCCCACACCGCTCACTGTAATACTCTGATGAACTCCACACGCCTCACTGTAACACTCTGATGAATCCCACACCCGTCACTGTAATACTGTGCTGAACTCCACAGACCTCACTGTAACAGCCTGATGAACGCCACACCCCTCACTGTAACACTCTGATGAACCCTACCCCCCCCAATGTAACACTTTGATGAACCCCACACCCCTCACTGTAATACTCTGATGAACCCTACACCCCTCACTGTAATACTCTGATGAACCCTACACCCCTCACTGTAACAGCCTGATGAACGCCACACCCCTCACTGTAACACTCTGATGAACCCTACCCCCCCCAATGTAACACTTTGATGAACCCCACACCCCTCACTGTAATACTCTGATGAACCCCACACCCCTCACTGAAACACTCTGATGAACCCCACACCCCTCACTGTAACACTCTGATGAACCCCACACCCCTCACAGTAACACTCTGTTGAACCGCACACCCCTCACAGTAACACTCTGATGAACCCCACACCCCTCACTGTAACATTCTGATGAACCACACACCCCTCACTGTAATACTCTGATGAACCCCACACCCCTCAATGTAACAATCTGATGAACCCCACAGCCCTTACTGTATCACTCTGATGAACCCCACACCCCTCACTGTAACACTCTGATGAACCCCACACACCTCACTGAAACACCCTGATGAACCCCACTCCCCTCACCGTAACACTCTGATGAACCCCACACCCCTCACTGTAACACTCTGATGAACCCCACACCCCTCACGGAAACACTCTGATGAACCCCACACCCCTCACTGTAACACTCTGATGAACCGCACACCCCTCACAGTGACATTCTGATGAACCCCACACCCCTCACTGGAACACTCTGATGAAATCCACACCAATCGCTGTAGTACTCTGATGAACCGCACACCCCTCACAGTAACACTCTGATGAACCCCACACCCCTCACTGAAACACTCTGCTGGACCCCACACCCCTCACTGTAATACTCTGATGAACCCCACACCCCTCACTGTAATACTCTGATGATCCTCACACCCCTCACTGTAACACTCTGATGAATCCCACACCCCTCACTTTAACACTCTGATGAACCCCACCCCCCCACTGTAACACACTGATGAACCCCACACCCCTCACTGTAATACTCTGATGAACCGCACACCCCTCACTGTAATACTCTGATGAACCCCACACCCCTCACTGTAACACTCTGATGAACCCCACACCCCTCACTGTAACACTCTGATGAACCCCACACCCCTTACTGTAACACTCTGATGAACCCACACCCCTCACTGTAACACTCTGATGAACACCACACCCCTCACTGTAACACTCTGATGAACCCACACCCCTCACTGTAACACTCTGATGAACCCCACAACCCTCACTGTAACACTCTGATGAACCCCACACCCCTCATTGTAACACTCTGATGAACCCCACACCCCTCACTGTAATACTCTGATGAACCCCACACCCCTCACTGAAACACTCTGATGAACCCCACACCCCTCACTGAAACACTCTGATGAACCCCACACCCCTCACTGTAATACTCTGATGAACCCGACAACCCTCACTGTAACACTCTGATATACCCCACACCACTCACTGTAATACTCTGATGAACCCCACACCCCTCACTGTAATACTCTGATGAACCCCACACCCCTCACTGTAATACTCTGATTAACTTCACACCCCTCACTGTAATACTCTGTTGAACCCCACACCCCTCACAGTAACACTCTGATGAGCCCCACACCCCTCACTGAAACACTCTGATGAACCCCACACAACTCACTGTAACACTCTGATGAATCCCACACCCGTCACTGTAATACTGTGATGATCCCCACACCCCTCACTGTAACAGGCTGATGAACCCCACACCCCTCACTGTAACACTCTGATGAACCCCACCCCACCCCCCCACTGTAACACTCTGATGAACCCCACAACCCTCACTGTAATACTCTGATGAACCCCACAGCCCTCACTGGAACACTCTGATGAACCCCACACCCCTCACTGTAACACTCTGATGAACACCACACCCCTCACAGTAACACTCTGGTGAACCGCTCACCCATCACTGTAACTCTGTAATGAACCTCACACCCCTCAATGTAACATTCTGATGAACCCCACACCCCTCACTTTAACACTCTGATGAAACCCACACCCCTCACTGTAACACTCTGATGAACCCCACACCCCTCACTGTAATACACTGATGAACATCACTCCCCTCATTGTAATACTCTGATGAACCCCACACCACTCACAGTAACAGCCTGATGAACGCCACACCCCTCACTGAAACACTCTGATGAACCCCACACCCCTCACTGTAACACTCTGATGAACCGCACACCCCTCACAGTAAAATTCTGATGAACCCCACACCCCTCACTGGAACACTCTGATGAAATCCACACCCCTCACTGTAGTACTCTGATGAACCGCACACCCCTCACAGTAACACTCTGATGAACCCCACACCCCTCACTGAAACACTCTGATGGACCCCACACCCATCACTGTAATACTCTGATGAACCCAACACCCCTCACTGTAATACTCTGATGAACCCCACACCCCTCACTTTAATACTCTGATGAACCCCACCCCCCCACTGTAACACACTGATGAACCCCACACCCCTCACTGTAATACTCTGATGAACCCCACACCCCTCACTGTAATACTCTGATGAACCCCACACCCCTCACTGTAACACTCTGATGAACCCCACACCCCTCACAGTAACACAGTGATGAAACGCACACCCCTCACAGTAACACTCTGATGAACCCCACACCCCTCACTGTAACACTCTGATGAACCCCACACCCCTCACTGTAACACTCTGATGAACCCCACACCCCTCACAGTAACACAGTGATGAACCGCACACCCCTCACAGTAACACTCTGATGAACACCACACCCCTCACTGTAATACTCTGATGAACCCCACACCCCTCACTGTAACACTCTGATGAACCCCACACCCCTCAATGTAATACTCTGATGAACCCCACACCCCTCACTGTAACACTCTGATGAACCTCACACCCCTCACTGTAATACTCTGATGAACTCCACACCCCTCACTGTAATACTCTGATGAACTCCACACGCCTCACTATAACACTCTGATGAATCCCACACCCGCCACTGTAATACTGTGCTGAACTCCACACCTCTCACTGTAATAGCCTGATGAACGCCGCACCCCTCACTGTAATACTCTGATGAACCCTACCCCTCCACTGTAACACTCTGATGAACCCCACACCACTCACTGTAATACTCTGATGAACCCCACACCCCTCGCTGTAATACTCTGATGAACCCCTCACTGTAACACTCTGATGAACCCCACACCCCTCACTGAAACACTCTGATGAACCCCACACCCCTCACTGTAACAGTCTGATGAACCCCACAGCCCTCACAGTAACACAATGATGAACCGCACACCCCTCACAGTATCATTCTGATGAACCCGACACCCCTCACTGTAACACACTGTTGAACCGCACACCCCTCACAGTAACACTCTGATGAACCCCACAGCCCTCACTGGAATACTCTGATGAACCCCACACCCCTCACTGTAATACTCTGATGAACCTCACACCCCTCATTGTAACACTCTGATGAATCCCACACCCCTCACTTTAACACTCTGATGAACCCCACCCTCCCACTGTAACACTCTGATGAACCCCACACCCCTCACTGTAATACTCTGATGAACCCCACACCCCTCACTGTAATACTCTGATGAACCCCACACCCCTCACTGTAACACTCTGATGAACCCCACACCCCTCACAGTAACACAGTGATGAACCGCACACCCCTCACAGTAACACTCTGATGAACCCCACACCCCTCACTGTAACACTCTGATGAACACCACACCCCTCACTGCAATACTCTGATGAACCCCACACCCCTCACTGTTATACTCTGATGATCCCAAGACACCTCACTGTAACAATCTGATGAACCCCACATCACTTACTGTAACACTCTGTTGAACCCCACACCCCTCACTGTAACAATCTGATGAACCCCACACCCCTTACTGTAACACTCTGATGAACCCCACACCCCTCACTGTAAAACTCTGATGAACCCCACACCCCTCACTGAAACACTCTGATGAACCCCACACCCCCCACTGTAACACTCTGATGAACCGCACACCCCTCACAGTAACACTCTGATGAACCCCACATACCTCACTGTAACACTATGATGAACCCCGCACCCCTCACTGTAACACTCTGATGAATCCACACCCCTCACTGTAACACTCTGATGAACACCACACCCCTCACTGTAACACTCTGATGAACCCCCACCCCTCACTGTAACACTCTGATGAACCCCACACCCCTCACTGTAACACTCTGATGAACCCCACACCCCTCACTGTATTACACTGATGAACCCCACACCCCTCACTGAAACACTCTGATGAACCCCACACCCCTCACTGAAACACTCTGATGAACCCCACACACCTCACTGTCACAATCTGATGAACCTCACACCCCTCACTGTAATACTCTGATGAACCCCACAACCCTCACTGTAACACTCTGATATACGCCACACCCCTCACAGTAACACTCTGATGAACCCAACACCCCTCACTGTAACACCCTGATGAACCCCACACCCCTCACTGTAACACTCTGATATACCCCACACCCCTCACTTTAACACACTGACATACCCCACATCCCTCACTGTAACACTCTGATGAACCCCACACCCCTCACTGTAACACTCTGATATACCCCACACCACTCACTGTAATACTCTGATTAACCTCACACCCCTCACTGGAATACTCTGTTGAACCCCAAACCCCTCACAATAACACTCTGATGAGCACCACACCCCTCACTGAAACACTCTGATGAACCCCACACCCCTCACTGTAACAATCTGATGAACCCCACACGCCTCACTGTAGCACTCTGATGAATCCCACACCCGTCACTGTAATACTGTGATGGACCCCACACCCCTCACTGTAACACTCTGATGAACCCCACACCCCTCACTGTAACACTCTGATGAACCCACACCCCTCACTGTAACAGTCTGATGAACCCCACACCCCTCACTGTAACACTCTGATGAACCCCACCCCCCCACTGTAACACTCTGATGAACCCAACAACCCTCACTGTAATACTCTGATGAACCCCACACCCCTCACTGTAACACTCTGCTGAACCCCACAGCCCTCAATGGAACACTCTGATGAACCCCACACCCCTCACTGTAACACTATGATGAACCCCGCACACCTCACTGTAACACTCTGATGAACCCCACACCCCTCACTGTAACACTCTGATGAACACCACACCCCTCACTGTAACACTCTGATGAACCCACACCCCTCACTGTAACACTCTGATGAACACCACACCCCTCACTGTAACACTCTGATGAACCCACACCCCTCACTGTAATACTCTGATGAACCCACACCCCTCACTGTAACACTCTGATGAACCCACACCCCTCACTGTAATAGTCTGATGAACACCACACCCCTCACTGTAACACTCTGATTAAACCCCACACCCCTCACTGTAACACTCTGATGAACCCCACACCCCTCACTGTAATACTCTGATGAACCTCACACCCCTCACTGTAATACTCTGATGAACCCCACACCACTCACAGTAACACGCTGATGAACCCCACACCCCTCACTGAAACACTCTGATGAACCCCACACCCCTCACTGTAATACTCTGATGAACCCCACACCCCTCACTGTAACACTCTGATGAACCCCACACCCCTCAATGTAATACTCTGATGAACCCCACACCCCTCACTGTAACACTCTGATATAGGCCACACCCCTCACTGTAACACTCTGATGAACCCCACACCCCTCAATGTAATACTCTGATGAACTCCACACCCCTCACTGTAATACTCTGATGAACTCCACACGCCTCACTATAACACTCTGCTGAACTCCACACCCCTCACTGTAATAGCCTGATGAACGCCACACCCCTCACTGTAACACTCTGATGATCCCCACACCCCCTCACTGTAACACTCTGATGAACCCCCCCCCCCAACTGTAACACTCTGATGAACCCCACAACCCTCACTGTAATAATCTGATGAACCCCACACCCCTCACTGGAACACTCTGATGAACCCCACACCCCTCACTGTAACACTCTGATGAACACCACAGCCCTCACAGTATCACTCTTATGAACCGCACACCCATCACTGTAACTCTGTGATGAACCTCACACCCCACAATGTTATACTCTGATGAACCCCACACCCCTCACAGTAACACTCTGATGAACCCCACACCACTCACAGTAACACTCTGATGAACCCCACACCCCTCACTGTAATACTCTGATGAACCCCACACCACTCACAGTAACACTCTGATGAACCCCACACCCCTCACTGTAATACTCTGATGAACCCCACACCCCTCACTGTAACACTCTGATGAACCCCACACCCATCTCAGTAACACACTGATGAACCCCACACCCCTCACTGTAATACTCTGATGAACCCCACACCCCTCACTGTTATACTCTGATGATCCCCACACCCCTCACTGTAACAATCTGATGAACCCCACACCACTTCCTGTAACACTCTGATTAACCCCCATACCCCTCACTGTAACACTCTGATGAAACCCAAACCCCTCACTGTAATACTCTGATTAACATCACAATCCTCACTGTAATATTCTGTTGAACCCCACACCCATCACAGTAACACTCTGATGACCCCCACATCCCTCACTGAAACACTCTGATGAACCCCACACCCCTCACTGTAACACTCTGATGAACCCCACACGCCTCACTGTAACACTCTGATGAATCCCACACCCGTCACTGTAATACTGTGATGAACCCCACACCCCTCACTGTAACAGTCTGATGAACCGCACACCCCTCACTGTAACACTCTGATGAACCCCACCCCCCCCACTGTAACACTCTGATGAACCCCACACCCCGCACTGCAATACTCTGATGAACCCCACAACCCTCACTGTAATACTCTGATGAACACCACACCCCTCACTGGAACACTCTGATGAACACCACACCCCTCACTGGAACACTCTGATGAGCCCCACACCCCTCACTGTAACACTCTGATGAACACCACACCCCTCACTGTAACACTCTGATGAAACCCACACCCCTCACTATAACACTCTGATGAACCTCACACCCCTCACTGTAATACTCTGATGAACCTCACACCCTTCACTGAAATACTCTGATGAACCCCACACCACTCACAGTAACACACTGATTAACCGCACAACCCTCACTGAAACACTCTGATGAACCCCACACCCCTCACTGTAATACTCTGATGAACCCCACACCCCTCACTGTAACACTCTGATGAAACCCACACCCCTCACTGTAATACTCTGATGAACCCCACACCGCTCACTGTAACACTCTGATATAGCCCTCACCCCTCACTGAAACACTCTGATGAACACCACACCCCTCACTATAACACTCTGATGAACCGCACACCCCTCACAGTAACACTCTGATGAACCCTGCACCCCTCACTGAAACACTCTGATGAAGCCCACACCCCTCACTGTAATACTCTGATGAACCCCACACCCCTCACTGTAATACTCTGATGAACCCCACACCCCTCACTGTAATACACTGATGAACTCCACACGCCTCACTGTAACACTCTGATGAATACCACACCCGTCACTGTAACACTGTGATGAATCCCACACCCCTCACTGTAACCGTCTGATAAACCCCACACCCTCACTGTAGTACTCTGATGAACCCCACCCCCCCACTGTAACACTCTGATGAACCCCACACCCCTCACTGTAATACTCTGATGAACCCCGCACCCCTCACTGTACTACTCTGATGAACTCCACACCCCTCACTGTAACACTCTGATGAACGCCACACCCCTCACTGAAACACTCTGATGAACCCTACACCGCTCACTGTAACACTCTGATGAACCCCACACCGCTCACATTAACACTCTGATGAACCGCACACCCCTCACAGTAACACTCTGATGAACCCCACACCACTCACTGTAACACTCTGATGAACCCCACCCCCTCACTGTTATAGTCTGATGATCCCCACACCCCTCACTGTGACAATCTGATTAACCCAACACCCCTTACTGTATCACTCTGATGAACCCCACACCCCTCACTGTAACACTCTAATGAACCCCACACCCCTCACTGAAACACTCTGCTGAACCCCACTCCCCTCACTGTAACACTCTGATGAACCGCTCATCCCTCACAGTAACACTCTGATGAACCCCACACCCCTCACTGTAACACTCTGATGAACCCCACACCCCTCACTGAAACATTCTGATGAAACCCACACCCCTCACTGTAACACTCCGATGAACCGCACACCGCTCACAGTAACATTCTGATGAACCCCACACCCCTCACTGTAACACTCTAATGAACACCACACCCCTCACTGTAATACTCTGATGAACCGCACACCCCTCACAGTAACACTCTGATGAACCCCACACCCCTCACTGAAACACTCTGATGAACCCCTCTCCCCTCACTGTAATACTCTGATGAACCCCACACCCCTCACTGTAATACTCTGATGAACCTCACACTCCTCACTGTAACACTCTGATGAATCCCACACCCCTCACTGTAACACTCTGATGAACCCCACCCACCCACTGTAACACACTGATGAACCCCACACCCCTCACTGCAATACTCTGATGAACCCCACACCCCTCACTGTAATATTCTGATGAACCCCACACCCCTCACTGTAACACTCTGATGAACCCCACACCCCTCACTGTAACACTCTGATGAACTCCACACCCCTCACAGTAACACACTGATGAACGGCACACCCCTCACAGTAACACTCTGATGAACCCCACACCCCTCACTGTAACACGCCGATGAACTCCACACCCCTCACTGTAATACTGTGATGAACCCACACCCCTCACTGTTATACTCCGATGATCCACACACCCCTCACTGTAACAATCTGATGAACCCCCCCACGACTTACTGTAACACTCTGATGAACACCACACCCCTCACTGTAACACTTTGATGAACCCCACACCCCTCACTGTAGCACTCTGTTGAACCGCACACCAATCACAGTAACAATCTGATGATCCCCACATTGTAACACTCTGATGAACCCCACACCTCTCACTGCAACAATCTGATGAACCCCACACCCCTTTCTGTAACACTCTGATGAACCCCACACCCCTCACTGTAACACTCTGATGAACCCCACACCCCTCACTGAATCACTCTGATGAACCCCACACCCCTCACTGTAACACTCTGATGAGCCGCACACCCCTCACAGTAACACTCTGATGAACCCCACACCCCTCACTGTAACACTCTGTAGAACCCCACACCCCTCACTGTAACACTCTGATGAACCCCACACCCCTTACTGTAACACTCTGATGAACCCACACCCCTCACTGTAATACTCTGATGAACCCCACACCCCTCACTGTAACACACTGATGTAGCCCACACCCCTCACTGTAATACTCTGATGAACACCACACCCCACACTGTAATACTCTGATGAACCCCATATCCCTCACTGCAACACTCTAATGAACACCACACCTCTCACTGTAACAGTCTGATGAACCCCACACCCCTCACTGTAACACTCTGATGAACCCCACACCCCTCACTGTAACACTCTGATGAACCCCACACCCCTCACTGTAACACTCTGATGAACCCCACACCCCTCAGTGTAATACTCTGATGAACCCCACACCCCTCACTGTAACACTTTGCTGAACCCCTCACCCCTCACAGTAATACTCTGATGAACAGCACACCCCTCACTGAAACACTCTGATGAACCCCACACCCCTCACTGAAACACTCTGATGAACAGCACACCCCTCACAGTAACACTCTGATGAACCCCACACCCCTCACTGTAACAATCTGATGAACCCCACACCCCTCACTGTAACAATCTGATGAACCCCACATCCCTCACTGTAACACTCTGATATACCCCACACCCCTCACTGTCACACTCTGAGGAACCCCACACCCCTCACAGTAATACTCTGATGAACCCCACAACCCGGACTGCAACACTCTGATGAAACTCACAACCCTCACTGTAACACTCTGATAATCCCCACACCCCTCACTGTAATACTCTGATGAACCCCACACCCCTCACTGTAACACTCTGATGAACCCCACACCCCCCACTGTAATACTCTGATGAACCCCACACCCCTCACTGTAACACACTGATATACCCCACACCCCTCACTGTAACACATTGATAGATCCCACACCCCTCACTGTAATGCACTGATAAACCCAACACCCCTCACTGTAACACTCTGATGAACACCACACCCCTCACTGTAACACTCAGATGCAGTCCACACCCCTCACTGTAACACACTGATGAACCCCACACCCCTCACTGTAACACACTGATAAACTCCACACCCTCACGGTAACACTCTGATGAATCCCACACCCCTCACTGTAACACTCTGATGAACCCCACACCCCTCACTGTAACACTCTGATATACCCCACACCCCTCACTGTAACACTCTGATGAACCCCACACCCCTCACTGTAACACTCTGATGAACCCCACACCCCTCACTGTAACACTCTGATAGACCCCACACCCCTCACTGTAACACACTGATAAACCCCACACCCCTCAATGTAACACTCTGATGAACACCACCACCCCTGACTGTAACACTCTGATGAACCCCACAACCCTCACTGTAACAATCTGATGAACCCCACACCCCTCACTGTAACACTCTGATGAACCCCACAACCCTCACTGTAACAATCTGATGAACCCCACACCCCTCACTGTAACACTCTGATGTACCCCACACCCCTCACTGTAACACTCTGATGTACCCCACAACCCTCACTGTATCACACTGATATACGCCACACCCCTCACTGTAAAACTCTGATGTACCCCACATCCCTCACTGTAATAATCTGATGAACCCCACATCCCTCACTGTAACACTCTGATGGACCTCACACCCCTCACTGTAACACTCAGATGTGCCCCAACTCCCCTCACTGTAACACTCTGATGAACCCAACACCCCTTACTATAACACTCTGATGAACCCCACACCCCTCACAGTAACACTCTGATGAACCCCACACCCCTCACTGTAATACTCTGATGAACCCCACAACCCTCACTGTAACACTCTGATATACCCCACATCCCTCACTGTAACACTCTGATGAACCCCACACCCCTCACTGTAACAGTCTAATGAACCCCACAACCCTCACTGTAACACTCAGATGAACCTCACACCCCCCACTGTAATACCCTGATGGACCCCTCGCCCCTCACTGTAACACTCTGATGAACCCCACACCCCTCACTGTAACACTCTGATGAACCCCACACCCATCACTGTAACACTCTGATGTACCCCACACCACTCACAGTAACGCTCTGATGAATCCCACACACCTCACTGTAACACTGTGATATACCCCACACCCCTCACTGTAACAGTCTGATGAACCCCACACCCCTCACTGTAACACTCAGATGAACCCCACACCCCTCACTGTAACACTCTGATGAACCCCACACCCCTCACTGAATCACTCTGATGAACCCCACACCCCTCACTGTAACACTCTGATGAGCCGCACACCCCTCACAGTAACACTCTGATGAACCCCACACCCCTCACTGTAACACTCTGATGAACCCCACACCCCTCACTGTAACACTCTGATGAACCCCACACCCCTTACGGTAACACTCTGATGAGCCCCACACCCTCACTGTAACAGTCTAATGAACCCCACACCCCTCACTGTAACACTCAGATGAACCCCACACCCCCCACTGTAATACCCTGATGGACCCCTCGCCCCTCACTGTAACACTCTGATGAACCCCACACCCCTCACAGTAACGCTCGGATGAATCCCACACACGTCACCGTAACACTGTGATATACCCCACACCCCTCACTGTCACACTTTGAGGAACCCCACACCCCTCACTGTAATACTCTGATGAACCCCACACCCCTCACTGCAGTACTCTGATGAACCCCACACCCCTCACTGTAACAATCTGATGAACCCCACACCCCTCACTGTAACACACTGATGAACCCCACATCCCTCACTGTAACACACTGATAAACTCCACACCCTCACGGTAACACTCTGATGAACCCCACACCCCTCACTGTAACACTCTGATGAACCCCACACCCCTCACTGTAACACTCTGATATACCCCACACCCCTCACTGTAACACTCTGATGAACCCCACACCCCTCATTGTAACACTCTGATGAACCCCACACCACTCACTGTAATACTCAGATGAACCCCACACCGGTCACTGTAACACTCTGATGAACCCCACACCCCTCACTGTAACACTCTGATGAACCCCACACCCATCACGGAAATACTCTGATGAACCCCACACCCCTCACTGTAACACTCTGATGAACCCCACACCCCTCACTGTAACAGTCTGATGAACCCCACACCCCTCACTGTAACACTCAGATGAACCCCACACCACCCACTGTAATACTCTAATGAACCCCTCGCCCCTCACTGTAACACTCTGATGAACACCACACCCCTCACTGTAACACTCTGATAGACACCACACCCCTCACTGTAACACACTGATAAACCCCACACCCCTCAATGTAACACTCTGATGAACACCACCACCCTCACTGTAACACTCTGATGAACCCCACACCCCTCACTGTAACACACTGATGAACCCCACACCCCTCACTGTAACACACTGATAAACCCCACACCCTCACTGTAACACACTGATGATCCCCACACCCCTCACTGTAATACTCTGATGAACCCCACAACCCTCACTGTAACAATCTGATGAACCCCACACCCCTCACTGTAACACTCTGATGAACCCCACAACCCTCACTGTAACAATCTGATGAACCCCACACCCCTCACTGTAACACTCTGATGAACCCCACAACCCTCACTGTAACAATCTGATGTACCCCACACCCCTCACTGTAACACTCTGATGTACCCCACAACCCTCACTGTATCACACTGATATACGCCACACCCCTCACTGTAAAACTCTGATGTACCCCACATCCCTCACTGTAATACTCTGATGAACACCACACCCCTCTGTGTAACACTCTGATATACCCCACACCACTTACTGTAACACTCTGATGAACCCCACATCCCTCACTGTCACACTCTGATGGACCTCACTCCCCTCACTGGAACACTCAGATGTGCCCCAACTCCCCTCACTCTAACACTCTGATGAACCCAACACCCCTTACTGTAACACTCTGATGAACCCCACACCCCTCACAGTAACACTCTGATGAACCCCACACCCCTCACTGTAATACTCTGATGAACCCCTCACTCCTCACTGTAAAACTCTGATGAACCCCACACCCCTCACTGTAACACTCTGATGAAATCCACAACCCTCACTGTAACACTCTGATGAACCCCACACCCCTTACTGTAAAACTCTGATATACCCCACACCCCTCACTGTAACACTCTGATGAACCCCACAACCCTCACTGTAACACTCTGATATACCCCACATCCCTCACTGTAACACTCTGATGAACCCCACACCCCTCACTGTAACAGTCTGATGAACCCCACACCCCTCACTGTAACACTCTGATGAACCCCACACCCCTCACTGTAACACTCTGATGAACCCCACACCCCTCAGTGTAATACTCTGATGAACCCCACACCCCTCAATGTAACACTTTGCTGAACCCCTCACCCCTCACAGTAATACTCTGATGAACAGCACACCCCTCACTGAAACACTCTGATGAACCCCACACCCCTCACTGAAACACTCTGATGAACAGCACACCCCTCACAGTAACACTCTGATGAACCCCACA
Source organism: Somniosus microcephalus (assembly GCF_052327205.1). Lineage (NCBI taxonomy): Eukaryota > Metazoa > Chordata > Chondrichthyes > Squaliformes > Somniosidae > Somniosus > Somniosus microcephalus. Next base: position 14,862,074 of record NW_028225181.1, read on the forward strand.
CCCCTCACTGTAACAATCTGATGAACCCCACATCCCTCACTGTAACACTCTGATATACCCCACACCCCTCACTGTCACACTCTGAGGAACCCCACACCCCTCACTGTAATACTCTGATGAACCCCACAACCCGGACTGCAACACTCTGATGAAACTCACACCCCTCACTGTAACACTCTGATAATCCCCACACCCCTCACTGTAACACTCTGATGAACCCCACACCCCCCACTGTAATACTCTGATGAATCCCACACCCCTCACTGTAACACACTGATATACCCCACACCCCTCACTGTAACACATTGATAGATCCCACACCCCTCACTGTAATGCACTGATAAACCCCACACCCCTCACTGTAACACTCTAATGAACACCACACCCCTCACTGTAACACTCAGATGAAGCCCACACCCCTCACTGTAACACACTGATGAACCCCACACCCCTCACTGTAACACACTGATAAACTCCACACCCTCACGGTAACACTCTGATGAACCCCACACCCCTCACTGTAACACTCTGATGAACCCCACACCCCTCACTGTAACACTCTGATGAACCCCATACCCCTCACTGTAACACTCTGATATACCCCACACCCCTCACTGTAACACTCTGATGAACCCCACACCCCTCACTGTAACACTCTGATGAACCCCACACCCCTCACTGTAACACTCTGATAGACCCCACACCCCTCACTGTAACACACTGATGAACACCACCACCCCTCACTGTAACACTCTGATGAACCCCACAACCCTCACTGTAACAATCTGATGAACCCCACACCCCTCACTGTAACACTCTGATGAACCCCACAACCCTCACTGTAACAATCTGATGAACCCCACACCCCTCACTGTAACACTCTGATGTACCCCACACCCCTCACTGTAACACTCTGATGTACCCCACAACCCTCACTGTATCACACTGATATACGCCACACCCCTCACTGTAAAACTCTGATGTACCCCACATCCCTCACTGTAATAATCTGATGAACCCCACATCCCTCACTGTAACACTCTGATGAACCCCACACCCCTCACTGTAACACTCAGATGAATCCCACACCCCTCACTGTAACACTCAGATGTGCCCCAACTCCCCTCACTGTAACACTCTGATGAACCCAACACCCCTTACTATAACACTCTGATGAACCCCACACCCCTCACAGTAACACTCTGATGAACCCCACACCCCTCACTGTAATACTCTGATTAACCCCTCACTCCTCACTGTAACACTCTGATGAACCCCACACCCCTCACTGTAACACTCTGATGAAATCCACACCCCTCACTGTAACACTCTGATGAACCCCACACCCCTTACTGTAAAACTCTGATATACCCCACACCCCTCACTGTAACACTCTGATGAACCCCACAACCCTCACTGTAACACTCTGATATACCCCACATCCCTCACTGTAACACTCTGATGAACCCCACACCCCCCACTGTAACAGTCGAATGAACCCCACACCCCTCACTGTAACACTCAGATGAACCTCACACCCCCCACTGCAATACCCTGATGGACCCCTCGCCCCTCACTGTAACACTCTGATGAAACCCACACCCCTCACTGTAACACTCTGATGAACCCCACACCCATCACTGTAACACTCTGATGTACCCCACACCCCTCACTGTAACAGTCTGATGAACCCCACACCCCTCACTGTAACAGTCTGATGAACCCCACACCCCTCACTGTAACACTCAGATGAACCCCACACCCCTCACTGTAACACTCTGATGAACCCCACACCCCTCACTGAATCACTCTGATGAACCCCACACCCCTCACTGTAACACTCTGATGAGCCGCACACCCCTCACAGTAACACTCTGATGAACCCCACACCCCTCACTGTAACACTCTGATGAACCCCACACCCCTCACTGTAACACTCTGATGAACCCCACACCCCTTACGGTAGCACTCTGATGAACCCCACACCCCTCACTGTAACAGTCTAATGAACCCCACACCCCTCACTGTAACACTCAGATGAACCCCACACCCCCCACTGTAATACCCTGATGGACCCCTCGCCCCTCACTGTAACACTCTGATGAACCCCACACCCCTCACTGTAACACTCTGATGAACCCCACACCCATCACTGTAACACTCTGATGTACCCCACACCCCTCACAGTAACGCTCTGATGAATCCCACACACGTCACTGTAACACTGTGATATACCCCACACCCCTCACTGTAACACTCTGATGTACCCCACACCCCTCACTGTAACAGTCTGATGAACCCCACACCCCTCACTGTAACAGTCTGATGAACCCCACACCCCTCACTGTAACACTCAGATGAATCCCACACCCCTCACTGTAACACTCTGATGAATCCCACACCCCTCACTGAATCACTCTGATGAACCCCACACCCCTCACTGTAACATTCTGATGAGCCGCACACCCCTCACAGTAACACTCTGATGAACCCCACACCCCTCACTGTAACACTCTGATGAACCCCACACCCCTCACTGTAACACTCTGATGAACCCCATATCCCTCACTGCAACACTCTAATGAACACCACACCCCTCACAGTAACACTCAGATGAACCCCATACCCCTCACTGTAACACTCTGATGAACCCCACACCCCTCACTGTAATACTCTGATGAACAGCACACCCCTCACTGAAACACTCTGATGAACACCACACCCCTCACTGAAACACTCTGATGAACAGCACACCCCTCACAGTAACACTCTGATGAACCCCACACCCCTCACTGTAATACTCTGATGAACCCCACACCACTCACTGTAATACCACAGCCCTCACTGTAATATTCTGATGAACACCACACCCCTCATTGTAATACTCTGATGAACCTTACACCCCGCACTGTAACACTCTGATGAACCCCACACCCCTCACTTTAACACTCTAATATACGCCACACCCCTCACAGTAACACTTTGATGAACCCCACACCCCTCACTGTAACAATCTGATGAACCCCACACCCCTCACTGTAACACACTGATGAACCCCACACCCCTCACTGTAACACACTGATAAACTCCACACCCTCACGGTAACACTCTGATGAACCCCACACCCCTCACTGTAACACTCTGATGAACCCCACACCCCTCACTGTAACACTCTGATGAACCCCACACCCCTCACTGTAACACTCTGATATACCCCACACCCCTCACTGTAACACTCTGATGAACCCCACACCCCTCACTGTAACACTCTGATGAACCCCACACCACTCACTGTAACACTCTGATGAACCCCACACCCCTCACTGTAACACTCTGATGAACCCCACACCTCTCACTGTAACACTCTAATATACCCCACACCCCTCACTGTAACACTCTGATGAACCCCACACCCATCACGGAAATACTCTGATGAACCCCACACCCCTCACTGTAACACTCTGATGAACCCCACACCCCTCACTGTAACAGTCTGATGAACACCACACCCCTCCCTGTAACACTCAGATGAACCCCACACCACCCACTGTAATACTCTAATGAACCCCTCGCCCCTCACTGTAACACTCTGATGAACACCACACCCCTCACTGTAACACTCTGATAGACCCCACACCCCTCACTGTAACACACTGATAAACCCCACACCCCTCAATGTAACACTCTGATGAACACCACCACCCTCACTGTAACACTCTGATGAACCCCACACCCCTCACTGTAACACACTGATGAACCCCACACCCCTCACTGTAACACACTGATAAACCCCACACCCTCACTGTAACACACTGATGATCCCCACACCCCTCACTGTAATACTCTGATGAACCCCACAACCCTCACTGTAACAATCTGATGAACCCCACACCCCTCACTGTAACACTCTGATGAACCCCACAACCCTCACTGTAACAATCTGATGAACCCCACACCCCTCACTGTAACACTGATGAACCCCACAACCCTCACTGTAACAATCTGATGAACCCCACACCCCTCACTGTAACACTCTGATGTACCCCACACCCCTCACTGTAACACTCTGATGTACCCCACAACCCTCACTGTATCACACTGATATACGCCACACCCCTCACTGTAAAACTCTCATGTACCCCACATCCCTCACTGTAATACTCTGATGAACACCACACCCCTCTGTGTAACACTCTGATATACCCCACACCACTTACTGTAACACTCTGATGAACCCCACATCCCTCACTGTAACACTCTGATGGACCTCACACCCCTCACTGTAACACTCAGATGTGCCCCAACTCCCCTCACTGTAACACTCTGATGAACCCAACACCCCTTACTGTAACACTCTGATGAACCCCACACCCCTCACAGTAACACTCTGATGAACCCCACACCCCTCACTGTAATACTCTGATGAACCCCTCACTCCTCACTGTAAAACTCTGATTAACCCCACACCCCTCACTGTAACACTCTGATGAAATCCACACCCCTCACTGTAACACTCTGATGAACCCCACACCCCTTACTGTAAAACTCTGATATACCCCACACCCCTCACTGTAACACTCTGATGAACCCCACAACCCTCACTGTAACACTCTGATATACCCCACATCCCTCACTGTAACACTCTGATGAACCCCACACCCCTCACTGTAACAGTCTGATGAACCCCACATCCCTCACTGTAACACTCAGATGAACCCCACACCCCTCACTGTAACACTCTGATGAGCCCCACACCCCTCACTGAATCACTCTGATGAACCCCACACCCCTCACTGTAACACTCTGATGAGCCGCACACCCCTCACAGTAACACTCTGATGAACCCCACACCCCTCACTGTAACACTCTGATGAACCCCACACCCCTCACTGTAACACTCTGATGAACCCCACACCCCTTACGGTAACACTCTGATGAACCCACACACCTCATTGTAACACTCTGATGAACCCCACACCCCTCACTGTAATACTCTGATGATCCCCACACCCCTCACTGTAACACTCTGATGAACCCCATATCCCTCACTGCAACACTCTAATGAACACCACACCCCTCACAGTAACACTCAGATGAACCCCACACCCCTCACTGTAACACTCTGATATACCCCACACCCCTCACTGTAACACTCTGATGAACCCCACACCCCTCACTGTAAAACTCTGATGAACCCCACACCCCTCACTGTAACACTCTGATAGACCCCACACCCCTCACTGTAACACACTGATGAACACCACCACCCCTCACTGTAACACTCTGATGAACCCCACAACCCTCACTGTACAATCTGATGAACCCCACACCCCTCACTGTAACACTCTGATGAACCCCACAACCCTCACTGTAACAATCTGATGAACCCCACACCCCTCACTGTAACACTCTGATGTACCCCACACCCCTCACTGTAACACTCTGATGTACCCCACAACCCTCACTGTATCACACTGATATACGCCACACCCCTCACTGTAAAACTCTGATGTACCCCACATCCCTCACTGTAATAATCTGATGAACCCCACATCCCTCACTGTAACACTCTGATGGACCTCACACCCCTCACTGTAACACTCAGATGTGCCCCAACTCCCCTCACTGTAACACTCTGATGAACCCAACACCCCTTACTATAACACTCTGATGAACCCCACACCCCTCACAGTAACACTCTGATGAACCCCACACCCCTCACTGTAATACTCTGATTAACCCCTCACTCCTCACTGTAACACTCTGATGAACCCCACACCCCTCACTGTAACACAATTCACAATTCACAATTCAAATCGCTTTATTGGCATGATAAGTTACATCTTATGTTGCCAAAGCATCAAAATACATTTATGGTTTAGCACATAAACGCAGTTCTATTCATACAGTGTATAAACAGGTATATCCCTGAGTGTATAAATATACATTCGCATTGTTTATATATATTCTTTTCTTAGTTTACTGGTTGTCCCTCTGTTCATGGCAAGCTGTCACATAGTGTGCCGCCAGTGTTATACAGTTTCTCTCCTCTCCCAGTAGGAATGGGAGTTTTTGGTTGTCACTCAGATTTCTGAAATCAGGGCATATTTGTGAGAATTTTTGGTAGAAATTCTCCCTGATGCCCTGATATTTTCCACAAGCTGTGAGGAAGTGCATCTCTGTCTCCACCACTCCCTGACTGCAGTGAGAGCATATCCTGTCCTCTCTTGGCAGCCTGGTCTGCCTGTGTCTGCCTTTTTCGATCGCTAGGCTATGTTCGCTAAGTCTGTACCTTGTCAAGGTTCTTCTCAGTTTGTTATCCTTTACCATGGTCAGGTAATCAGCTATGTTGTATTGTCTGTTTAGGGCCAAGTAGCAATTGAGTTTGCTTTGGGTTTTTGTTGTTTCTGCCCAAAATGTCAGATATTTTTCCTTTTGCTTAGCGACGATTGTGTTGGGTCGAATTCTTTGTGTTACCCTGTCACTGTCCTGGGGCTGGTTATTGTTAGTATTGTTAGTAGTTACTTCACTGAGTCCCAGGACTAGTTGACTGAGGGTATTCTTCTTTATGGTCAGCTCTTGGCATTTCAGGGCGTCGTAGTGATAGCATTGGGGATTGCTCATTTGTAGGTGATTCCAAAATTTGGTGGCTCTTTTTTGGATAGTGATTATTAATGGATATTGGCCTAGTTCCGCCCTGCATGCATTGTTTACTGTTTTCCTTTGAGTCCGGAGGATACTTTTACAGAATTCTGCATGTAGGATCTCAATTGGGTGTTTGTCCCATTTTGCAAATTCTTGTTGAGTTAGCGGTCCCCATACTTCACTGCCATAGAGTGCAATTGGTTCAATTACTGATTTGAAAATTTTGAGCCAAATGCTAATTGGGATTTCTATTTGGATTGATTTTTTGATGGCATAGAAAGCCCTTCTTGCTTTCTCTTTCAGTTCATTCACAGCCAGTTTGAAGTTTCCCGTAGAACTGATTTTTAAGCCCAAGTATGTGTAGTTAGTGGTTTGTTCAATTTTGGTTGTTCCTACTGTGAAATTTATTTTGGGTCCCTGATGTTTGGATCTTTGCTGGAACACAAGGACTTTGGTTTTTTGGGGATTTATTGTCAGGGCCCAAGTCTGGCAGTACGACTCCAGCAGTTCCAGGTTTTGCTGTAGCCCCTCTTTAGTAGGTGACAGCAGAACCAGGTCGTCTGCATAGAGGAGGAATTTAACCTTGGATTCATATAGGGTGAGGCCGGGTGCTGTAGATTGTTCAAGTAGTTTTGCCAATCCATTTATGTAAATATTAAAGAGTGTCGGTGAGATTGGCGAGCCCTGCGTCACCCCCCGCCCCTGTGGGAAGTATTTTGTTTGTTTGTCTCCAATTTTAACTGCACATTTGTTGTTTGTATACATTGATTTAATTACATCATATGTTTTCCCTCCTACCCCACTTTCGATAAGTTTCAGGAATAAACCGTCATGCCAGATGGAGTCGAAAGCCTTCTGGAAATCTACAAAGCATGCGTAGATTTTGCTTTTGTTATGGTGAACGTGTTTGTCAATTAGGGTCTGTAGGGTGAAGATATGATCGGATGTTCTATAGTTTGGCAGGAATCCAATTTGGCTTTTACTCAAGACATTGTGCTCCTCAAGGAAGTTTATAAGTCTTTTGTTTATGATGCTACAGAATACCTTCCCCAGGTTACTGTTTACACAGATGCCTCGATAGTTGTTTGGGTCAATTTTGTCCCCACTTTTGTATATGGGCGTTATGAGTCCTTTGTTCCAGATATCAGGGAAATAACCGACACTCAGAACCAAGTTGAAGAGTTTTAGGATAGCCAGTTTCATTTTGTTGTCTGTGTGTTTAATCATCTCATTTAGTATGCCGTCTGTCCCGCAGGCTTTTCCTGGTCGCAGGACCTTGAGTTTTTCAAGAAGTTCTTTTTCTGTTATTATGGCGTCCAGCGGGTTTTGGTTATCTTTTATGGCCATTTCTAGCTTTTCCAGTTTTTTGCATATTTGGTGTTGCTCTGGTCTTAGTGTGTTTTTCTGGTATAATTTTTCAAAGTGGTTTACCCATGTGTCCCCATTTTGAATGGCCAAATCGTCGTGTTGTTTTTTGTGTAGTGTTTTCAAGTTTTCCCAGAAACAATTGGAATCAATGGATTCCTCCATGGAGCTGAGTGTATTCTTAATATATTGCTCTTTTTTGGTTCTGAGTGTGTTTCTGTATTGTGTTAGTGTCTGACAATAAGTAAGGCGTAGTTCCTCGTTTTCTGGATGTCTGTGTTTTTGGTTTGATATTTTTCTAAGTTTTTTCCTCATGTTATGGCAATCTCGGTCAAACCATTTTTCATAGTTTTTTGTTTTGGGTTTGTTCTTGCGAGCTTTCAAGTTTGCATTTGTTGCCAAATTATCAAAAATATTGTTTAGTTTACTAACTGCCCGGTTTACGCCTTCTTTATTGTGAGTGTATATGTTATCCAGAAAGGTGTCTAAGAGAGCTTGAGTTGATGCATTGCTAATTGTTTTCTGGTATTTTTCCGTGTCGTTTTTGGCCCATCTGTACGATTTTTTGGTGTTGTACAGTTTACTGGGTTGTGTTTCTATGTTGTTTGTTTCTGTCTTTTTGAGGAACATAGTAATTTGATTGTGATCTGACAGTGTTGTTTGTGGTTTGACTGTGAATGCTCTGAAAGAGGATGGGTCTAAGTCTGTAATCATATAGTCTACTGCGCTGCAGCCAAGAGGTGAGCAATAGGTCGATCTTCCTAGGAGGTCTCCTATGAACCTACCATTGACAATGTACAGACCCAGGTTTCGACAGAGCTGTAGTATCTGTTTTCCGTTGGTATTTGACTGCTTGTCGCAGTTATGCCTGTATGGAAGGGAAGGGATGTCAAAGTGGTTATTCCCGAAAACGTAATTGTTTCCCTGATTATTGGTGAAGTCTGGTTCTTCGCCCGTTCTTGAATTGAGGTCCCCACAGATCAACACGTTCCCTTGGGCCTGGTATTGGATAATTTCCCCCTCCATGTTGGAGAAGGTGTCCTCTTTAAAGTACGGGGAATCGATTGGAGGGATATAAAGTGCGCAAATGTAAACATCTTGGGTGTTTGAGATAATCTCCCTCTCAAGTTTGAGCCACATATGGTTTTCGCCCTTTTTTATAAATTTGATGTAATTCTTAAGTTCTGTTTTAAACCAGATCAGTATGCCTCCGGAGTCTCTGCCTTGGGTTACACTTGGTAATTTATTGGAGGGGACCACCAGCTCAGTGTACCCTTGGGGACAGCCCGTGTGTCCTTTTCCTTTATACCAAGTTTCCTGTAAAATGATAATATCTAGGTCTTTAGTTTCATCTATGAACTCTGGGGTCCTACTTTTCACTTCTCGCAGTGAAGAGCGTAGACCTTGGATATTCCAGGTCGAAATATATAAGGATTTCATGTTAAGTTTGATCTTTTACTATGATAGGTTAAAGAGTGGTACGTGTTTGTCGTGTCTAAGTGTGGGAAAAAAAAGATCACATCAGTTGTCTACAAAAGTTAATACGCACTCTGATGAAATCCACACCCCTCACTGTAACACTCTGATGAACCCCACACCCCTTACTGTAAAACTCTGATATACCCCACACCCCTCACTGTAACACTCTGATGAACCCCACAACCCTCACTGTAACACTCTGATATACCCCACATCCCTCACTGTAACACTCTGATGAACCCCACACCCCCCACTGTAACAGTCGAATGAACCCCACACCCCTCACTGTAACACTCAGATGAACCTCACACCCCCCACTGTAATACCCTGATGGACCCCTCGCCCCTCACTGTAACACTCTGATGAACCCCACACCCCTCACTGTAACACTCTGATGAACCCCACACCCATCACTGTAACACTCTGATGTACCCCACACCCCTCACAGTAACGCTCTGATGAATCCCACAGACCTCACTGTAACACTGTGATATACCCCACACCCCTCACTGTAACACTCTGATGAACCCCACACCCCTCACTGTAACAGTCTGATGAACCCCACACCCCTCACTGTAACAGTCTGATGAACCCCACACCCCTCACTGTAACACTCAGATGAACCCCACACCCCTCACTGTAACACTCTGATGAACCCCACACCCCTCACTGAATCACTCTGATGAACCCCACACCCCTCACTGTAACACTCTGATGAGCCGCACACCCCTCACAGTAACACTCTGATGAACCCCACACCCCTCACTGTAACACTCTGATGAACCCCACACCCCTCACTGTAACACTCTGATGAACCCCACACCCCTTACGGTAGCACTCTGATGAACCCCACACCCCTCACTGTAACAGTCTAATGAACCCCACACCCCTCACTGTAACACTCAGATGAACCCCACACCCCCCACTGTAATACCCTGATGGACCCCTCGCCCCTCACTGTAACACTCTGATGAACCCCACACCCCTCACTGTAACACTCTGATGAACCCCACACCCATCACTGTAACACTCTGATGTACCCCACACCCCTCAAAGTAACGCTCTGATGAATCCCACACACGTCACTGTAACACTGTGATATACCCCACACCCCTCACTGTAACATTCTGATGAACCCCACACCCCTCACTGTAACAGTCTGATGAACCCCACACCCCTCACTGTAACAGTCTGATGAACCCCACACCCCTCACTGTAACACACAGATGAATCCCACACCCCTCACTGTAACACTCTGATGAATCCCACACCCCTCACTGAATCACTCTGATGAACCCCACACCCCTCACTGTAACATTCTGATGAGCCGCACACCCCTCACAGTAACACTCTGATGAACCCCACACCCCTCACTGTAACACTCTGATGAACCCCACACCCCTCACTGTAACACTCTGATGAACCCCATATCCCTCACTGCAACACTCTAATGAACACCACACCCCTCACAGTAACACTCAGATGAACCCCATACCCCTCACTGTAACACTCTGATGAACCCCACACCCCTCACTGTAATACTCTGATGAACAGCACACCCCTCACTGAAACACTCTGATGAACACCACACCCCTCACTGAAACACTCTGATGAACAGCACACCCCTCACAGTAACACTCTGATGAACCCCACACCCCTCACTGTAATACTCTGATGAACCCCACACCCCTCACTGTAATACCACAGCCCTCACTGTAATATTCTGATGAACACCACACCCCTCATTGTAATACTCTGATGAACCTTACACCCCGCACTGTAACACTCTGATGAACCCCACACCCCTCACTTTAACACTCTGATGAACCCCACTCACCTCACTGTCACACTTTGAGGAACCCCACACCCCTCACTGTAATACTCTGATGAACCCCACACCCCTCACTGTAACACTCTAATATACGCCACACCCCTCACAGTAACACTTTGATGAACCCCACACCCCTCACTGTAACAATCTGATGAACCCCACACCCCTCACTGTAACACACTGATGAACCCCACACCCCTCACTGTAACACACTGATAAACTCCACACCCTCACGGTAACACTCTGATGAACCCCACACCCCTCACTGTAACACTCTGATGAACCCCACACCCCTCACTGTAACACTCTGATGAACCCCACACCCCTCACTGTAACACTCTGATATACCCCACACCCCTCACTGTAACACTCTGATGAACCCCACACCCCTCACTGTAACACTCTGATGAACCCCACACCACTCACTGTAATACTCAGATGAACCCCACACCCCTCACTGTAACACTCTGATGAACCCCACACCCCTCACTGTAACACTCTGATGAACCCCACACCTCTCACTGTAACACTCTAATATACCCCACACCCCTCACTGTAACACTCTGATGAACCCCACACCCATCACGGAAATACTCTGATGAACCCCACACCCCTCACTGTAACACTCTGATGAACCCCACACCCCTCACTGTAACAGTCTGATGAACCCCACACCCCTCCCTGTAACACTCAGATGAACCCCACACCACCCACTGTAATACTCTAATGAACCCCTCGCCCCTCACTGTAACACTCTGATGAACACCACACCCCTCACTGTAACACTCTGATAGACCCCACACCCCTCACTGTAACACACTGATAAACCACACACCCCTCAATGTAACACTCTGATGAACACCACCACCCTCACTGTAACACTCTGATGAACCCCACAACCCTCACTGTAACACACTGATGAACCCCACACCCCTCACTGTAACACACTGATAAACCCCACACCCTCACTGTAACACACTGATGATCCCCACACGGCTCACTGTAATACTCTGATGAACCCCACAACCCTCACTGTAACAATCTGATGAACCCCACACCCCTCACTGTAACACTCTGATGAACCCCACAACCCTCACTGTAACAATCTGATGAACCCCACACCCCTCACTGTAACACTCTGATGAACCCCACAACCCTCACTGTAACAATCTGATGAACCCCACACCCCTCACTGTAACACTCTGATGTACCCCACACCCCTCACTGTAACACTCTGATGTACCCCACAACCCTCACTGTATCACACTGATATACGCCACACCCCTCACTGTAAAACTCTGATGTACCCCACATCCCTCACTGTAATACTCTGATGAACACCACACCCCTCTGTGTAACACTCTGATATACCCCACACCACTTACTGTAACACTCTGATGAACCCCACATCCCTCACTGTAACACTCTGATGGACCTCACACCCCTCACTGTAACACTCAGATGTGCCCCAACTCCCCTCACTGTAACACTCTGATGAACCCAACACCCCTTACTGTAACACTCTGATGAACCCCACACCCCTCACTATAACACTCTGATGAACCCCACACCCCTCACTGTAATACTCTGATGAACCCCTCACTCCTCACTGTAAAACTCTGATGAACCCCACACCCCTCACTGTAACACTCTGATGAAATCCACACCCCTCACTGTAACACTCTGATGAACCCCACACCCCTTACTGTAAAACTCTGATATACCCCACACCCCTCACTGTAACACTCTGATATACCCCACATCCCTCACTGTAACACTCTGATGAACCCCACACCCCTCACTGTAACAGTCTGATGAACCCCACACCCCTCACTGTAACACTCAGATGAACCCCACACCCCTCACTGTAACACTCTGATGAACCCCACACCCCTCACTGAATCACTCTGATGAACCCCACACCCCTCACTGTAACACTCTGATGAGCCGCACACCCCTCACAGTAACACTCTGATGAACCCCACACCCCTCACTGTAACACTCTGATGAACCCCACACCCCTCACTGTAACACTCTGATGAACCCCACACCCCTTACGGTAACACTCTGATGAACCCACACACCTCATTGTAACACTCTGATGAACCCCACACCCCTCACTGTAATACTCTGATGAACCCCACACCCCTCACTGTAACACTCTGATGAACCCCATATCCCTCACTGCAACACTCTAATGAACACCACACCCCTCACAGTAACACTCAGATGAACCCCATACCCCTCACTGTAACACTCTGATGAACCCCACATCCCTCACTGTAACACTCTGATGAACCCCACACTCCTCACTGTAACACTCTGATGAACAGCACACCCCTCACTGAAACACTCTGATGAACAGCACACCCCTCACTGAAACACTCTGATGAACAGCACACCCCTCACAGTAACACTCTGATGAACCCCACACCCCTCACTGTAATACTCTGATGAACCCCACACCCCTCACTGTAATACCACAGCCCTCACTGTAATATTCTGATGAACACCACACCCCTCATTGTAATACTCTGATGAACCTTACACCCCGCACTGTAACACTCTGATGAACCCCACACCCCTCACTTTAACACTCTGATGAACCCCACTCACCTCACTGTCACACTTTGAGGAACCCCACACCCCTCACTGTAATACTCTGATGAACCCCACACCGCTCACTGCAGTACTCTGATGAACCCCACACCCCTCACTGTAACACTCTAATATACGCCACACCCCTCACAGTAACACTTTGATGAACCCCACACCCCTCACTGTAACAATCTGATGAACCCCACACCCCTCACTGTAACACACTGATGAACCCCACACCCCTCACTGTAACACACTGATAAACTCCACACCCTCACGGTAACACTCTGATGAACCCCACACCCCTCACTGTAACACTCTGATGAACACCACACCCCTCACTGTAACACTCTGATGAACCCCACACCCCTCACTGTAACACTCTGATATACCCCACACCCCTCACTGTAACACTCTGATGAACCCCACACCCCTCACTGTAACACTCTGATGAACCCCACACCACTCACTGTAATACTCAGATGAACCCCACACCCCTCACTGTAACACTCTGATGGACCCCACACGCCTCACTGTAACACTCTGATGTACCCCACACCCCTCACAGTAACGCTCTGATGAATCCCACACACCTCACTGTAACACTGTGATATACCCCACACCCCTCACTGTAACACTCTGATGAACCCCACACCCATCACGGAAATACTCTGATGAACCCCACACCCCTCACTGTAACACTCTGATGAACCCCACACCCCTCACTGTAACAGTCTGATGAACCCCACACCCCTCACTGTAACACTCAGATGAACCCCACACCACCCACTGTAATACTCTAATGAACCCCTCGCCCCTCACTGTAACACTCTGATGAACACCACACCCCTCACTGTAACACTCTGATAGACCCCACACCCCTCACTGTAACACACTGATAAATCCCACACCCCTCAATGTAACACTCTGATGAACACCACCACCCTCACTGTAACACTCTGATGAACCCCACACCCCTCACTGTAACACACTGATGAACCCCACACCCCTCACTGTAACACACTGATAAACCCCACACCCTCACTGTAACACACTGATGTTCCCCACACCCCTCACTGTAATACTCTGATGAACCCCACAACCCTCACTGTAACAATCTGATGAACCCCACACCCCTCACTGTAACACTCTGATGAACCCCACAACCCTCACTGTAACAATCTGATGAACCCCACACCCCTCACTGTAACACTCTGATGAACCCCACAACCCTCACTGTAACAATCTGATGAACCCCACACCCCTCACTGTAACACTCTGATGTACCCCACACCCCTCACTGTAACACTCTGATGTACCCCACAACCCTCACTGTATCACACTGATATACACCACACCCCTCACTGTAAAACTCTGATGTACCCCACATCCCTCACTGTAATACTCTGATGAACACCACACCCCTCTGTGTAACACTCTGATATACCCCACACCACTTACTGTAACACTCTGATGAACCCCACATCCCTCACTGTAACACTCTGATGGACCTCACACCCCTCACTGTAACACTCAGATGTGCCCCAACTCCCCTCACTGTAACACTCTGATGAACCCAACACCCCTTACTGTAACACTCTGATGAACCCCACACCCCTCACAGTAACACTCTGATGAACCCCACACCCCTCACTGTAATACTCTGATGAACCCCTCACTCCTCACTGTAAAACTCTGATGAACCCCACACCCCTCACTGTAACACTCTGATGAAATCCACACCCCTCACTGTAACACTCTGATGAACCCCACACCCCTTACTGTAAAACTCTGATATACCCCACACCCCTCACTGTAACACTCTTATATACCCCACATCCCTCACTGTAACACTCTGATGAACCCCACACCCCTCACTGTAACAGTCTGATGAACCCCACACCCCTCACTGTAACACTCAGATGAACCCCACACCCCTCACTGTAACACTCTGATGAACCCCACACCCCTCACTGAATCACTCTGATGAACCCCACACCCCTCACTGTAACACTCTGATGAGCCGCACACCCCTCACAGTAACACTCTGATGGACCCCACACCCCTCACTGTAACACTCTGATGAACCCCACACCCCTCACTGTAACACTCTGATGAACCCCACACCCCTTACGGTAACACTCTGATGAACCCACACACCTCATTGTAACACTCTGATGAACCCCACACCCCTCACTGTAATACTCTGATGAACCCCACACCCCTCACTGTAACACTCTGATGAACCCCATATCCCTCACTGCAACACTCTAATGAACACCACACCCCTCACAGTAACACTCAGATGAACCCCATACCCCTCACTGTAACACTCTGATGAACCCCACATCCCTCACTGTAACACTCTGATGAACCCCACACTCCTCACTGTAACACTCTGATGAACCCCACACCCCTCACTGTAACACTTTTGTGAACCCCACACCCCTCACTGTAATACTCTGATGAACAGCACACCCCTCACTGAAACACTCTGATGAACACCACACCCCTCACTGAAACACTCTGATGAACAGCACACCCCTCACAGTAACACTCTGATGAACCCCACACCCCTCACTGTAATACCACAGCCCTCACTGTAATATTCTGATGAACACCACACCCCTCATTGTAATACTCTGATGAACCTTACACCCCGCACTGTAACACTCTGATGAACCCCACACCCCTCACTTTAACACTCTGATGAACCCCACTCACCTCACTGTCACACTTTGAGGAACCCCACACCCCTCACTGTAATACTCTGATGAACCCCACACCCCTCACTGCAGTACTCTGATGAACCCCACACCCCTCACTGTAACACTCTAATATACGCCACACCCCTCACAGTAACACTTTGATGAACCCCACACCCCTCACTGTAACAATCTGATGAACCCCACACCCCTCACTGTAACACACTGATGAACCCCACACCCCTCACTGTAACACACTGATAAACTCCACACCCTCACGGTAACACTCTGATGAACCCCACACCCCTCACTGTAACACTCTGATGAACACCACACCCCTCACTGTAACACTCTGATGAACCCCACACCCCTCACTGTAACACTCTGATATACCCCACACCCCTCACTGTAACACTCTGATGAACCCCACACCCCTCACTGTAACACTCTGATGAACCCCACACAACTCACTGTAATATTCAGATGAACCCCACACCCCTCACTGTAACACTCTGATGAACCCCACACCCCTCACTGTAACACTCTGATGAACCCCACACCTCTCACTGTAACACTCTAATATACCCCACACCCCTCACTGTAACACTCTGATGAACCCCACACCCATCACGGAAATACTCTGATGAACCCCACACCCCTCACTGTAACAGTCTGATGAACCCCACACCCCTCACTGTAACACTCAGATGAACCCCACACCACCCACTGTAATCCTCTAATGAACCCCTCGCCCCTCACTGTAACACTCTGATGAACACCACACCCCTCACTGTAACACTCTGATAGACCCCACACCCCTCACTGTAACACACTGATACACCCCACACCCCTCAATGTAACACTCTGATGAACACCACCACCCTCACTGTAACACTCTGATGAACCCCACACCACTCACTGTAACACACTGATGAACCCCACACCCCTCACTGTAACACACTGATAAACCCCACACCCTCACTGTAACACACTGATGATCCCCACACCCCTCACTGTAACAATCTGATGAACCCCACACCCCTCACTGTAACACTCTGATGAACCCCACAACCCTCACTATAACAATCTGATGAACCCCACACCCCTCACTGTAACACTCTGATGTACCCCACACCCCTCACTGTAACACTCTGATGTACCCCACAACCCTCACTGTATCACACTGATATACGCCACACCCCTCACTGTAAAACTCTGATGTACCCCACATCCCTCACTGTAATACTCTGATGAACACCACACCCCTCTGTGTAACACTCTGATATACCCCACACCACTTACTGTAACACTCTGATGAACCCCACATCCCTCACTGTAACACTCTGATGGACCTCACACCCCTCACTGTAACACTCAGATGTGCCCCAACTCCCCTCACTGTAACACTCTGATGAACCCAACACCCCTTACTATAACACTCTGATGAACCCCACACCCCTCACAGTCACACTCTGATGAACCCCACACCCCTCACTGTAATACTCTGATGAACCCCTCACTCCTCACTGTAACACTCTGATGAACCCCACACCCCTCACTGTAACACTCTGATGAAATCCACACCCCTCACTGTAACACTCTGATGAACCCCACACCCCTTACTGCAAAACTCTGATACACCCCACACCCCTCACTGTAACACTCTGATGAACACCACAACCCTCACTGTAACACTCTGATATACCCCACATCCCTCACTGTAACACTCTGATGAACCCCACACCCCTCACTGTAACAGTCTAATGAACCCCACATCCCTCACTGTAACACTCAGATGAACCCCACACCCCCCACTGTAATACCCTGATGGACCCCTCGCCCCTCACTGTAACACTCTGATGAACCCCACACCCCTCACTGTAACACTCTGATGTACCCCACACCCCTCACAGTAACGCTCTGATGAATCCCACACACCTCACTGTAACACTGTGTTATACCCGACACCCCTCACTGTAACACTCTGATGAACCCCACACCCCTCACTGTAACAGTCTGATGAACCCCACACCCCTCACTGTAACAGTCTGATGAACCCCACACCCCTCACTGTAACACTCAGATGAACCCCACACCCCTCACTGTAACACTCTGATGAACCCCACACCCCTCACTGAATCACTCTGATGAACCCCACACCCCTCACTGTAACACTCTGATGAGCCGCACACCCCTCACAGTAACACTCTGATGAACCCCACACCCCTCACTGTAACATTCTGATGAACCCCACACCCCTCACTGTAACACTCTGATGAACCCCACACCCCTTACGGTAACACTCTGATGAACCCACACCCCTCATTGTAACACTCTGATGAACCCCACACCCCTCACTGTAATACTCTGATGAACCCCACACCCCTCACTGTAACACTCTGATGTACCCCACACCCCTCACTGTAATACACTGATGAACACCACACCCCACACTGTAATACTCTGATGAACCCCATATCCCTCACTGCAACACTCTAATGAACACCACACCCCTCACAGTAACACTCAGATGAACCCCATACCCCTCACTGTAACACTCTGATGAACCCCACATCCCTCACTGTAACACTCTGATGAACCCCACACTCCTCACTGTAACACTCTGATGAACCCCACACCCCTCACTGGAACACTTTTCTGAACCCCACACCCCTCACTGTAATACTCTGATGAACAGCACACCCCTCACTGAAACACTCTGATGAACACCACACCCCTCACTGAAACACTCTGATGAACAGCACACCCCTCACGGTGATACTCTGAAGAACCTCACACCCCTCACTGTAACAATCTGATGAACCCCACACCCCTCACTGGAACAATCTGATGAACCCCACACCCCTCACTGTAACACTCTGATGTACCCCACACCCCTCACTGAAACACTCTGATGGACCCCACATCCCTCACTGTAACACTCTGATGTACCCCACACCCCTCACTGTAACAATCTGATGAACCCCACACCCCTCACTGTAACACTCTGATGAACCCCACACCCCTCATTGTAACACTCTGATGAACCCCACATCCCTCACTGTAATACTCTGATGAACACCACACCCCACACTGTAACACTCTAATGAACACCACACCCCTCACTGTAACACTCTGATGAACCCCACACCCCTCACTGTAATACTCTGATGAACACCACACCCCACACTGTAACACTCTAATGAACACCACACCCCTCACTGTAACACTCTAATGAACACCACACCCCTCACTGTAACACTCTGATGAACCCCACACCCCTCACTGCAACACTCTAATGAACCCCATACCCCTCACTGTAACACTCTGATGAACCCCACATCCCTCACTGTAACACTCTGATGAACCCCACAACCCTCACTGTAACACTTTTCTGAACACCACACCCCTCACTGTAATACTCTGATGAACACCACACCCCTCACTGAAACACTCTGATGAACAGCACACCCCTCACAGTAACACTCTGATGAACCCCACACCCCTCACTGTAATACAACAGCCCTCACTGTAACACTCTGATGAACCTTACACCCCGCACTGTAACACTCTGATGAACCCCACACCCCTCACTTTAACACTCTGATGAACCCCACTCACCTCACTGTAACACTCTGATATACCCCACACCCCTCACTGTAACACTCTGATGAACCCCACACCCCTCACTAACACTCTGATGAACCCCACACCCCTCACTGTAACACTCTGATGTACCCCACACCCCTCACTGTAATACTCTGATATACCCCACACCCATCACTGTAACACTCTGTTGAACGCCACAACCCTCACTGTAACACTCTGATGAACACCTCAGCCCTCACTGTAACACACTGATGAACACCACACCCCTCACTGTTATACTCTGATGAACCCCACACACCTCACTGTAACACTCTGATGAACACCACACCCCTCACTGTTATACTCTGATGAACCCCACACACCTCACTGTAACACTCTGATGAACACCACACCCCTCACTGTTATACTCTGATGAACCCCACACACCTCACTGTAACGCTCTGATATACCCCACACCCCTCACTGTAATACTCTGATGAACCCCACACCCCTCACTGTAACACTCTGATGAACCCCACACCCCTCACTGTAACAATCTGATGAACCCCACACCCCTCACTGTAACACTCTGATGTACCCCACACCCCTCACTGTAACACTCTGATGTACCCCACAACCCTCACTGTATCACACTGATATACGCCACACCCCTCACTGTAAAACTCTGATGTACCCCACACCACTTACTGTAACACTCTGATGATCCCCACATCCCTCACTGTAACACTCTGATGAACCCAACACCCCTTACTATAACACTCTGATGAACCCCACACCCCTCACAGTAACACTCTGATGAACCCCACACCCCTCACTGTAATACTCTGATGAACCCCTCACCCCTCACTGTAATACTCTGATGAACCCCTCACCCCTCACTGTAACACTCTGATGAACCCCACACCCCTCACTGTAACACTCTGATGAAATCCACACCCCTCACTGTAACACTCAGATGAACCCCACATCCCCCACTGTAATACTCTGATGGACCCCTCGCCCCTCACTGTAACACTCTGATGTACACCACACCCCTCACTGTAACACTCTGATGAACCCCACACCCATCACTGTAACACTCTGATGTACCCCACACCCCTCACTGTAACACACTGATGAACCCCACACCCCTCACTGTAAAACTCTGATGTACCCCACACCCCTCACAGTAACACTCTGATGAATCCCACACACCTCACTTTAACACTGTGATATACCCCACACCCCTCACTGTAACACTCTGATGAACCCCACACCCCTCACTGTAACTCTCTGATGAACCCCACACCCCTCACTGTAACATTCTGATATACCCCACACCCCTTACTGTAACACACTGATGTCCCCCCACACCCCTCACTGTAACACCCTGATGAACCGCACACCCTTCACTGTAACACTCTGATGAACCCCAAATCCCTCACTGTAACACACTGATGAACCCCACACCCCCATTGTAACACTCAGATGAGCCCCTCACCCCTCACTGTAACACACTGATATACCCCACACCCCTCACTGTAGAAGTCTGATGTACCCCACACCCCTCACAGAAATAATCTGATATACCCCACACCCCTCATTGTAACACTCTGATGTACCCCACACCCCTCACTGAAACACTCTGATGAACCCCACACCCCTCACTGTAACACTCTGATGAACCCCACACCCCTCACTGTAACACTCTGATATACGCCACACCCTTCACTGTAACACTCTGATTAACCCCACACCCCTCAATGTAACACTCTGATGAACCCAACACCCCTCACTGTAACACTCTGATGTACCCCACACACCTCACTGTAATACTCTGATGAACCCCACACCTCTCACTGTAATACTCTGAAATACCCCACACCCCTCATTGTAACACTCTGATGTACCCCACACCCCTCACTGTAACACTCTGATGAACCCCGCACCCTTCACTGTAATACTCTGATGAACCCCACATCCCTCACTGTAACACTCTGATGAACCACACACCCCTCACTGTAACACTCTGATGAATACCACACCCCTCACTGTAACACTCTGATGAACCCCACAACCCTCACTGTAACACTCTGATGAAACCCACACCCCTCACTGTAACACTCTGATGAACCCCACAACCCTCGCTGTAATACTCTGATGAACCCCACACCTCTCACTGTAATACTCTGAAATACCCCACACCCCTCATTGTAACACTCTGATGTACCCCACACCCCTCACTGTAACACTCTGATGAACCCCGCACCCTTCACTGTAATACCCTGATGAACCCCACATCCCTCACTGTAACACTCTGATGAACCGCACAACCCTCACTGTAACACTCTGATGAATACCACACCCCTCACTGTAACACTCTGATGAACCCCACAACCCTCACTGTAACACTCTGATGAAACCCACACCCCTCACTGTAACACTCTGATGAACACCACAACCCTCACTGTAACACTCTGATGAACACCGCACCCCTCACTGTAATACTCTGATGAACCCCACAACCCTCACTGTAATACTCTGATGAAACCCACACCTCTCACTGTAATACTCTGTTGAACCCCACACCACTCACTGTAACAAGCTGATGAACATCACAACCCTCACTGTGATACTCTGATGAAACTCACACCCCTCACTGTAACACTCTGATGTACCCCACACCCCTCACTGTAATACTCAGATGAACCTCACACCCCTCACTGTAACACTCTGATGAACACCACAACCCTCACTGTAACACTCTGATGAACACCACACCCCTCACTATAATACTCTGATGAACCCCACACCCTTCACTGTAACACACTGATGAAACACAC
The DNA here is from genome assembly GCF_052327205.1 of Somniosus microcephalus. Taxonomy (NCBI): domain Eukaryota; kingdom Metazoa; phylum Chordata; class Chondrichthyes; order Squaliformes; family Somniosidae; genus Somniosus; species Somniosus microcephalus. Next base: position 14,885,128 of record NW_028225181.1, read on the forward strand.
ACCCTTCACTTTTACACACTGCTGTACTCCACACCCCTCACTGTTACACTCTGATGAACCCCACACCCCTCACTGTAACACTCTGATATACCCCACACCCCTCACTGTAAAACTCTGATGTACCCCACAACCCTCACTGTAACACACTGATGAACCCCACACCACTCACTGTAACAATCTGATGTACCCCACACCCCTCACTGTAACACTCTGATGTAACCCACACCCCTCACTGTAATACTCTGATGGACCCCACACCCCTCACTGTAACACACTGACGAACATCACACCCCTCACTGTAACACTCAGATGAACCCGACACCCCTCACTGTAACACTCTGATGAACCCCACACCCCTCACTGTAACACTCTGATGAAACCCACACCCCTCACTGTAACACTCTGATGAACCCCACACCCCTCACTGTAACACTCTGATGTAACCCACACCCCTCACTGTAATACTCTGATGGACCCCACACCCCTCACTGTAACACACTGACGAACATCACACCCCTCACTGTAACACTCAGATGAACCCGACACCCCTCACTGTAACACTCTGATGAACCCGACACCCCTCACTGTAACACTCTGATGAACCTCACACCCCTCACTGTAACCCTCTGATGAACCACACACCACTCACTGTAACACACTGATGAACCCCACACCCCTCACTGTAACACTCTGATGAAAGCCACACCCCTCACTGTAATACTCTGATGAAAGCCACACCCCTCACAGTAACACTCTGATGTACCCCACACCCCTCACTGTTACACTCTGATGAACCTCACACCCCTCACTGTAACACACTGATGAACTCCACACCCCTCACTGTAACATTCTGATGTACCCCACACCCCTCACTGAAACACTCTGATGAACCCCACACCCCTCACTGTAACACTCTGATGAACCCCACACCCCTCACTGTAACACTCTGATGAACCCCACATCACTCACTGTAAAACTCTGATGAAACCCACACCTCTCACTGTAATACTCTGTTGAACCACAGACCCCTCACTGTAAATCTCTGATGAACACCACACCCCTCACTGTAATACTCTGATGAACCCCACACCCCTCACTGTAACACTCTGATGAAAGCCACACCCCTCACTGTAATACTCTGATGAAAGCCACACCCCTCACAGTAACACTCTGATGTACCCCACACCCCTCACTGTTACACTCTGATGAACCTCACACCCCTCACTGTAACACTCTGATGAACCCCACAAAACCCTCAATGTAATAATCTGATGAACCCCACATCCCTCACTGTAATACTCTGATGAACGCCACACCGCTCACTGTAACCCTCTGATGAACTTCACACCCCTCACTGTAACACTCTGATGAACACCACACCCCTCACAGTAACACTCTGATGAACCCAACATCACTCACTGCTGTACTCTGTTGAACCCACCCCCCTCACAGTAACACTCTGATGAAACCCACGCCCCTCACTGTAACACTCTGATTAATCCCACATCCCTCACTGTAACACTTTGTTGGACCCCACACCCCTCAGTGTAACACTCTGATGTACCCCACACCCCTCACTGTAACACTCTGATGAACCCCACACCCCTCACTGTAACACTCTGATGAACCCCACACCACTCACTGTAATACTCTGATGAAACCCACACCCCTCACTGTAATACTCTGTTGAACCCCAGACCCCTCACTGTAACAAGCTAATGAACATCACAACCCTCACTGTGATACTCTGATGAAACTCACACCCCTCACTGTAACACTCTGATGAACCCCACACCCCTCACTGTAATACTCAGATGAACCTCACACCCCTCACTGTAACACTCTGATGAACACCACAACCCTCACTGTAACACTCTGATGAACACCACACCCCTCACGATAATACTCTGATGAACCCCACACCCTTCACTGTAACACACTGATGAACCCCACACCCTTCACTGTTACACACTGCTGTACCCCACACCCCTCACTGTAACACTCTGATGTACCCCTCACCCCTCACTGTTACACTCTGATGAACCCCACACCCCTCACTGTAACACTCTGATATACCCCACACCCCTCACTGTAAAACTCTGATGTACCCCACACCCCTCACTGTAACACACTGATGAACCCCACACCCCTCACTGTAACACTCTGATGTAACCCACACCCCTCACTGTAAAACTCTGATGTACCCCACACCCCTCACTGTAACACACTGATGAACCCCACACCCCTCACTGTAACACTCTGATGTAACCCACACCCCTCACTGTAACACTCTGATCAACCCCACACCCCTCACTGTAACACTCTGCTGAACCCGACACCCCTCACTGTAACACTCTGATGAACCCCACACCCCTTACTGGAGCACTCTGATATGTCCCACACCCCTCACTGTAATACTCTGATTTACCCCACAGCCCTCACTGTAACACACTGATGCACCCCACACCCCTCACTGTAACACTCTGATGAACGCCACACCCCTCACTGTTACACTCTGATGAACCTCACACCCCTCACTGTAACACTCTGATATGCCCCACACCCCTCACTGTAACACACTGATGCACCACACACCCCTCACTGTAACACTCTGATGAACGCCACACCCCTCACTGTTACACTCTGATGAACCCCACACCCCTCACTGTAACACTGATGAACCTCACACCCCTCACTGTAACACTCTGATGAACCCCACAAAACCCTCAATGTAATAATCTGATGAACCCCACATCCCTCACTGTAACACTCTGATGAACACCACACCCCTCACAGTAACACTCTGATGAACCCAACACCACTCACTGCTGTACTCTGTTGAACCCACCCCCCCTCACAGTAACACTCTGATGAAACCCACGCCCCTCACTGTAACACTCTGATTAATCCCACATCCCTCACTGTAACACTTTGTTGGACCCCACACCCCTCAGTCTAACACTCTGATGTATCCCACACCCCTCACTGTAACACACTGATGAACTCCACACCCCTCACTGTAACATTCTGATGTACCCCACACCCCTCACTGAAACACTCTGATGAACCCCACACCCCTCACTGTAACACTCTGATGAACCCCACACCCCTCACTGTAACACTCTGATGAACCCCACATCACTCACTGTAAAACTCTGATGAAACCCACACCTCTCACTGTAATACTCTGTTGAACCACAGACCCCTCACTGTAAATCTCTGATGAACACCACACCCCTCACTGTAATACTCTGATGAACCCCACAACCCTCACTGTAATACTCTGATGAAACCCACACCTCTCACTGTAATACTCTGTTGAACCCCACACCCCTCACTGTAATACTCAGATGAACCTCACACCCCTCACTGTAACACTCTGATGAACACCACAACCCTCACTGTAACACTCTGATGAACACCACACCCCTCACTATAATACTCTGATGAACCCCACACCCTTCACTGTAACACACTGATGAACATCACAACCCTCACTGTGATACTCTGATGAAACTCACACCCCTCACTGTAACACTCTGATGAACCCCACACCCCTCACTGTAATACTCAGATGAACCTCACAACCCTCACTGTAACACTCTGATGAACACCACACCCCTCACTATAATACTCTGATGAACCCCACACCCTTCACTGTAACACACTGATGAACCCCACACCCTTCACTGTTACACACTGCTGTACCCCACACCCCTCACTGTAGCACTCTGATGTACCCCTCACCCCTCACTGTTACACTCTGATGAACCCCACACCCCTCACTGTAACACTCTGATGAACGCCACACCCCTCACTGTTACACTCTGATGAACCCCACACCCCTCACTGTAACACTCTGATATGCCCCACACCCCTCACTGTAACACTCTGATGTATCCCACACCCCTCACTGTAACACACTGATGCACCCCACACCCCTCACTGTAACACTCTGATGAACGCCACACCCCTCACTGTTACACTCTGATGAACCCCACACCCCTCACTGTAACACTCTGATGAACCTCACACCCCTCACTGTAACACTCTGATGAACCCCACAAAACCCTCAATGTAATAATCTGATGAACCCCACATCCCTCACTGTAATACTCTGATGAACGCCACACCGCTCACTGTAACCCTCTGATGAACTTCACACCCATCACTGTAACACTCTGATGAACACCACACCCCTCACAGTAACACTCTGATGAACTCAACACCACTCACTGCTGTACTCTGTTGAACCCACCCCCCCTCACAGTAACACTCTGATGAAACCCACGCCCCTCACTGTAACACTCTGATTAATCCCACACCCCTCACTGTAACACTTTGTTGGACCCCACACCCCTCAGTGTAACACTCTGATGTACCCCACAACCCTCACTGAAACACTCTGATGAACACCACACCCCTCACTGTAACACTCTGATGAACCCCACACCCCTCACTGTAACACTCTGATGAACCCCACACCCCTCACTGTAATACTCTGATGAACACCACACCCCTCACTGCAATACTCTGCTGAACCCCACACCCCTCACTGTAACACTCTGATGAACCCCACACCCCTCACTGTGACAATCTGATGAACGCCACACCCCTCACTACTGTACTCTGATATACCGCACACCCCTCTCAGTAACACTCTGATGAACCCCACACCCCTCACTGTAACACTCTGATGAACCCCACACCCCTCACTGTAACACACTGATGAACCATACACCCCTCACTGTAACACTCTGATGTACCCAGCACTCCTCACTGTAACACTCTGATATACCCCACACCCCTCAATGTAACACTCTGATGTACCCCACACCACTCACTGTAATACTCTGAAATACCCCACACCCCTCATTGTAACACTCTGATGTACCCCACACCCCTCACTGTAACACTCTGATGAACCCCACACCCGTCACTGTAATAATCTAATGAACCCCACAACCCTCACTGTGTCACACTGATATACGCCACCCCCCTCACTGTAAAACTCTGATGTACCCCACACCCCTCTCTGTAAGACTCTGCTGAACACCACACCCCTCAGTGTATAACTCTGATATATCCCACACCACTTACTGTAACACTCTGATGATCCCCACATCCCTCACTGTAACACTCTGATGGAACCCACACCCCTCACTGTCACACTCAGATGTGCCCCAACTCCCTTCACTGTAACACTCTGATGAACCCAACACCCCTTACTATAACACTCTGATGAACCCCACACCCCTCACAGTAACACTCTGATGAACCCCACACCCCTCACTGTAACATTCTGATGAACCCCACACCCCTCACTGTAACACTCTGATGAAATCCACACCCTTCACTGTAACACTCTGATGAACCCCACACCCCTCACTGTAACACTCTGATATACCCCACACCCCTCACTGTCACACTCTGATGAAATCCACACCCCTCACTGTAACACACTGATGAACCCCACACCCCTCACTGTAACACTCTGATATACCCCACACCCCTCACTGTAACACTCTGATGAACCCCACACCTCTCACTGTAACAGTCTGATGAACCCCACACCCCTCACTGTAACACTCAGATGAACCCCACACCCCCCACTGTAATACTCTGATGGACCCCTCGCCCCTCACTGTAACACTCTGATGAACACCACACCCCTCACTGTAACACTCTGATGAACCCCACACCCATCACTGTAACACTCTGATGTACCCCACACCCCTCACTGTAACACACTGATGAACCCCACACCCCTCACTGTAAAACTCTGATGTACCCCACACCCCTCACAGTAACACTCTGATGAATCCCACACACCTCACTGTAACACTGTGATATACCCCACACCCCTCACTGTAACACTCTGATGAACCCCACACCCCTCACTGTAACACTCTGATGAACACCTCAGCCCTCACTGTAATACTCTGATGAACCCCACAACCCTCACTGTAACACACTGATGAACCCCTCACCCCTCACTGTTAAAATCTGATATACCCCACACCCCTCACTGTAACACCCTGATGAACCGCACACCCCTCACTGTAACACTCTGATGTACCCCACACCCCTCACTGTAACACTCTGATGAAACCCACAACCCTCACTGTAATACTCTGATGAACCCCAAATCCCTCACTGTAACACACTGATGAACCCCACACCCACACTGTAACACTCAGATGAGCCCCTCACCCCTCACTGTAACACTCTGATGTACCCCACACCCCTCAATGTAACACACTGATGTAGCCCACACCCCTCACTGTAACACTTTGTTGGACCCCACACCCCTCACTGTAACACTCTGATATGCCCCACACCCCTCACTGTAATACTCTGATAAACCCCACACCCCTCACAGAAATAATCTGATATACCCCACACCCCTCACTGTAACACACTGATGTACCCCACACCCCTCACTGTAACACACTGATGAACTCCACACCCCTCACTGTAGCATTCTGATGTACCCCACACCCCTCACTGAAACACTCTGATGAACCCCACACCCCTCACTGTAACACTCTGATGAACACCACACCCCTCACTGTAACACTCTGATGAACCCCACACCCCTCACTGTAATACTCTGATGAAAACCACACCCCTCACGGTAATACTCTGCTGAACCCCACACCCTCACTGTAACCCTCTGGTGAAACTCACACTCCTCACTGTGACACTCTGATGAACCCCACACACCTCACAGTCACATTCTGATGAACCCCACACCCCTCACTGCTGTACTCTGATGGACCGCACACCCCTCACAGTAACACTCTGATGAACCCCACACCCCTCACTGTAACACTCTGATGAACCCCACACACCTCACTGCTGTACTCTGATGAACCCCACAACCCTCACTGTAACACACTGATGAATCATACATCCCTCACTGTAACACTCTGATGTACCCCGCACCCCTCACTGTAACACTCTGATGAACCCCACACCCCCCACTGTAACACTCTGATGAACCCCACACCCCTCACTGTAACACACTGATAAACCCCACACCCCTCACTGTAACACACTGATATACCCCACACCCTTCACTGTAACACTCTGATTAACCCCACACCCCTCAATGTAACACTCTGATGAACCCAACACCCATCACTGTAAAACTCTGATGTACCCCACACACCTCACTGTAATACTCTGATGAACCCCACACCTCTCACTGTAATACTCTGAAATACCCCACACCCCTCATTGTAACACTCTGATGTACCCCACACCCCACACTGTAACACTCTGATGAACCCCGCACCCTTCACTGCAATACTCTAATGAACCCCACATCCCTCACTGTAACACTCTGATGAACCCCACAACCGTCACTGTAACACTCTGATGAAACCCACACCCCTCACTGTAACACTCTGATGAACCCCACACCCCTCACTGTAATACTCTGATGAAACCCACACCTCTCACTGTAATACTCTGTTGAACCCCACACCCCTCACTGTAACAAGCTGATGAACATCACAACCCTCACTGTGATACTCTGATGAAACTCACACCCCTCACTGTAATACTCTGATGAACCCCACACCCCTCACTGTAACACTCTGATGTACCCCACACCCCTCACTGTAATACTCAGATGAACCTCACACCCCTCACTGTAACACTCTGATGAACACCACAACCCTTACTGTAACACTCTGATGAACACCACACCTCTCACTATAATACTCTGATGAACCCCACACCCTTCACTGTAACACACTGATGAACCCCACACCCTTCACTTTTACACAACGCTGTACCCCACACCCCTCACTGTAATACTCTGATGTACCCCTCACCCCTCACTGTTACACTCTGATGAGCCCCACACCCCTCACTGTAAAACTCTGATGTACCCCACACCCCTCACTGCAACACACTGATGAACCCCACACCCCTCACTGTTACACTCTGATGAGCCCCACACCCCTCACTGTAAAACTCTGATGTACCCCACACCCCTCACTGCAACACACTGATGAACCCCACACCCCTCACTGTAATACTCTGATGGACCCCACACCCCTCACTGTAACACACTGACGAACATCACACCCCTCACTGTAACACTCAAATGAGCCCCTCACCCCTCACTGTAACACTCTGATGAACCCCACACCCCTCACTGTAACACTCTGATGAACCCGACACCCCTCACTGTAACACCCTGATGAACCCCACACCATCACTGTAACCATCTGATGAACCACACACCCCTCACTGTAACACTGTGATGAACCCCACACCCCTTACTGGAGCACTCTGATATGCCCCACACCCCTCACTGTAATACTCTGATGTACCCCACACACCTCCCTGTAATACTATGATAAACCCCTCAACCCTCACAGTAATACTCTGATATATCCCAAACCCTCACTGTAACACTCTGATGTACCCCACACCCCTCACTGGAACACACTGATGAACCCCACACGCCTCACTGTAACACTCTGATATACCCCACACCCCTCACTGTTACACTCTGATGAACCCCACACCCCTCACTGTAACACTCTGATGAACCCCACACCCCTCACTGGAACACACTGATGAACCCCACACCCCTCACTGTAACACTCTGATGAACGCCACACCCCTCACTGTTACACTCTGATGAACCCCACACCCCTCACTGTAACACTCTGATGAACCTCACACCCCTCACTGTAACACTCTGATGAACCCCACAAAACCCTCAATGTAATAATCTGATGAACCCCACATCCCTCACTGTAATACTCTGATGAACGCCAAACCGCTCACTTTAACCCTCTGATGAACTTCACACCCATCACTGTAGCACTCTGATGAACACCACACCCCTCACAGTAACACTCTGATGAACCCAACACCACTCACTGCTGCACTCTGTTGAACCCACCCCCCTCACAGTAACACTCTGATTAATCCCACACCCCTCACTGTAACACTTTGTTGGACTCCACACCCCTCAGTGTAACACTCTGATGTACCCCACACCCCTCACTGTAACACACTGATGAACTCCACACCCCTCACTGTAACATTCTGATGTACCCCACACCCCTCACTGTAACACTCTGATGAACACCACACCCCTCACTGTAACACTCTGATGAACCCCACACCCCTCACTGTAATACTCTGATGAACACCACACCCCTCACTGCAATACTCTGCTGAACCCCACACCCCTCACTGTAACCCTCTGGTGAAACTCACACACCTCACTGTGACACTCTGATGAACCCCAAACCCCTCACTGCTGTACTCTGATGTCCCCCACACCCCTCTCAGTAACACTCTGATGAACCCCACACCCCTCACTGTAACACTCTGATGAACCCCACACCCCTCACTGTAACACTCTGATTAACCCCACACCCCTCAATGTAACACTCTGATATACCCCACACCCCTCACTGTAACACACTGATGAACTCCACACCCCTCACTGTAACATTCTGATGTACCCCACACCCCTCACTGTAACACTCTGATGAACACCACACCCCTCACTGTAACACTCTGATGAACCCCACACCCCTCACTGTAATACTCTGATGAACACCACACCCCTCACTGCAATACTCTGCTGAACCCCACACCCCTCACTGTAACCCTCTGGTGAAACTCACACACCTCACTGTGACACTCTGATGAACCCCAAACCCCTCACTGCTGTACTCTGATGTCCCCCACACCCCTCTCAGTAACACTCTGATGAACCCCACACCCCTCACTGTAACACTCTGATGAACCCCACACCCCTCACTGTAACACTCTGATTAACCCCACACCCCTCAATGTAACACACTTATATACCCCACACCCCTCACTGTAACACACTGATGAACCCCACACCCCTCACTGTAACACTCTGATATACCCCACACCCCTCACTGTAACACTCTGATTAACCCCACACCCCTCAATGTAATACTCTGATGAACGCAACACCCCTCACTGTAACACTCTGATGAACCCCACACCTCTCACTGTAATACTCTGAAATACCCCACACCCCTCATTGTAACACTCTGATGAACCCCACACCCGTCACTGTAATAATCTAATGAACCCCACATCCCTCACTGTAACACTCAGATGAGCCCCTCACCCCTCACTGTAACACACTGACGAACACCACACCCATCACTGTAACTCTCTGATGAACCCCACACCCCTTACTGGAGCACTCTGATATGCCCCACACCCCTCACTGTAACACTCTGATATACCCCACACCCCTCACTGTAACACTCGTATGAACCCCACACCCCTCACTGTAACACTTTGATGAACCTCACACCCCTCACTGTAACACTCTGATGAACCCCACACCCCTCAATGTAATAATCTGATGAACCCCACATCCCTCACTGTAATACTCTGATGAACGCCACACCGCTCACTGTAACCCTCTGATGAACCTCCCACCCCTCACTGTAACACTCTGATGAACACCACACCCCTCACAGTAACACTCTGATGAACCCAACAACACTCACTGCTCTACTCTGTTGAACCCACCCCCCTCACAGTAACACTCAGATGAAACACACGCCCCTCACTATAACACTCTGATGTACCCCACACCCCTCACTGTAACACTCTGGTGAACCCCACACCCCTCACTGTAACACACTGATATACCCCACACCCCTCACTGTAACACACTGATAAAACCCACACCCCTCACTGTAACACTCTGGTGAACCCCACACCCCTCACTTTAACACCCTGATGAACCCCACACCTCTCACTGTAACACACTGATAAACCCCACACCCCTCACTGTAACACTCTGATATACCCCACACCCCTCACTGTAACACTCTGATGATCCCCGCACCATTCACTGTAATATTCTGAAGAACCTCACACCCCTCACTGTAATACTCTGATGAACCCCACACCCCTCTCTGTAACACTCTGATAAACCCCACACCCCTCACTGTAACACTCTGATATACCCCACACCCCTCATTGTAACACTCTGATATACCCCACACCCCTCACTGCAACACACTGATATACACCACACCCCTCACTGTATCACTATGATGAACCCCACACCCCTCACTGTAATACTCTGATGAACCCCTCATCCCTCACTGTAATACTCTGATGAACCCCACACCCCTAACTGTAACACTCTGATGAACCCCACACCCCTCACTGTAACACTCTGATGTACCCCACACCCCTCACTGTAACACTCTGATAAACCCCAACCCCCTCACTGTAACACACTGATGAACCCCACATCCCTCACTGTAACACTCTGATAAACCCCACAATTCTCACTGTAATACTCTGATGAACCCCATATCCCTCACTGTAATACACTGATAAACCTCACAACCCTCACTGTAACACTCTGATATACCCCACACCCCTCACTGTAACACTCTGATGAACCCCACACACCTCACTGTAATACTCTGATGAACCCCACACCCCTCACTGTAACACACTGATGAACCCCACACCCCTCACTGTAACACTCTGATAAACCCCACACCCCTTACCGTAACACTCTGATGAACCCCACATCCCTCACTGTAACACTCTGATAAACCCCACCCCCCTCACTGTAATACTCTGATAAACCCCACCCCCCTCACTGTAACACTCTGATGAACCCTACACCCCGCACTGAAACACTCTGATGAACCCCACAGCCCTCACTGTAACAGTCTGATATATCCCACACCCCTCACTGTAAAACTCTGATGTACCCCACACACCTCACTGTAAAACTCTGATGAACCACACACCCCTCACTGTAAAACTCTGATATACCCCACACCCCTCACTGTAACACTCTGATGTACCCCACACCCCTCACTGTAACACTCTGATGAAACCCACACCCCTCACTGTAACACTCTGATGTACCCCACACCTCTCACTGTAATACTCTGATATACCTCACACCCCTCACTGTAACACACTGATGAACCCCACACCCCTCACTGTAACACTCTGATGAACCCCACACCCCTCACTGAAAAACTCTGATGAACCCCACACCCCTCACTGTAACACTCTGATATACCCCACACTCCTCACTGTAACACACTGATATACCCCACACCCCTCACTGTAGAACTCTGATGTACCCCACACCCCTCACTGTAAAACTCTAATGAACCCCACACCCCTCACTGTAACACTCTGATATACCCCACACCCCTCACTGTAACACTCTGATGAACCCCACACCCCTCACTTTAACACTCTGATGAACCCCACACCTCTCACTGTAACACTCTGATGTACCCTACACACCTCACTGTAACACTCTGATGAACCCCACACCCCTCACTGTAACACTCTGATGTACCCACACCTCTCACTGTAACACTCTGATATACCCCACACCCCTCACTGTAACACTCTGATGAACCCCACTCCCTCACTGTAACACTCTGATGAACACCACACCCCTCACTGTAATACTCTGATGAACCCCACAACCCTCAATGTAATACTCTGATGAACCCCACACCCCTCACTGTAACACTCTGATGTACCCCACACCCCTCACTGTAACACTCTGATGTACCCCACACTCCTCACTGTAACACACTGATATACCCCACACCCCTCACTGTAACACTCTGATGAACCCCACACCCCTCACTTTAACACTCTGATGAACCCCACACCCCTCACTGTAACACTCTGATGTACCCCACACACCTCACTGTAACACTCTGATGTATCCCACACCCCTCACTGTAACACTCTGATGTACCCCACACCCCTCACTGTAACACTCTGATGAACACCACACCCCTCACTGTAATGTTCTGATGAACCCCACAACCCTCACTGTAATACTCTGATGAACCCCACACCCCTCACTGTAAGACTCTGATATACACCACACCCCTCACTGTAACATTCTGATGAACCGCACACCCCTCACTGTAACACTCTGATATACCCCACACCCCTCACTGTAACACTCTGATGAACCCCACACCCCTCACTGTAACACTCTGATATACCCCACACCCCTCACTGTAACACTCTGATATACCCCACACCCCTCACTGTAGTACTCTGATGAACCCCACACCCCTCACTGTAACACTCTGATATATCCCACAACCGTTACTGTAACACACTGATGAACCCCAAATCCCTCACTGTAACACTCTGATGTACCCCACACCCCTCACTGTAACACACTGATGAACCCCTCACCCCTCACTGTAACCCTCTGATGAACCTCACACCCCTCACTGTAACACTCTGATACACCCCACACCCCTCACTATAATACTCTGATAAACCCCACAACCCTCACTGTAACACACTGATGAACCCCACACCCCTCACTGTAACATTCTGATGAACCCCACACCCCTCACTGTAATACTCTGATGAACACCACACCTCTCACTGAAACACTCTGATAAACCCCACACCCCTCACTGTAACACTCTGATATACCCCACACCCCTCACTGTAACACTCTGATATACCCCACACCCCTCACTGTAATACTCTGATGAACCCCACACCCCTCACTGTAACACACTGATGAACCCCACACCCCTTACTGTACACTCTGATAAACCCCACCCCCTCAATGTAATACTCTGTTAATCCCCACACCCATCACTGTAGCACTCTGATGAACCCCACACCCCTCACTGTAACACTCTGATGAACCCCACACCCCTCACTGTAACACTCTGATGTACTGCACACCCCTCACTGTAGCACTCTGATGTACCCCACACGCCTCACTGTAAAACACTGATATAGCCCACACACCCCACTGTAAACCTCTGATGTGCCCCACACCCCTCACTGTAAAAGTCTGATCAACACCACACCCTTCACTGTAACACTCTGATATACCCCACACCCCTCACTGTAAAACTCTGATGAACACCACACCCCTCTCTGTAACACTCTGATGAACCCCACACCCCTCACTGTAACACTCTGATGTACCCCACACCCCTCACTGTAACACTCTGATGAACCCCACATCCCTCACTGTAACACTCTGATGTACCCCACACCCCTCACAGTAACACCCTGATGTACCCCACACCCCTCACTGTAATACTCTGATAATCCCGACACCCCTCACAGTAATAATCTGATAAACCCCACAACCCTCACTGTAACACTCTGATATATCCCACACCCCTCACTGTAACACTCTGATGTACCCCACACCCCTCACTGTAACACACTGATGAACCCACACCCCTCACTGTAACATTCTGATGTACCCCACACCCCTCACTGAAATACTCTGATGAACCCCACACCCATCACTGTACCACTCTGATGAAATCCACACCCCTCACTGTAATACTCTGATGAACCCCACACCCCTCACTGTAATACTCTGATGAACCCCACACCCCTCACTGTAACCCTCTGATGAAACTCACACCCATCACTGTACCACTCTGATGAACTCCACACCCCTCACTGTAACATTCTGATGAACCCCACACCCCTCACTGTAACACTCTGATGAACCCCTCACTCCTCACGTTAACACACTTATATACCCCACACCCCTCACTGTAACGCACTGATAAACCCCACTCCCCTCACTGTAACACTCTGATACACCCCACACCCCTCACTGTAATACTCTGATGTACCCCACACCCCTCACTGTAATGCTCTGAAATACCCCACACCCCTCACTGTAACACTCTGATGTACCCCATACCCCTCACTGTAACACTCTGATGAACCCCATACCCCTCACTGTAACACTCTGATGTACCCCACACCTCTCACTGTAACACTCTGATGAACACCACACCCCTCACTGTAATATTCTGATGAACCCCACAACCCTCACTGTAATACTCTGATGAACCCCACTCCCTCACTGTAACACTCTGATGAACACCACACCCCTCACTGTAATACTCTGATGAACCCCACAACCCTCAACGTAATACTCTGATGAACCCCACAACCCTCACTGTAACACTCTGATGTACCCCACACCCCTCACTGTAACACTCTGATGTACCCCACACTCCTCACTGTAACACACTGATATACACCACACCCCTCACTGTAGAACTCTGATGAACCCCACACCCCTCACTGTAACACTCTGATATACACCACACCCCTCACTGTAACACTCTGATGAACCCCACACCCCTCACTTTAACACTCTGATGAACCCCACACCCCTCACTGTAACACTCTGATATACCCCACATCCCTCACTGCAACACTCTGATGAACCCCACACCCCTCACAGTAACACACTGATGAACCCCACACCCCTCACTGTAACACTCTGATATACCCCACACTCCTCACTGTAACACTCTGATGCACACCACACCCCTCACTGTAACACACTGATGAACCCCACACCCCTCACTGTAACATTCTGATGTACCCCACACCCCTCACTGTAACATTCTGATGAACCCCACACCCCTCACTGTAATACTCTGATGAACACCACACCTCTCACTATAACACTCTGATAAACCCCACACCCCTCACTGTAACACTCTGATATACCCCACACCCCTCACTGTAACACTCTGATATACCCCACACCCCTCACTGTAACACACAGATATACACCACACCCCTCACTGTAACACTCTGATGAACCCCACGCCCCTCACTGTAATACTCTGATGAACCCCACACCCCTCACTGTAATACTCTGATGAACCTCACAACCCTCACTGTAACACTTTGATGAACCCCACACCCCTCACTGTAATACTCTGATGAACCCCACACCCCTCACTGTAACACTCTGATGTACTCCACACCCCTCACTGTAACACTCTGATGTACCCCACACGCCTCACTGTAACACACTGATATGGCCCACTCACCTCACTGTAAACCTCTGATGTACCCCACACCCCTCACTGTAAAAGTCTGATGAACACCACACCCCTCACTGTAACACTCTGATATACCCCACACCCCTCACTGTAAAACTCTGATGAACACCACACCCCTCTCTGTAACACTCTGATGAACCCCACACCCCTCACTGTAACACTCTGATGTACCCCACACCCCTCACTGTAACACTCTGATGAACCCCACATCCCTCACTGTAACACTCTGATGTACCCCACACCTCTCACTGTAATACTCTGATATACCCCACACCCCTCACTGTAACACTCTGATGAACCCCACACCCCTCACAGTAACACCCTGATGTACCCCACACCCCTCACTGTAATACTCCGATAATCCCGACACCCCTCACAGTAATAATCTGATAAACCCCACAACCCTCACTGTAACACTCTGATATATCCCACACCCCTCACTGTAACACTCTGATGTTCCCCACACCCCTCACTCTAACACACTGATGAACCCCACACCCCTCACTGTAACATTCTGATGTACCCCACACCCCTCACTGAAATACTCTGATGAACCTCACACCCCTCACTGTAACACTCTGATGTACCCCACACGCCTCACTGTAACACACTGATATGGCCCACACCCCTCACAGTAACACTCTGATGAATTCCACAGCCCTCACTGTAATACTCTGATGAACCCCACACACCTCACTGTAACACACTGATGATATCCACACCCCTCACTGTAACATTCTGATGTACCCCACACCCCTCACTGTAACAATCTGATGAACCCCACACCCCTCACTGTAACACTCTGATATACCCCACTCCCCTCACTGTAACACTCTGATGTACCCCACACCCCTCACTGTAACACTCTGATGAACCCCACACCCCTCACTGTAACACTCTGGTGAACCCCACACCCCTCACTGTAATACTCTGATATACCCCACACTCCTCACTGTAATACTCTGATGAACCCCACACCCCTCACTGTAATACTCTGATATACCCCACACCCCTCACTGTAACACTCTGATGAACCCCACACCCCTCACTGTAACACTCTGATGTACTCCACACCCCTCACTGTAACACGCTGATGTACCCCACACGCCTCACTGTAACACACTGATATACCCCACACCCCTCACTGTAAACCTCTGATGTACCCCACACACCTCACTTAAACGTCTGATGAACACCACACCCCTCACTGTAACACTCTGATGTACCCCACACCCCTCACTGTAACACTCTGATGAACCCCACATCCCTCACTGTAATACTCTGATATACCCCACAACCCTCACTGTAACACTCTGATGAAACCCACACCCCTCACAGTAACACTCTGATATACCCCACACCCCTCACTGTAATACTCTGATAATCCCCACACCCCTCACAGTAATAATCTGATAAATCCCCAAACCCCACTGTAACACTCTGATATATCCCACACCCCTCACTGTAACACTCTGATGTACCCCACACCCCTCACTGTAACACACTGATGAACCCCACACCCCTCACTGTAACATTCTGATGTACCCCACACCCCTCACTGAAACACTCTGATGAACACCACAACCCTCACTGTGATACTCTGTTGAACCCCACACCCCTCACTGTAACACACTGAGGAACCCCACATCCCTCACTGTAACACTCTGCTGTACCCCACACCCCTCACTGTAACACTCTGATGTACCCCACACCCGTCACTGTAATACTCTGATGAACCTCACACCCCTCACTGTAACACTCTGATGAAAACCACAACCCTCACTGTAACACTCTGATGAACACCACACCCCCTCACTGTAATACTCTGATGAACCCCACACCCCTCACTGTAACTCTCTGCTGTACCCCACACCCCTCACTGTAACACTCTGATGTACCCCACACCTCTCACTGTAACACTCTGATGTACCCCACACACCTCACTGTAACACTCTGATGTACCCCACACCCCTCACTGTAACTCTCTGATGAACTTCACACCCCTCACCGTAACCCTCTGATGAACACCACACCCCTCACTGTAACACTCTGATGAACCCCACACCCCTTACTGTAACACACTGATGAACCCCACACCCCTCACTGTAACACTCTGATGAACCCCACAACCCTCACTGTAACACTCTGATGAACCCCACACCCCTCACTGTAACACTCTGGTGAACCCCACACCCCTCACTGTAATACTCTGATATACCCCACACTCCTCACTGTAATACTCTGATGAACCCCACACCCCTCACTGTAACACTCTGATGAACCCTACACCCCTCACTGTAACACTCTGACGTACTCCACACCCCTCACTGTAACACGCTGATGTACCCCACACGCCTCACTGTAACACACTGATATACCCCACACCCCTCACTGTAAACCTCTGATGTACCCCACACACCTCACTTAAACGTCTGATGAACACCACACCCCTCACTGTAACACTCTGATGTACCCCACACCCCTCACTGTAACACTCTGATGAACCCCACATCCCTCACTGTAACACTCTGATGTACCCCACACCTCTCACTGTAATACTCTGATATACCCCACACCCCTCACTGTAACACTCTGATGTACCCCACACCCCTCACTGTAACACTCTGATGAACCCCACATCCCTCACTGTAACACTCTGATAATCCCCACACCCCTCACAGTAATAATCTGATAAACCCCCAAACCCCACTGTAACACTCTGATATATCCCACACCCCTCACTGTAACACTCTGATGTACCCCACACCCCTCACTGTAACACACTGATGAACCCCACACCCCTCACTGTAACATTCTGATGTACCCCACACCCCTCACTGAAACACTCTGATGAACACCACAACCCTCACTGTGATACTCTGATGAACCCCACACCCCTCACTGTAATACTCTGTTGAACCCCACACCCCTCACTGTAACACACTGAGGAACCCCACATCCCTCACTGTAACACTCTGCTGTACCCCACACCCCTCACTGTAACACTCTGATGTACCCCACACCCGTCACTGTAACACTCTGATGAAAACCACAACCCTCACTGTAACACTTTGATGAACACCACACCCCTCACTGTAATACTCTGATGAACCCCACACCCCTCACTGTAACACTCTGCTGTACCCCACACCCCTCACTGTAACACTCTGATGTACCCCACACCTCTCACTGTAACACTCTGATGTACCCCACACCCCTCACTGTAACTCTCTGATGAACTTCACACCCCTCACCGTAACCCTCTGATGAACACCACACCCCTCACTGTAACACTCTGATGAACCCCACACCCCTTACTGTAACACACTGATGAACCCCACACCCCTCACTGTAACACTCTGATGAACCCCACACCCCTCACTGTAACTCTCTGATGAACCTCACACCCCTCACTTTAACACTCTGATGAACCCCACACCCCTCATTGTAATAATCTGATGAACCCCACATCCCTCACTGTAATACTCTGATGAACTCCACACCCCTCACTGTAATACTATGATAAACCCCACAACACTCACAGTAATACTCTGATATACTCCACACCCCTCACTGTAACACACTGATGAACCCCACACCCCTCACTGTATCACTCTGATGAACCCCACTCCACTCACTGTAACACTCTGATGAACCCCACAACCCTCACTGTAATACTCTGATGAACCCCACACCCCTCACTGTAACCCGCTGATGAACCTCACACCCCTCACTGCAACACTCTGATGAACCCCACACCCCTCACTGTAACACTCTGATGTACCCCACACCTCTCACTGTAATACTCTGATATACCCCACACCCCTCACTGTAACACTCTGATGAACCCCACACCCCTCACAGTAACACTCTGATGTACCCCACACACCTCACTGTAATACTCTGAAAATCCCCACACCCCTCACAGTAATAATCTGATAAACCCCACACCCCTCACTGTAACACACTGATGAACCCCACACCCCTCACTGTAACATTCTGATGTACCCCACACCCCTCACTGAAACACTCTGATGAACCCCACACCCCTCACTGTACCACTCTGATGAACTCCACACCCCTCACTGTAACACTCTGAGGAACCCCACACCCCTCACTGTAACCCTCTGATGAAACTCACACCCCTCACTGTAACACTCTGATGAACCCCACATCCCTCACATTAATACTCTGATGTACCCCACACCCCTCACAGTAACACGCTGATGAACCCCACACCCCCCACTGTAACACTCTGATGAACCCCTCACTCCTCACGTTAACACACTTATATACCCCACGCCTCTCACTGTAACACACTGTTAAACCCCACTCCCCTCACTGTAACACTCTGATATACCCCACACCCCTCACTGTAACACTCTGATATACCCCACACCCCTCACTGTAACAATCTGATGAACACCACACACTCAATGTAACACTCTGGTGAACCCCACACCCCTCACTGTAATACTCTGATATACCCCACACTCCTCACTGTAATACTCTGATGAACCCCACACCCCTCACTGTAATACTCTGATATACCCCACACCCCTCACTGTAACACTCTGATGAACCCCACACCCCTCACTGTAACACTCTGATGTACTCCACACCCCTCACTGTAACACGCTGATGTACTCCACACGCCTCACTGTAACACACTGATATACCCCACACCCCTCACTGTAAACCTCTGATGTACCCCACACACCTCACTTAAACGTCTGATGAACACCACACCCCTCACTGTAACACTCTGATGTACCCCACACCCCTCACTGTAACACTCTGATGAACCCCACCTCCCTCACTGTAACACTCTGATGTACCCCACACCCTTCACTGTAACACTCTGATGAAACCCACACCCCTCACAGTAACACTCTGATATACCCCACACCCCTCACTGTAATACTCTGATAATCCCCACACCCCTCACAGTAATAATCTGATAAACCCCCAAACCCCACTGTAACACTCTGATATATCCCACACCCCTCACTGTAACACTCTGATGTACCCCACACCCCTCACTGTAACACACTGATGAACCCCACACCCCTCACTGTAACATTCTGATGTACCCCACACCCCTCACTGAAACACTCTGATGAACACCACAACCCTCACTGTAACACTCTGATGTACCCCACACCCCTCACTGTAACACACTGAGGAACCCCACATCCCTCACTGTAACACTCTGCTGTACCCCACACCCCTCACTGTAACACTCTGATGTACCCCACACCCGTCACTGTAATACTCTGATGAACCTCACACCCCTCACTGTAACACTCTGATGAAAACCACAACCCTCACTGTAACACTCTGATGAACACCACACCCCTCACTGTAATACTCTGATGAACCCCACACCCCTCACTGTAACACTCTGCTGTACCCCACACCCCTCACTGTAACACTCTGATGTACCCCACACCTCTCACTGTAACACTCTGATGTACCCCACACACCTCACTGTAACACTCTGATGTACCACACACCCCTCACTGTAACTCTCTGATGAACTTCACACCCCGCACTGTAACCCTCTGATGAACACCACACCCCTCACTGTAACACTCTGATGAACCCCACACCCCTTACTGTAACACACTGATGAACCCCACACCCTTCACTGTAACACTCTGATGAACCCCACACCCCTCACTGTAACACTCTGATGAACCCCACACCCCTCACTGTAACACTCTGGTGAACCCCACACCCCTCACTGTAATACTCTGATATACCCCACACTCCTCACTGTAATACTCTGATGAACCCCACACCCCTCACTGTAATACTCTGATATACCCCACACCCCTCACTGTAACACTCTGATGAACCCCACACCCCTCACTGTAACACTCTGATGTACTCCACACCCCTCACTGTAACACGCTGATGTACCCCACACGCCTCACTGTAACACACTGATATACCCCACACCCCTCACTGTAAACCTCTGATGTACCCCACACACCTCACTTAAACGTCTGATGAACACCACACCCCTCACTGTAACACTCTGATGTACCCCACACCCCTCACTGTAACACTCTGATGAACCCCACATCCCTCACTGTAACACTCTGATGTACCCCACACCTCTCACTGTAATACTCTGATATACCCCACACCCCTCACTGTAACACTCTGATGAAACCCACACCCCTCACAGTAACACTCTGATATACCCCACACCCCTCACTGTAATACTCTGATAATCCCCACACCCCTCACAATAATAATCTGATAAACCCCCAAACCCCACTGTAACACTCTGATATATCCCACACCCCTCACTGTAACACTCTGATGTACCCCACACCCCTCACTGTAACACACTGATGAACCCCACACCCCTCACTGTAACATTCTGATGTACCCCACACCCCTCACTGAAAAACTCTGATGAACACCACAACCCTCACTGTGATACTCTGATGAACCCCACACCCCTCACTGTAATACTCTGTTGAACCCCACACCCCTCACTGTAACACACTGAGGAACCCCACATCCCTCACTGTAACACTCTGCTGTACCCCACACCCCTCACTGTAATACTCTGATGAACCTCACACCCCTCACTGTAACACTCTGATGAAAACCACAACCCTCACTGTAACACTCTGATGAACACCACACCCCTCACTGTAATACTCTGATGAACCCCACATCCCTCACTGTAACACTCTGCTGTACCCCACACCCCTCACTGTAACACTCTGATGTACCCCACACCTCTCACTGTAACACTCTGATGTACCCCACACACCTCACTGTAACACTCTGATGTACCCCACACCCCTCACTGTAACTCTCTGATGAACTTCACACCCCTCACCGTAACCCTCTGATGAACACCACACCCCTCACTGTAACACTCTGATGAACCCCACACCCCTTACTGTAACACACTGATGAACCCCACACCCCTCACTGTAACACTCTGATGAACACCACACCCCTCACTGTAACTCTCTGATGAACCTCACACCCCTCACTTTAACACTCTGATGAACCCCACACCCCTCATTGTAATAATCTGATGAACCCCACATCCCTCACTGTAATACTCTGATGAACTCCACACCCCTCACTGTAATACTATGATAAACCCCACAACACTCACAGTAATACTCTGATATACTCCACACCCCTCACTGTAACACACTGATGAACCCCACACCCCTCACTGTAACACTCTGATATACCCCACACCCCTCACTGTAACAATCTGATGAACACCACACACTCAATGTAACACTCTGGTGAACCCCACACCCCTCACTGTAATACTCTGATATACCCCACACTCCTCACTGTAATACTCTGATGAACCCCACACCCCTCACTGTAACACTCTGATGTACCCCACACCTCTCACTGTAACACTCTGATGTACCCCACACACCTCACTGTAACACTCTGATGTACCCCACACCCCTCACTGTAACTCTCTGATGAACTTCACACCCCTCACCGTAACCCTCTGATGAACACCACACCCCTCACTGTAACACTCTGATGAACCCCACACCCCTTACTGTAACACACTGATGAACCCCACACCCCTCACTGTAACACTCTGATGAACACCACACCCCTCACTGTAACTCTCTGATGAACCTCACACCCCTCACTTTAACACTCTGATGAACCCCACACCCCTCATTGTAATAATCTGATGAACCCCACATCCCTCACTGTAATACTCTGATGAACTCCACACCCCTCACTGTAATACTATGATAAACCCCACAACACTCACAGTAATACTCTGATATACTCCACACCCCTCACTGTAACACACTGATGAACCCCACACCCCTCACTGTAACACTCTGATATACCCCACACCCCTCACTGTAACAATCTGATGAACACCACACACTCAATGTAACACTCTGGTGAACCCCACACCCCTCACTGTAATACTCTGATATACCCCACACTCCTCACTGTAATACTCTGATGAACCCCACACCCCTCACTGTAATACTCTGATATACCCCACACCCCTCACTGTAACACTCTGATGAACCCCACACCCCTCACTGTAACACTCTGATGTACTCCACACCCCTCACTGTAACACGCTGATGTACTCCACACGCCTCACTGTAACACACTGATATACCCCACACCCCTCACTGTAAACCTCTGATGTACCCCACACACCTCACTTAAACGTCTGATGAACACCACACCCCTCACTGTAACACTCTGATGTACCCCACACCCCTCACTGTAACACTCTGATGAACCCCACCTCCCTCACTGTAACACTCTGATGTACCCCACACCCTTCACTGTAACACTCTGATGAAACCCACACCCCTCACAGTAACACTCTGATATACCCCACACCCCTCACTGTAATACTCTGATAATCCCCACACCCCTCACAGTAATAATCTGATAAACCCCCAAACCCCACTGTAACACTCTGATATATCCCACACCCCTCACTGTAACACTCTGATGTACCCCACACCCCTCACTGTAACACACTGATGAACCCCACACCCCTCACTGTAACATTCTGATGTACCCCACACCCCTCACTGAAACACTCTGATGAACACCACAACCCTCACTGTAACACTCTGATGTACCCCACACCCCTCACTGTAACACACTGAGGAACCCCACATCCCTCACTGTAACACTCTGCTGTACCCCACACCCCTCACTGTAACACTCTGATGTACCCCACACCCGTCACTGTAATACTCTGATGAACCTCACACCCCTCACTGTAACACTCTGATGAAAACCACAACCCTCACTGTAACACTCTGATGAACACCACACCCCTCACTGTAATACTCTGATGAACCCCACACCCCTCACTGTAACACTCTGCTGTACCCCACACCCCTCACTGTAACACTCTGATGTACCCCACACCTCTCACTGTAACACTCTGATGTACCCCACACACCTCACTGTAACACTCTGATGTACCACACACCCCTCACTGTAACTCTCTGATGAACTTCACACCCCGCACTGTAACCCTCTGATGAACACCACACCCCTCACTGTAACACTCTGATGAACCCCACACCCCTTACTGTAACACACTGATGAACCCCACACCCTTCACTGTAACACTCTGATGAACCCCACACCCCTCACTGTAACACTCTGATGAACCCCACACCCCTCACTGTAACACTCTGGTGAACCCCACACCCCTCACTGTAATACTCTGATATACCCCACACTCCTCACTGTAATACTCTGATGAACCCCACACCCCTCACTGTAATACTCTGATATACCCCACACCCCTCACTGTAACACTCTGATGAACCCCACACCCCTCACTGTAACACTCTGATGTACTCCACACCCCTCACTGTAACACGCTGATGTACCCCACACGCCTCACTGTAACACACTGATATACCCCACACCCCTCACTGTAAACCTCTGATGTACCCCACACACCTCACTTAAACGTCTGATGAACACCACACCCCTCACTGTAACACTCTGATGTACCCCACACCCCTCACTGTAACACTCTGATGAACCCCACATCCCTCACTGTAACACTCTGATGTACCCCACACCTCTCACTGTAATACTCTGATATACCCCACACCCCTCACTGTAACACTCTGATGAAACCCACACCCCTCACAGTAACACTCTGATATACCCCACACCCCTCACTGTAATACTCTGATAATCCCCACACCCCTCACAATAATAATCTGATAAACCCCCAAACCCCACTGTAACACTCTGATATATCCCACACCCCTCACTGTAACACTCTGATGTACCCCACACCCCTCACTGTAACACACTGATGAACCCCACACCCCTCACTGTAACATTCTGATGTACCCCACACCCCTCACTGAAAAACTCTGATGAACACCACAACCCTCACTGTGATACTCTGATGAACCCCACACCCCTCACTGTAATACTCTGTTGAACCCCACACCCCTCACTGTAACACACTGAGGAACCCCACATCCCTCACTGTAACACTCTGCTGTACCCCACACCCCTCACTGTAATACTCTGATGAACCTCACACCCCTCACTGTAACACTCTGATGAAAACCACAACCCTCACTGTAACACTCTGATGAACACCACACCCCTCACTGTAATACTCTGATGAACCCCACATCCCTCACTGTAACACTCTGCTGTACCCCACACCCCTCACTGTAACACTCTGATGTACCCCACACCTCTCACTGTAACACTCTGATGTACCCCACACACCTCACTGTAACACTCTGATGTACCCCACACCCCTCACTGTAACTCTCTGATGAACTTCACACCCCTCACCGTAACCCTCTGATGAACACCACACCCCTCACTGTAACACTCTGATGAACCCCACACCCCTTACTGTAACACACTGATGAACCCCACACCCCTCACTGTAACACTCTGATGAACACCACACCCCTCACTGTAACTCTCTGATGAACCTCACACCCCTCACTTTAACACTCTGATGAACCCCACACCCCTCATTGTAATAATCTGATGAACCCCACATCCCTCACTGTAATACTCTGATGAACTCCACACCCCTCACTGTAATACTATGATAAACCCCACAACACTCACAGTAATACTCTGATATACTCCACACCCCTCACTGTAACACACTGATGAACCCCACACCCCTCACTGTAACACTCTGATGAACCCCACACCACTCACTGTAACACTCTGATGAACCCCACAACCCTCACTTTAATACTCTGATGAACCCCACACCCCTCACTGTAACCCGCTGATGAACCTCACACCCCTCACTGCAACACTCTGATGGACCCCACACCCCTCACTGTAACACTCTGATGTACCCCACACCTCTCACTGTAATACTCTTATATACCCCACACCCCTCACTGTAACACTCTGATGAACCCCACACCCCTCACAGTAACACTCTGATGTACCCCACACACCTCACTGTAATACTCTGAAAATCCCCACACCCCTCACAGTAATAATCTGATAAACCCCACACCCCTCACTGTAACACTCTGATGTACCCACACCCCTCACTGTAACACACTGATGAACCCCACACCCCTCACTGTAACATTCTGATGTACCCCACAACCCTCACTGAAACACTCTGATGAACCCCACACCCCTCACTGTAACACTCTGATGAACTCCACAACCCTCACTGTAATACTCTGATGAACCCCACACCCCTCACTGTAACACTCTGAGGAACCCCACACCCCTTACTGTAACCCTCTGATGAAACTCACACCCCTCACTGTAACACTCTGATGAACCCCACACACCTCACTGTAACACTCTGATGTACCCCACACCCCTCACAGTAACACTCTGATGAACCCCACACCCCCCACTGTAACACTCTGATGAACCCCACACCCCTCACTGCAACACACTGATGAACCCTACACCCCTCACTGTAACACTGTGATGTGCCCAACACCCCTCACTGTAACACTCTGATGAGCCCCACACCCCTCACTGTAACACTCTGATGAACCCCTCACTCCTCACGTTAACACACTTATATACCCCACGCCTCTCACTGTAACACACTGTTAAACCCCAAACCCCTCACTGTAACACTCTGATATACCCCACACCCCTCACTGTAACACTCTGATGAACCCCACACCCCTCACTGTAACACTCTGATATACCCCACACCCCTCACTGTAACAATCTGATGAACACCACACACTCAATGTAACACTCTGATGAACCCCACACCCCTCACTGTAATGCTCTGATGAACCCCACACCCCTCACTGTAACCCTCAGATGAAACTCACACCCCTCACTGTAACACTCTGCTGAACCCCACACCCCTCACTGTAATGCTCTGATGAAACCCACAGCCCTCACTGCTGTACTCTGATGAACCCCACACCCCTCACTGTAACACACTGATGATATCCACACCCCTCACTGTAACACTTTGATGTACCCCACACCCCTCACTGTAACAATCTGATGAACCCCACAACCCTCACTGTAACACTCTGATGAACCCCTCAATCCTCACGTTAACACACTTATATACCCCACACCCCTCACTGTAACACACTGATAAACCCCACTCCCCTCACTGTCACACTCTGATGAACCCATCACTCCTCACGTTAACACACTTATATACCCCACACCCCTCACTGTAACACACTGATATACCCCACACTCCTCACTGTAATACTCTGATGAACCCCACACCCCTCACTGTAACACTCTGATGAACCCCACACCCCTCACAGTAACACTCTGATGTACTCCACACCCCTCACTGTAACACTCTGATGTACCCCACACGCCTCACTGTAACACACTGATATACCCCACACCCCTCACTGTAAACCTCTGATGTACCCCACACACCTCAATTAAAACTCTGATGAAAACCACACCCCTCACTGTAACACTCTGATATACCCCACACCCCTCACTGTAAAACTCTGATGAACCCCACACCCCTCTCTGTAACACTCTGATGAACCCCACACCCCTCACTGTAACACTCTGATGTACCCCACACCCCTCACTGTAACACTCTGATGAACCCCACATCCGTCACTGTAACATTCTGATGTACCACACACCTCTCACTGTAATACTCTGATATACCCCACACCCCTCACTGTAACACTCTGATGTACCCCACACCCCTCACTGTAATACTCTGATAATCCCCACACCCCTCACAGTAATAATCTGATAAACCCCACAACCCTCACTGTAACTCTCTGATATTTCCCACACCCCTCACTGTAACACTCTGATGTACCCCACACCCCTCACTGTAACACTCTGATGAACCCCACACCCCTCACTGTAACACTCTGATGTACCCCACACCCGTCACTGGAGTACTCTGATGAACCCCACACCCCTCACTGTAACACTCTGCTGTACCCCACACCCCTCACTGTAACACTCTGATGTACCCCACACCCGTCACTGTAATACTCTGATGAACCTCACACCCCTCACTGTAACACTCTGATGAAAACCACAACCCTCACTGTAACACTCTGATGAACACCACACCCGTCACTGTAATACTCTGATGAACCCCACACCCCTCACTGTAACACACTGAAGAACCCCACACCCCTCACTGTAACACTCTGCTGTACCCCACACCCCTCAATGTAACACTCTGATGTACCCCACACCTCTCACTGTAACACTCTGATGTACCCCACACACCTCACTGTAACACTCTGATGAAACCCACACCCGTCACTGTAATACTCTGATGAGCCCCTCACCCCTCACTCTAACACTCTGATGAACCCCACACCCCTCACTGTAACACTCTGATGAACCCCACACCCCTCACTGTAACACTCTGATGAACCCCACACCCCTCACTGTAACTCTCTGATGAACTTCACACCCCTCACCGTAACCCTCTGATGAATCCCACACCCCTCACTGTAACACTCTGATGAACCCCACAACCCTTACTGTAACACACTGATATAACCGACACCACTCACTGTAATACTCTGATGAACTGCACACCCCTCACTGTAACACTCTGATGAACCCCACACCCCTCACTGTAACACTCTGATGAATACCACACCCCTCACTGTAACACTCTGATTAACCCCACACCCCTCACTGTAACACTCTGATGAACCCCACACCCCTCACTGTAACACTCTGTTGAAAACCACAACCCTCACTGTAATACTCTGATGAACCCCACACCCCTCACTGATACACTCTGATGAACACCACAACCCTCACTGTGATACTCTGATGAACCCCACACACCTCACTGTAATACTCTGATGAACGCCACACCCCGAACTGTAACACACTGAGGAACCCCACACCCCTCACTGTAACACTCTGCTGTACCCCACACACCTCACTGTAACACTCTGATGGACCCCACACCCCTCACTGTAACACTCTGATGTACCCCACACACCTCACTGTAACACTCTGATGAAACCCACACCCGTCACTGCAATACTCTGATGAGCCCCTCACCCCTCACTGTAACACTCTGATGAACCCCACACCCCTCACTGTAACACTCTGGTGAACCCCACACCCCTCACTGTAACACTCTGATGAACCCCACACCCCTCACTGTAACTCTCTGATGAACTTCACACCCCTCACCGTAACCCTCTGATGAACCCCACACCCCTCACTGTAACACTCTGATGTACTCCACACCCCTCACTGTAACACTCTGATATACCACACACCCCTCACTGTAACAGCCTGATGTACCCCGCATCCCTCACTGTAAAAATCTGATGAACCCCACATCCCTCACTGTAATACTCTGATGAACCCCACACCCCTCACTGTAACACTCTGATGAACCTCACACCCCTCACTGTAACACGCTGATGAACCCCACACCCTTCACAGTAACACTCTGATGAACCCAACACCACTCACTGCTGTATTCTGTTGAACCCACACCCCTCACTGTAACACTCTAATGAAACCCACGCCCCTCACTGTAACAAAATGATGAACCCCACACCGCTCACTGTAACACTCTGATGTACCCCACACCCCTCACTGTAACACTCAGATGAGCCCCTCACCCCTCACTGTAACACTCTGCTGAACCCCACACCCCTCACTGTAACACTCTGATGAACCCCACACCTCTCACTGTAACAAACTGATGAACCCCACACCACTCACTGTAACACACTGATGTACCCCACACCCCTCACTTTAACACTCAGATGAGCCCCTCACCCCTCACTGTAACACTCTGCTGAACCCCACACCCCTCACTGTAACACTCTGATGAACCCCACACCCCTCACTATAACACTCTGATGAACCCCACACCCCTCACTGTAACACTCTGATGAAAACCACAACCCTCACTGTAACACTCTGGTGAACAACACACCCCTTACTGTAATACTTTGATGAACCCCACAAACCTCACTGTAATACTCTGATGAAACCCACACCCCTCACTGTAATACTCTGATGAACCCCACACCCCTCACTGTAACACTCTGATGAACACCACAACCCTCACTGTGATACTCTGATGAACCCCACACCCCTCACTGTAATACTCTGATGAACCCCACACCCCTCACTGTAACACTCTGATGTACCCCACACCCGTCACTATAATACTCTGATGAAACCCACACCCCTCACTGTAATACTCTGATGAACCCCACACCCCTCACTGATACACTCTGATGAACACCACAACCCTCACTGTGATACTCTGATGAACACCACACCCCTCACTGTAACACTCTGACGCACCCCACACCCGTCACTGTAATACTCTGATGAACCTCACACCCCTCACTGTAACACTCTGATGAAAACCACAACCCTCACTGTAACACTCTGATGTACCACACACCCCTCACTGTAATACTCTGATGAACCCCACACCCCTCACTGTAACACACTGAGGAACCCCACACCCCTCACTGTAACACTCTGCTGTACCCCACACCCCTCACTGCAACACTATGATGTACCCCACACACCTCACTGTAACTCTCTGATGAACTTCACACCCCTCACCGTAACCCTCTGATGAACCCCACACCCCTCACTGTAACACTCTGATGAACTCCACACCCCTTACTGTAACACATTGATATAACCGACACCCCTCACTGTAACACTCTGATATACCCCACACCCCTCACTGTAACAGTCTGATGTACCCCACACCCCTCAGTTTACACACTGATGAACCCCACACCCCTCACTGTAACACTCTGATGAACGCCACACCCCTCACTGTTACACTCTGATGAACACCACAGACCTCACTGTAACTCTGTGATGAACCTCACACCCCTCACTGTAACACTCTGATGAACCCAACACCCCTCATTGTAATAATCTGATGAACCCCACATCCCTCACTGTAATACTCTGATGAACCCCACACCCCTCACTGTAACCCTCTGATGAACCTCACACCCCTCACTGTAACACTCTGATGAACCCCACAACCCTCACAGTAACACTCTAATGAAACACACACCCCTCACTGTAACAAACTGATGAACCCCACACCACTCACTGTAACACTCTGATGTAGCCCACACCCCTCACTGTAACACTCTGATGTACTCCACACCCCTCACTGTAACACTCTGATATACCCCACACCCCTCACTGTAACAGTCTGATGTACCCCACACCCCTCAGTTTACACACTGATGAACCCCACACCCCTCACTGTAACACTCTGATGAACGCCACAGCCCTCACTGTAACACTCTGATGAACACCACACCCCTCACTGTAACTCTGTGATGAACCTCACACCCCTCACTGTAACACTCTGATGAACCCCACACCCCTCATTGTAATAATCTGATGAACCTCACATCCCTCACTGTAATACTCTGATGAACCCCACACCCCTCACTGTAACCCTCTGATGAACCTCACACCCCTCACTGTAACACTCTGATGAACCCAACACCCCTCATTGTAATAATCTGATGAACCTCACATCCCTCACTGTAATACTCTGATGAACCCCACACCCCTCACTGTAACCCTCTGATGAACCTCACACCCCTCACTGTAACACTCTGATGAACCCAACACCACTCACTGCTGTATTCTGTTGAACCCACACCCCTCACTGTAACAAACTGATGAACCCCACACCACTCACTGTAACACTCTGATGTACCCCACACACCTCACTGTAACACTCAGATGAGCCCCTCACCCCTCACTGTAATACTCTGATGAACCCCACACCCCTCACTGTAACACACTGAGGAACCCCACACCCCTCACTGGAACACTCTGCTGTACCCCACACCCCTCACTGTAACACTCTGATGTACCCCACACCCGTCACTGTAATACTCTGATGAGCCCCTCACCCCTCACTGTAAAACTCTGATGAACCCCACACCCCTCACTGTAACAGTCTGATGTACCCCACACCCCTCAGTTTACACACTGATGAACCCCACACCCCTCACTGTAACACTCTGATGAACGCCATAGCCCTCACTATTACACTCTGATGTATACCACACCCCTCACTGTAACACTCTGATGAACCCCACACCCCTCATTGTAATAATCTGATGAACCCCACATCCCTCACTGGAACCCTCTGATGAACCTCACACCCCTCACTGTAACACTCTGATGAACCCGACACCACTCACTGCTGTATTCTGTTGAACCCACACCCCTCACTGTAACAAACTGATGAACCCCACACCACTCACTGTAACACTCTGATGTACCCCACACCCCTCACTGTAACACTCAGATGAGCCCCTCACCCCTCACTGTAACACTCTGCTGAACCCCACACCCCTCACTGTAACACTCTGATGAACAACACACCCCTCACTGTAATACTCTGATGAACAACACACCCCTCACCGTAACATTCTGATGAACCCCACAACCCTCACTGTGATACTCTGATGAACCCCACACCCCTCACTGTAACACTCTGATGTACCCCCACCCGTCACTGTAATACTCTGATGAACCTCACACCCCTCACTGTAACACTCTGATGAAAACCACAACCCTCACTGTAACACTCTGATGAACACCACACCCCTCACTGCAATACTCTGATGAACCCCACACCCCTCACTGTAACACTCTGATGAACCCCACACCCCTCACTGTAACACTCTGATGAACGCCATAGCCCTCACTATTACACTCTGATGTATACCACACCCCTCACTGTAACACTCTGATGAACCCCACACCCCTCATTGTAATAATCTGATGAACCCCACATCCCTCACTGGAACCCTCTGATGAACCTCACACCCCTCACAGTAACACTCTGATGAACCCGACACCACTCACTGCTGTATTCTGTTGAACCCACACCCCTCACTGTAACAAACTGATGAACCCCACACCACTCACTGTAACACTCTGATGTACCCCACACCCCTCACTGTAACACTCAGATGAGCCCCTCACCCCTCACTGTAACACTCTGCTGAACCCCACACCCCTCACTGTAACACTCTGATGAACAACACACCCCTCACTGTAATACTCTGATGAACAACACACCCCTCACCGTAACATTCTGATGAACCCCACAACCCTCACTGTGATACTCTGATGAACCCCACACCCCTCACTGTAACACTCTGATGTACCCCCACCCGTCACTGTAATACTCTGATGAACCTCACACCCCTCACTGTAACACTCTGATGAAAACCACAACCCTCACTGTAACACTCTGATGAACACCACACCCCTCACTGCAATACTCTGATGAACCCCACACCCCTCACTGTAACACTCTGATGAACCCCACACCCCTCACTGTAACACTCTGATGAACCCCACACCCCTCACTGTAACACTCTGATGAACCCCACACCCCTCACTGTAACGCTCTGATGAACTTCACACCCCTCACCGTAACCCTCTGATGAACCCCACACCCCTCACTGTAACACTCTGATGAACCCCACACCCCTTACTGTAACACACTGATATAACCGACACCCCTCACTGTAACACTCTGATGACCCACACCCCTCACTGTAATACTCTGATGTGCCCCACACCCCTCACTGTAACACACTGATGAACCCCACACCCCTCACTGTAACACTCTGATGAACGCCACACCCCTCACTGTTACACTCTGATGAACCCCACACCCCTCACTGTAACTCTCTCATGAACCTCAAAACCCTCACTGTAACACTCTTTTGAACCCCAAACACCTCAATGTAATAATCTGATGAAGCCCACATCCCTCTCTGTAATAATCTGATGAACCTCACACCCCTCACTGTAACCCTCTGATGAACCTCACACCCCTCACTGTAACACTGTGATTAATCCCACATCTCTCACTGTAACACTCTGATGAAGCCCACACCCCTCACTGTAACAAACTGATGAACCCAACACCACTCACTGCTGTACTCTGTTGAACCCACACCCCTCACTGTAACATTCTGATGTAACCCACGCCCCTCACTGTAACACTGTGATTAATCCCACACCTTTCACTGTAACACTCTGATGAAGCCCACACCCCTCACTGTAACAAACTGATGAACCCCACACCACTCACTGTAGCACTCTGATGTACCCCACACCCCTCACAGTAGCACTCAGATGAGCCACTCACCCCTCACTGTAACACTCTGCTGAACCACACACCCCTCACTGTAACACTTTAATGAACCCCACACCCCTCACTGTAACACTCTGATGAACCCCACACCCCTCACTGCAACACTCTGATGAACCTCACACCCCTCACCGTAACCCTCTGATGAACCCCACACCCCTCACTGTCACACTCTGATGAACCCCACACCCCTCACTGTAACACTCTGATGAACCTCACACCCCTCACTGTAACACTCTGATGAACCCCACATTCCTCACAGTAACACTCTGATGAACCCAACACCACTCACTGCTGTACTCTGTTGAATCCACACCCCTCACTGTAACACTCTGATGAAACCCATGCCCCTCACTGTAACACTCTGATTAAGCCCACACCTCTCACAGTAACACTCTGATGAAGCCCACACCCCTCACTGTAACAAACTGATGAACCCCACACCACTCACTGTAACACTCTGATGTACCCCTCACCCCTCACTGTAACAGTCTGATGAACCCCACCCCCCTCACTGTGACAATCTGATGAACCCCACACCCCTCACTGTAACACTCTGATGTACCCCACACCCCTCACTGTAACACTCTGATGAACCCCACACCCCTCACTGCAACACTCTGATGAACCTCACACCCCTCACCGTAACCCTCTGATGAACCCCACACCCCTCACTGTAACACTCTGATGAACCCCACACCCCTTACTGTAACACACTGATATACCCGACACCCCTCACTGTAATACTCTGATGTACCCCACACCCCTCA
This sequence comes from Somniosus microcephalus, assembly GCF_052327205.1. Classification (NCBI taxonomy): domain Eukaryota; kingdom Metazoa; phylum Chordata; class Chondrichthyes; order Squaliformes; family Somniosidae; genus Somniosus; species Somniosus microcephalus. The sequence continues at coordinate 14,921,004 of NW_028225181.1, forward strand.
CTGTAATACTCTGATATACCCCACATCCCTCACTGTAAAATTCTGAAGTATCCCACACCCCTCACTGTAACACTCTGATGTACCCCACACCCCTAACTGTAACACACTGATGAACCCCACACCCCTCACTGTAACACCCTGATGAACGCCACACCCCTCACTGTAACACTCTGATGAACCCCACACCCCTCACAGTAACACTCTGATGAACCCAACACCACTCACTGCTGTACTCTGTAGAACCCACGCCCCTCACTGTAACACTCTGATGAAACCCACGCCCCTCACTTTAACACTCTGATTAATCCCACAACTCTCACTGTAACACTCTGATGAAGCCCACACCCCTCACTGTAACACTCTGATGAACCCCACACCCCTCACTGTAACACCCTGATGAACCCCACACCCCTTACAGTAACACACTGATATAACCGACACCCCTCACTGTAATACTGTGATGTACCCCACACCCCTCACTGTAATACTATGATAAACCCCACAACCCTCACAGTAATACTCTGATATACCCCACACCCCTCACTGTAACACTCTGATATACCCCACACCCCTCACTGTAACACTCTGATGTACCCCACACCCCTCACTGTAACACACTGATGAACCCCACACCCCTCACTGTAACACTCTGATGAACGCCACACCCCTCACTGTTACACTCTGATGAACCCCACACCCCTCACTGTAACTCTCTCATGAACCTCACACCCCTCACTGTAACACTCTGATGAACACCACACCTCTCAATGTAATAATCTGATGAACCCCACATCCCTCACTGTAATACTCTGATGAACCCCACACCACTCACTGTAACCCTCTGATGAACCTCACACCCCTCACTGTAACACTCTGATGAACCCAACACCACTCACTGCTGTACTCTGTTGAACCCACACCCCTCACTGTGACACTCTGATGAAACCCACGCCCCTCACTGTAACACTGTGATTAATCCCACACCTCTCACTGTAACACTCTGATGAAGCCCACACCCCTCACTGTAACAAACTGATAAACCCCACACCACTCACTGTAGCACTCTGATGTACCCCACACCCCTCACTGTTACACTCAGATGAGCCCCTCACCCCTCACTGTAACACTCTGCTGAACCCCACACCCCTCACTGTAACACTCTGATGAACCCCACACCCCTCACTGTAACACTCTGATGATCCCCACACCCCTTACTGTAACACACTGATACACCCGACAACCCTCACTGTAATACTCTGATACTCCCCACAACCCTCACTGTAATACTATGATAAACCCCACAACCCTCACAGTAATACTCTGATATACCCCACACCCCTCACTGTAACACTCTGATATACCCCACACCCCTCACTGTAACACTCTGATGTACCCCACACCCCTCACTGTAACACACTGATGAACCCCACAACCCTCACTGTAACACTCTGATGAACGCCACACCCCTCACTGTTACACAATTCACAATTCACAATTCAAATCGCTTTATTGGCATGATAAGTTACATCTTATGTTGCCAAAGCATCAAAATACATTTATGGTTTAGCACATAAACGCAGTTCTATTCATACAGTGTAGAAACAGGTATATCCCTGAGTGTATAAATATACATTCGCATTGTTTATATATATTCTTTTCTTAGTTTACTGGTTGTCTCTCTGTTCATGGCAAGCTGTAACATAGTGTGCCGCCAGTGTTATACAGCTTCTCTCCTCTCCCAGTAGGAATGGGAGTTTTTGGATGTCATTCAGATTTCTGAAATCAGGGCATATTTGTGAGAATTTTTGGTAGAAATTCTCCCTGATGCCCTGATATTTTCCACAAGCTGTGAGGAAGTGCATCTCTGTCTCCACCACTCCCTGACTGCAGTGAGAGCATATCCTGTCCTCTCTTGGCAGCCTGGTCTGCCTGTGTCTGCCTTTTTCGATCGCTAGGCTATGTTCGCTAAGTCTGTACCTTGTCAAGGTTCTTCTCAGTTTGTTATCCTTTACCATGGTCAGGTAATCAGCTATGTTGTATTGTCTGTTTAGGGCCAAGTAGCAATTGAGTTTGCTTTGGGTTTTTGTTGTTTCTGCCCAATATGTCAGATATTTTTCCTTTTGCTTAGCGACGATTGTGTTGGGTCGAATTCTTTGTGTTACCCTGTCACTGTCCTGGGGCTGGTTATTGTTAGTATTGTTAGTAGTTACTTCACTGAGTCCCAGGACTAGTTGACTGAGGGTATTCTTCTTTATGGTCAGCTCTTGGCATTTCAGGGCGTCGTAGTGATAGCATTGGGGATTGCTCATTTGTAGGTGATTCCAAAATTTGGTGGCTCTTTTTTGGATAGTGATTATTAATGGATATTGGCCTAGTTCCGCCCTGCATGCATTGTTTACTGTTTTCCTTTGAGTCCGGAGGATACTTTTACAGAATTCTGCATGTAGGATCTCAATTGGGTGTTTGTCCCATTTTGCAAATTCTTGTTGAGTTAGCGGTCCCCATACCTCACTGCCATAGAGTGCAATTGGTTCAATTACTGATTTGAAAATTTTGAGCCAAATGCTAATTGGGATTTCTATTTGGATTGATTTTTTGATGGCATAGAAAGCCCTTCTTGCTTTCTCTTTCAGTTCATTCACAGCCAGTTTGAAGTTTCCCGTAGAACTGATTTTTAAGCCCAAGTATGTGTAGTTAGTGGTTTGTTCAATTTTGGTTGTTCCTACTGTGAAATTTATTTTGGGTCCCTGATGTTTGGATCTTTGCTGGAACACAAGGACTTTGGTTTTTTGGGGATTTATTGTCAGGGCCCAAGTCTGGCAGTACGACTCCAGCAGGTCCAGGTTTTGCTGTAGCCCCTCTTTAGTAGGTGACAGCAGAACCAGGTCGTCTGCATAGAGGAGGAATTTAACCTTGGATTCATATAGGGTGAGGCCGGGTGCTGTAGATTGTTCAAGTAGTTTTGCCAAACCATTTATGTAAATATTAAAGAGTGTCGGTGAGATTGGTGAGCCCTGCGTCACCCCCCGCCCCTGTGGGAAGTATTTTGTTTGTTTGTCTCCAATTTTAACTGCACATTTGTTGTTTGTATACATTGATTTAATTACATCATATGTTTTCCCTCCTACCCCACTTTCGATAAGTTTCAGGAATAAGCCGTCATGCCAGATGGAGTCGAAAGCCTTCTGGAAATCTACAAAGCATGCGTAGATTTTGCTTTTGTTATGGTGAACGTGTTTGTCAATTAGGGTCTGTAGGGTGAAGATATGATCGGATGTTCTATAGTTTGGCAGGAATCCAATTTGGCTTTTACTCAAGACATTGTGCTCCTCAAGGAAGTTTATAAGTCTTTTGTTTATGACCCCACACCCCTCACTGTAACACTCTGATGAACCTCACACCCCTCACTGTAACACTCTGATGAACCCCACACCACTCAATGTAATAATCTGATGAACCCCACATCCCTTACTGCAATATTCTGATGAACCCCACACGCCTCACTGTAACCCTCTGATGAACCCAACACCACTCACTGCTGTACTCTGTTGAACCCACACCCCTCACTGTAATACTCTGATGAAACCCACGCCCCTCACTGTAACACTCTGATTAATCCCACACCTCTCACTGTAACACTCTCATGAACCTCACACCCCTCACTGTAACACTCTGATGAACACCACACCTCTCAATGTAATAATCTGATGCACCCCACATCCCTCACTGTAACACTCTGATGAACCCCACACCCCTCACTGTAACACTCTGATGAACCCCACACCCCTCACTGTAACCCTCTGATGAACCCCACACCCCTCACTGTAACACTCTGATGAACCCCACACCCCTCACTGTAATACTCTGATGTACCCCACACCCCTCACTGTAATACTCTGATGTACCCCACACCCCTCACTGTAATACTCTGATAAACCCAACAACCCTCACAGTAATACTCTGATATACCCCACATCCCTCACTGTAACACTCTGATATATCCCACACCCCTCAATGTAACACTCTGATGTACCCCACACCCCTCACTGTAACACACTGATGAACCCCACACCCCTCACTGTAACACTCTGATGAACGCCACACCCCTCACTGTTACACTCTGATGAACCCCACACCCCTCACTGTAACACTCTGATGAACTTCACACCCCTCACTGAAACACTCTGATGAACCCCACACCCCTCACAATAACACTCTGATGAACCCAACACCACTCACTGCTGTACTCTGTTGAACCCTCACCCCTCACTGAAACACTCTGATGAAATCCACGCCCCTCACTGTAACACTCTGATTAATCCCACACCTCTCACTGTAACACTCTGATGAAGCCCACACCCCTCACTGTAACAAACTGATGAACCCCACACCACTCACTGTAACACTCTGATGTACCCCACACCCCTCACTGTAACACTCAGATGAGCCCCTCACCCCTCACTGTAACTCACTGATGAACCCCACACCCCTCACTGTAACACTCTGATGAACCCCACACCCCTCACTGTAACACTCTGATGAACCCCACACCCCTTACTGTAACACACTGATATAACCGACACCCCTCACTGTAATACTCTGATGTACCCCACATCCCTCACTGTAATAATCTGATGAACCCCACACCCCTCACTGTAACACCCTGATGAACGCCACACCCCTCACTGAAACACTCTGATGAACCCCACACCCCTCAATGTAATAATCTGATGAACCCCACACCCCTCAATGTAATAATCTGATGAACCCCACACCCCTCACTGTAACACTCTGATGAACCCCACAATGTAATAATCTGATGAACCCCACATCTCTCACTGTAACACTCTGTTGAACCCACACCCCTCACTGTAACACTCTGATGAACCCCACACCCCTCAATGTAATAATCTGATGAACCCCACATCTCTCACTGTAACACTCTGATGAACCTCACACCCCTCACTGTAACACTCTGATGAACCCCACACCCCTCACAGTAACACTCTGATGAACCCCACACCCCTCAATGTAATAATCTGATGAACCCCACATCTCTCACTGTAACACTCTGTTGAACCCACACCCCTCACTGTAACACTCTGATGAACCCCACACCCCTCACTGTAATACTCTGATTAATCCCACACCTCTCACTGTAACACTCTGATGAAGCCCACACCCCTCACTGTTACAAACTGATGAACCCCACACCCCTCACTGTAACACTCAGATGAGCCCCTCACCCCTCACTGTAACACTCTGATGAACCCCACACCCCTCAATGTAATAATCTGATGAACCCCACATCCCTCACTGTAATACTCTGATGAACCCCACACCCCTCACTGTAACCCTCTGATGAAACTCACACCCCTCTCTGTAACACTCTGATGAACCCCACACCCCGCACAGTAACACTCTGATGAACCCCACACCCCTCAGTGTAACACTCTGATGAACCCCACACCCCTCACTGTAATAATCTGATGAACCCCACATCTCTCACTGTAATACTCTGATGAAACCCACACCCCTCACTTTAACCCTCTGATGAACCTCACACCCCTCACTGTAACACTCTGATGAACCCCACACCCCTCACAGTAACACTCTGATGAACCCCACACCCCTCAATGTAATAATCTGATGAACCCCACATCTCTCACTGTAACACTCTGTTGAACCCACACCCCTCACTGTAACACTCTGATGAACCCCACACCCCTCACTGTAATACTCTGATTAATCCCACACCTATCACTGTAACACTCTGATGAAGCCCACACCCCTCACTGTTACAAACTGATGAACCCCACACCACTCATTGTAACACTCTGATGTACCCCACACCCCTCACTGTAACACTCAGATGAGCCCCTCACCCCTCACTGTAACACTCTGATGAACCCCACACCCCTCAATGTAATAATCTGATGAACCCCACATCCCTCACTGTAATACTCTGATGAACCCCACACCCCTCACTGTAACCCTCTGATGAAACTCACACCCCTCTCTGTAACACTCTGATGAACCCCACACCCCGCACAGTAACACTCTGATGAACCCCACACCCCTCAGTGTAACACTCTGATGAACCCCACACCCCTCACTGTAATAATCTGATGAACCCCACATCTCTCACTGTAATACTCTGATGAAACCCACACCCCTCACTTTAACCCTCTGATGAACCTCACACCCCTCACTGTAACACTCTGATGAACCCCACACCCCTCACAGTAACACTCTGATGAACCCCACACCCCTCAATGTAATAATCTGATGAACCCCACATCTCTCACTGTAACACTCTGTTGAACCCACACCCCTCACTGTAACACTCTGATGAACCCCACACCCCTCACTGTAATACTCTGATTAATCCCACACCTATCACTGTAACACTCTGATGAAGCCCACACCCCTCACTGTTACAAACTGATGAACCCCACACCACTCATTGTAACACTCTGATGTACCCCACACCCCTCACTGTAACACTCAGATGAGCCCCTCACCCCTCACTGTAACACTCTGATGAACCCCACACCCCTCAATGTAATAATCTGATGAACCCCACATCCCTCTCTGTAATACTCTGATGAACCCCACACCCCTCACTGTAACCCTCTGATGAAACTCACACCCCTCTCTGTAACACTCTGATGAACCCCACACCCCGCACAGTAACACTCTGATGAACCCCACACCCCTCAGTGTAACACTCTGATGAACCCCACACCCCTCACTGTAACACTCTGATGAGCCTCACACCCCTCACCGTAACTCTCTGATGAACACCACACCCCTCACTGTAACACTCTGATGAACCCCAAACCCCTTTCTGTAACAGGCTGATATTCCCGGCAACCCTCACTGTAATACTCTGATGTACCCCACACCCCTCACTGTTACACTCTGATATACCCCACACCCCTCACTGTAACACTCTGATGTACCCAACACCCCTCACTGTAACACACTGATGAACCCCACACCCCTCACTGTAACACTCTGATGAACGCCACACCCCTCACTGTTACACTCTGATGAACCCCACACCCCTCACTGTAACTCTCTCATGAACCTCACACCCCTCACTGTAACACTCTGATGAACACCACACCTCTCAATGTAATAATCTGATGAACCCCACATCCCTCACTGTAATGCTCTGATGAACCCCACACCCCTCACTGTAACCCTCTGATGAACCTCACAACCCTCACTGTAACACTCTGATGAACCCCACACCCCTCACAGTAACACTCTGATGAACCCAACACCACTCACTGCTGTACTCTGTTGAACCCACACCCCTCACTGTGACACTCTGATGAAACCCACGCCCCTCACTGTGACACTGTGATTAATCCCACACCTCTCACTGTAACACTCTGATGAAGCCCACACCGCTCACTGTAACAAACTGATAAACCCCACACCCCTCGCTGTAACACTCTGATGATCCCCACACCTCTGACCGTAACCCTCTGATGAACCTCACACCCCTCACCGTAACCATCTGATGAACCCCACACCCCTTACTGTAACACACTGATACACCCGACAACCCTCACTGTAATACACTGATATACCCCACAACCCTCACTGTAATACCCTGATATACCCCACACCCCTCACTGTAACACTCTGAAGTATCCCACACCCCTCACTGTAACACTCTGATGTACCCCACACCCCTCACTGTAACACTCTGATGTACCTCACACCCCTCACTGTAACACTCAGATGAGCCCCTCACCCCTCACTGTAACTCACTGATGAACCCCACACCCCTCACTGTAACACACTGATGAACCCCACACCCCTCACTGTAACACTCAGATGAGCCCCTCACCCCTCACTGTAACTCACTGATGAACCCCACACCCCTCACTGTAACACTCAGATGAGCCCCTCACCCCTCACTGTAACTCACTGATGAACCCCACACCCCTCACTGTAACACTCAGATGAGCCCCTCACCCCTCACTGTAACTCACTGATGAACCCCACACCCCTCACTGTAACTCACTGATGAACCCCACACCCCTCACTGTAACACTCTGATGAACGCCACACCCCTCACTGTTACACTCTGATGAACCCCACACCCCTCACTGTAACTCTCTCATGAACCCCACATCCCTCACTGTAATGCTCTGATGAACCCCACACCCCTCACTGTAACCCTCTGATGAACCTCACACCCCTCACTGTAACACTCTGATGAACCCCACACCCCTCACAGTAACACTCTGATGAACCCAACACCACTCACTGCTGTACTCTGTTGAACCCACACCCCTCACTGTGACACTCTGATGAAACCCACGCCCCTCACTGTAACACTGTGATTAATCCCACACCTCTCACTGTAACACTCTGATGAAGCCCACACCGCTCACTGTAACAAACTGATAAACCCCACACCACTCACTGTAGCACTCTGATGTACCACACACCCCTCACTGTAACACTCAGATGAGCCCCTCACCCCTCACTGTAACACTCTGCTGAACCCCACACCCCTCACTGTAACACTCTGATGAACCCCACACCCCTCACTGTAACACTCTGATGATCCCCACACCTCTGACCGTAACCCTCTGATGAACCTCACACCCCTCACCGTAACCATCTGATGAACCCCACACCCCTTACTGTAACACACTGATACACCCGACAACCCTCACTGTAATACACTGATATACCCCACAACCCTCACTGTAATACCCTGATATACCCCACACCCCTCACTGTAACACTCTGAAGTATCCCACACCCCTCACTGTAACACTCTGATGTACCCCACACCCCTCACTGTAACACTCTGATGTACCCCACACCCCTCACTGTAACACACTGATGAACCCCACACCCCTCACTGTAACACACTGATGAACCCCACACCCCTCACTGTTACACTCTGATGAACCCCACACCCCTCACTGTAACACTCTGATGAACCTCACACCCCTCACTGTAACACTCTGATGTACCCCACACCCCTCAATGTAATAATCTGATGAACCCCACATCCCTTACTGCAATATTCTGATGAACCCCACACCCCTCACTGTAATACTCTGATGAAACCCACGCCCCTCACTGTAACACTCTGATTAATCCCACACCTCTCACTGTAACACTCTGATGAAGCCCACACCCCTCACTCTAACAAACTGATGAACCCCACACCACTCACTGTAACACTCTGATGTACCCCTCACCACTCACTGTGACACTCTAATGAACCCCACACCCCTCACTGTAACACTCTGATGAACCCCACACCCCTCACTGTAACCCTCTGATGAACCTCACACCCCTCACCGTAAACCTCTGATGAACCCCACACCCCTCACTGTAATACTCTGATGAACCCCACACCCCTTACTGTAACACACTGATGGACCCCACACCCCTCACTGTAACACACTGATGAACCCCACATCCCTCACTGTAACACTCTGATGAACCTCACACCCCTCACAGTAACACTCTGATGAACCCAACGCCACTCACTGCTGTACTCTGTTGAACCCACCCCCCTCACTGTAACACTCTGATGAAATCCACGCCCCTCACTGTAACACTCTGATGAAACCCACACCCCTCACTGTAACAAACTGATGAACCCCGCACCACTCACTGTAACACTCTGATGTACCCCACACCCCTCACTGTAACACTCAGATAAGCCCCTCACCCCTCACTGTAACTCTCTGATGAATCCCACACCCCTCACTGTAACACTCTGATGAACCCCACAACCCTCACTGTAACACTCTGATGAACCCCACACCCCTTACTGTAACACACTGATATAACCGACACCCCTCACTGTAATACTCTGATGTACCCCACACCCCTCACAGTAATACTCTGATATACCCCACACCCCTCACTGTAACACTCTGATGTACCCCACACCCCTCACTGTAACACTCTGATGTACTCCACACCCCTCACTGTAACACTCTGATGTACCCCACACCCCTCACTGTAACACTCTGATGTACCCCACACCCCTCACTGTAACACTCTGATGTACCCCACACCCCTCACTGTAACACACTGATAAACCCCACACCCCTCACTGTAACACACTGATGAACGCCACACCCCTCACTGTAACTCTCTGATGAACCCCACACCCCTCAATGTAATAATCTGATGAACCCCACATCCCTCACTGAAATACTCTGATGAACCCCACACCCCTCACTGTAACTCTCTGATGAACCTCACACCCCTCACTGTAACACTCTGATGATCCCCACACCCCTCACAGTAACACTATGATGAACCCAACACCACTCACTGCTGTACTCTGTTGAACCCACACCCCTCACTGTAACACTCTGATGAAGCCCACACCCCGCACTGTAAAAACTGCTGAACCCCACACCACTCACTGTAACACTCTGATGAACCCCACACCCCTCACTGTAACACTCTGATGTACCCCACACCCCTCACTGTAATACTCTGATGTAGCCCACAACCCTCACAGTAATACTCTGATATACCCCACACCCCTCACTGTAACACTCTGATGTACCCCACACCCCTCACTGTAACACTCTGATGTACCCCACACCCCTCACTGTAACACACTGATGAACCCCACACCCCTCACTGTAACACTCTGATGAACGCCACACCCCTCACTGTTACACTCTGATGAACCCCACACCCCTCACTGTAACTCTCTGATGAACCTCACAACCCTCACTGTAACACTCTGATGAACCCCACACCCCTCAATGTAATAATCTGATGAACACGACATCCCTCACTGTAACACTCTGATGAACCTCACACCCCTCACCGTAACCCTCTGATGAACCCCACACCCCTCACTGTAATACTCTGATATACCCCACACTCCTCACTGTAACACTCTGATTAATCCCACACCTCTCACTTTAACACTCTGATGAAGCCCACACCCCTCACTGTAACAAACTGATGAACCCCACACCACTCACTGTAATACACTGATAAACCTCACACCCCTCACTGTAACACTCTGATGTGCCCCACACCCCTCACTGTAATACTCTGATGAACCCCACACCCCTCACAGTAACACTCTGATAAACCCCACCCCCTCACTGTAATACTCTGATAAACCCCACACCCATCACTGTAACACTCTGATGAACCCCACACCCCTCACTGAAACATTCTGACGAACCACACACCCCTCACTTTAACACTCTGATGTACCCCACACCCCTCACTGTAACACTCTGATGTACCCCACATGCCTCACTGTAACACACTGATATACCCCACACCCCTCACTGTAAAACTCTGATGTACCCCACACCCCTCACTGTAAAACTCTGATGAACCCCACACCCCTCACAGTAAAACTCTGACATACCCCACACCCCTCACTGTAACACTCTGATGAACCCCACACCCCTCACTGTAACACTCTGATGAACCACACACTCCTCACTGTAACACTCTGATGTACCCCACACCCCTCACTGTAACACTCTGATGAACCCCACACCCCTCACTGTAATACTCTGATGTACCCCACACCTCTCACTGTAATACTCTGATATACCTCACACCCCTCACTGTAACACTCTGATGAACCGCACATCACTCACTGAAACACACTGATGAACCCCCCACCCCTCACTGTAACACTCTGATGTGCCCCACACCCCTCACTGTAACACTGATGTATCCCACACTCCTCACTGTAACACACTGATATACCCCACACCCCTCAGTGTAAAGCTCTGATGTACCCCACACCCCTCACTGTAAAACTCTGATGAACCCCACACCCCTCACTGTAACACTCTGATGAACGCCACACCCCTCACTATAACATTCTGATGAACCCCACACCCCTCACTGTAACACTCTGATGTACCCCACACCCCTCACTGTAACACTCTGATGAACACCACACCCCTCACTGTAATACTCTGATGAACCCCACAACCCTCACTGTAATACTCCGATAATCCCCACAACCCTCAAAGTAATACTCTGATATACCCCACACCGCTCACTGCAACACTCTGATATACCCCACACTCCTCACTGTAACACTCTGATATACCCCACACCCCTCACTGTAACACTCTGATATACCCCACACCCCTCACTGTAACACACAGATATACACCACACCCCTCACTGTAACACTCTGTTGAAACCCACGCCCCTCACTGTAATACTCTGATATACCCCACACCCCTCACTGTAACACTCTGATGTACCCCACACCCCTCACTGTAACACTCTGATGAACACCACACCCCTCACTGTAATACTCTGATGAACCCCACAACCCTCACTGTAATAATCTGATGAACCCCACACCCCTCACTGTAACACTCTGATGAACAACACACCCCTCCCTGTAATACTCTGAAGGACCCCACACCCCTCACTGTAATGCTCTGATGAACGCCACAACCCTCACTGTAACACGCTGATATACCCCACACCCCTCACTGTAACACACTGATGAACCCCACACCCCTCACTGTAACACCCTGATGAACCCCACACCCCTCAATGTAACACACTGATGAACCCCTCACCCCTCACTGTAACCCTCTGATGAACCTCACACCCCTCACTGTAACACTCTGATATAACCCACACCCCTCACTGTAATACACTGATGAACCCCACACCCCTCACAGTAACACTCTGATGTACCCCACACCCCTCACTGTAATACTCCGATAATCCCCACTACCCTCAAAGTAATACTCTGATATACCCCACACCCCTCACTGTAGCACTCTGATATACCCCACACCCCTCACTGTAACATTCTGATATAACCCACACCCCTCGGTGTAACACTCTGATATACCCCACACCCCTCACTGTAACACTCTGATATACCCCACACCCCTCACTGTAGCACTCTGATATACCCCACACCCCTCACTGTAACACTCTGATATACCCCACACCTCTCACTGTAACACACAGATATACACCACACCCCTCACTGTAACAGTCTGTTGAAACCCACGCCCCTCACTGTAATACTCTGATGAACCCCACACCCCTCACTGTAACACTCTGATGAACCCCACACCCCTCACTGTAGCACTCTGATGAACCCCACACCCCTCACTGTAACACTCTGATGAACCCCACACCACTCACTGAAACACACTGATGAACCCCACACCCCTCACTGTAACACTCTGATGACCCACACCCGTCACTGTAACACTCTGATGAACCCCACACCCCTCACTGTAACACTCTGATGAACGCCACACCCCTCACTGTAACACTCTGATGAACCCCACTCTCCTCACTGTAACACTCTGATGTACCCCACACCCCTCACTGTAATACTCTGATGTACCCCACACCCCTCACTGTAACACTCTGATGAACACCACAACCCTCACTGTAACACTCTGATAAAACCCACACCCCTCACTGTAACACTCTGATGAACCCCACACCCCTCACTGTAACACTCTGATGAACACCACAACCCTCACGGTAACACGCTGATGAACCCCACAACCCTCAGTGTAATACTCTGATGAAACCCACACCCCTCACTGTAAAACACTGATGAACACCACGCCCCTCACTATATTACTCTGATGAACCCCACACCCCTCACTGTAACACTCTGATGAACACCACACCCCTCACGGTAACACTCTGATGAACCCCACACCACTCACTTTAATACTGTGATGAAACCCACACCCTTCACTGTAACACTCTGATGAACCCCACACCCCTCACTGTAATACTCTGATGAACCCCACACCCGTCACTGTAATACTGAGATGAACCCCACACCCCTCACTGTAACACTCTGATGAAACCAACACCCCCCACTGTAATACTCTGATGTACCCCACACCCCTCACTGTAACACTCTGATGAAACCCACACCCCTCACTTTAATACTCTGATAAACCCCACACACCTCACTGTAACACACAGATGAACCCCACACCCCTCACTGTAACACTCTGATGAACCCCTCACAGTAACACTCTGATGAACCCCACACCCCTCAATGTAACACACTGATATACCCGACACCCCTCACTGTAATACTCTGATAAATCCCACACCCGTCACTGTAACACTCTGATGAACCCCACACCCCTCACTGTAACACTCTGATGAAACCCACACCCCCCACTGTAATACCCTGATGTACACCACACCCCTCACTGTAACACACTGATTTACCACACAACCCTCACTGTAAAACTCTGATGTACCCCACACCCCTCACTGTAACACTCTGATGAACCCCACACCCCTCACTGTAATACTCTGATATACCCCACAACACTCACTTTAACACTCTGATGACCCACACCCGTCACTGTAATACTCTGATGAATACCAAAACCCTCACTGTAACACTCTGATGAACACCACAACCCTCACTGTAACACTCTGATGTACCCCACACCCCTCACTCTACCACTCTGATGAACCCCACACCACTCACTGAAACACACTGATGAACCCCACACCCCTCACTGTAACACTCTGATGTACCCCACACCCCTCACTGTAACACTCTGATGTACCCCACACCCCTCACTGTAACACACTGATATACCCCACACCCCTCACTGTAAAGCTCTGATGTACCCCACACCCCTCGCTGTAAAACTCTGATGAACCCCACAGCCCTCACTGTAACACTCTGATATACCCCACACCCCTCACTGTAACACTCTGATGAACCCCACACCCCTCACTATAACACTCTGATGTAACCCACTCACCTCACTGTAACACTCTGATGAAAACCACACCCCTCACCATAACACTCTGATGTACCCCACACCTCTCACTGTAATACTCTGATATACCCCACACCCCTCACTGTAACACTCTGATGTACCCCACACCCCTCACTGTAATACTCTGATGAACGCCACACCCCTCACTGTAACACTCTGATGAACACCACACCCCTCACTGTAATACTCTGATGAACCCCACAGCCCTCACTGTAATGCTCTGATGAACCTCCACAACCCTCACTGTTTGTCTCTGATATACCCCACACCCCTCACTGTAACTCTCTGATGAACCCCACACCCCTCACTGTAACACTCTGATGTACCCCACACCCCTCACTGTAACACTTTGATATACCCCACAACCCTCACTGTTTGTCTCTGATATACCCCACACCCCTCACTGTAACTCTCTGATGAACCCCACATCCCTCACTGTAACACTCTGATGTACCCCACACCCCTCACTGTAACACTCTGATGTACCCCACACCCCTCAGTGTAACACTCTGATGAACCCCACACCCCTCACTGTAACACGCTGCTATACCCCACACCCCGCACTGTAACACTCTGATATACCGCATACCCCTCACTGTAAAACACTGATGTACCCCACAACACTCACCGTAACACACTGATGATCCACACAATACAATACAATACAATACAAATCGCTTTATTGGCATGATAAGGTACATCTTATTTTGCCAAAGCATCAAAATACATTTATGGTTGAACACATAAACGCGGTTCCATTCATACAGTGTATAAACAGGTATATCCCTGAGTTTATAAATATATTTTCGCCTTGTTTATATATATTCTTGTCTTAATTTACTGGTTGTCCCTCTGTTCATGGCAAGCTGTAACATAGTGTGCCTCCAGTGTTACACAGCTTCTCTCCTCCCCCAGTAGGAATGGGAGTTTTTGGTTGTCAGTCAGATTTCTGAATTCAGGGCATATTTGTGAGAATTTTTGATAGAAATTCTCTCTGATGCCCTGATATTTTCCACAGGCTGTGAGGAAGTGCATCTCTGTCTCAACTACTCCCTGACTGCAGTGAGAGCATATCCTGTCTTCTCTTGGCAGCCTGGTCTGCCTGTGTCTGCCTTTTTCGATCGCTAGGCTATGTTCGCTAAGTCTGTACCTTGTCAAGGTTCTTCTCAGTTTGTTATCCTTTACCATGGTCAGGTAATCAGCTATGTTGTATTGTCTGTTTAGGGCCAAGTAGCAATTGAGTTTGCTTTGGGTTTTTGTTGTTTCTGCCCAATATGACAGATATTTTTCCTTTTGCTTAGCGACGATTGTGTTGGGTCGAATTCTTTGTGTTACCCTGTCACTGTCCTGGGGCTGGTTATTGTTAGTATTGTTAGTAGTTACTTTATTGAGTCCCAGGACTAGTTGACTGAGGGTATTCTTCTTTATGGTCAGCTCTTGGCATTTCAGGGCGTCGTAGTGATAGCATTGGGGGTTGCTCATTTGTAGGTGATTCCAAAATTTGGTGGCTCTTTTTTGGATAGTGATTATTAATGGGTATTGGCCTAGTTCCGCCCTGCATGTGTTGTTTACTGTTTTCCTTTGAGTCCGGAGGATACTTTTACAGAATTCCGCATGTAGGATCTCAATTGGGTGTTTGTCCCATTTTGCAAAATCTTGTTGTGTTAGTGGTCCCCAGACCTCACTGCCATAGAGTGCAATTGGTTCAATTACTGATTTGAAAATTTTGAGCCAAATGCTAATTGGGATTTCTATTTGGATTGATTTTTTGATGGCATAGAAAGCCCTTCTTGCTTTCTCTTTCAGTTCATTCACAGCCAGTTTGAAGTTTCCCGTAGAACTGATTTTTAAGCCCAAGTATGTGTAGTGAGTGGTTTGTTCAATTTTGGTTGTTCCTACTGTGAAATTTATTGTGGGTCCATGTTGTTTGGATCTTTGCTGGAACACAAGGACTTTGGTTTTTTGGGGATTTATTGTCAGGGCCCAAGTCTGGCAGTACGACTCCAGCAGGTCCTGGTTCTGCTGTAGACCCTCCTTAGTTGGTGACAGCAGAACCAGGTCGTCGGCATAGAGGAGGAATTTAACCTTGGATTCATATAGGGTGAGGCCGGGTGCTGTAGATTGTTCAAGTAGTTTTGCCAATCCATTAATGTAAATATTAAAGATTGTCGGTGAGATTGGCGAGCCCTGCGTCACCCCCCGCCCCTGTGGGAAGTATTTTGTTTGTTTGTCTCCAATTTTAACTGCACATTTATTGTTTGTATACATTGATTTAATTACATCATATGTTTTACCTCCTACTCCGCTTTCGATAAGTTTCAGGAATAAACCGTCATGCCAGATGGAGTCGAAAGCCTTCTGGAAATCTACAAAGCATGCGTAGATTTTGCTTTTGTTATGGTGAACGTGTTTGTCAATTAGGGTCTGTAGGGTGAAGATATGATCGGATGTTCTATAGTTTGGCAGGAATCCAATTTGGCTTTTACTCAAGACATTGTGCTCTTCAAGGAAGTTTATAAGTCTTTTGTTTATGATGCTACAGAATACCTTCCCCAGGTTACTGTTTACACAGATGCCTCGATAGTTGTTTGGGTCGATTTTGTCCCCACTTTTGTATATGGGTGTTATGAGTCCTTTGTTCCAGATGTCAGGGAAATAACCGACACTCAGAACCAAGTTGAAGAGTTTTAGGATAGCCAGTTTCAGTTTGTCGTCTGCGTGTTTAATCATCTCGTTTAGTATGCCGTCTGTCCCGCAAGCTTTTCCTGGTCGCAGGTCCTTGAGTTTTTCAAGAAGTTCTTTTTCTGTTATTATGGCGTCTAGCGGGTTTTGGTTATCTTTTATGGCCATTTCAAGCTTTTCAAGTTTTTTGCGTATTTGGTGTTGCTCTGGTCCTAGTGTGTTTTTCTGGTATAATTTTTCAAAGTGGTTTACCCATGTGTCCCCATTTTGAATGGACAAATCGTCGTGTTGTTTTTTGTGTCGTGTTTTCAAGTTGTCCCAGAAACAATTCGACTCAATGGATTCGTCCATGGAGCTGAGTGTATTCTTAATAAATTGCTCTTTTTTGGTCCTGAGTGTGTTTCTGTATTGTGTTAGCGTCTGACACACCCCTCACTGCAAAACTCTGATGTAACCCACATCCCTCACTGTAACACTCTGATGAAACCCAAACCCCTCACTTTAATACTCTGATGAACCCCACACCCCTCACTGTAACACACAGATGAACCCCACATCCCTCACTGTAACACTCTAATGAACCCCACACCCCTCACTGTAACACTCTGATGAACCCCACACCCCTCACTGTAACACTCTGATGTACCCCACACCCCTCACTGTAATACTCCGATAATCCCGACAACCCTCACAGTAATACTCTGATAGACCCCACACCCCTCACTGTAACACTCTGATATACCCCACACTCCTCACTGTAACACTCTGATGTACCCCACACCCCTCACTGTAAGACTCTGATGAACCCCACACCCCTCACTGAAACACTCTGATATTTCCCACACCCCTCACTGTAACACTCTGATATACCCCACACCCCTCACTGTAACACTCTGATATACGCCACACCCCTCACTGTAACACACAGATATACACCACACCCCTCACTGTAACACTCTGATGAACCCCACGCCCCTCACTGTAACACTCTGATGAACCCCACAACCCTCACTGTAACACTCTGATGTACCCCACACCTCTCACTGTAATACTCTGATATACCCCACACCCCTCACTGAAACACTCTGATGTACGCCACACCCCTCACTGTAACACTCTGATGAACCCCACACCACTCACTGAAACACACTGATGAACACCACACCCCTCACTGTAACTCTCTGATGAACCCCACACCCCTCACTGTAAAACTCTGATGAACCCCTCACCCCTCACTGTAACACTCTGATATACCCCACACCCCTCACTGTAACACTCTGATGATCCACACACCCCTCTCTGTAACACTCTGATGTACCCCACGCCCCTCACTGTAAAACTCTGATGAACCCCTCACCCCTCACTGTAACACTCTGATATACCCCACACCCCTCACTGTAACACTCTGATGAACCACACACCCCTCTCTGTAACACTCTGATGTACCCCACACACCTCACTGTAACACTCTGATGAACCCCACACCTCTCACCGTAACATTCTGATATACCCCACACCTCTTACTGTAATACTCTGATATACCCCACACCCCTCACTGTAATACTCTGATAAACCCCACACCCCTCACTGTAACACTCTGATGAAACCCACACCCCTCACTTTAATACTCTGATAAACCCCACACACCTCACTGTAATACTCTGATGAACCCCTCACAGTAACACTCTGATGAACCCCACACCCCTCACTGCTGTACTCTGATGAACCCCACACCCCTCACTGTAACACACTGATGAACCCCACACCCCTCACTGTAATAATCTGATGAACCCCACACCCCTTACTGCAACACTCTGATATACCCGACACCCCTCACTGTAATACTCTGATAAATCCCTAACCCCTCACTGTAACACTCTGATGAACCCCACACCCCCCACTGTAATACTCTGATGTACCCCACACCGCTCACTGTAACATTCTGATGTACCCCAGACCCCTCACTGTAACAACGGTACGATAGCAAAATACTGCAGATGTTGGAAATCCGAAATAACAAAAGAAAATGCTGGAAAAACTCAGCAAGTCAGGCAACATCCGTGGAGAGAAATTTGAGTTGACGTTTCGGGTTTGACCCTTCTTCAAAACTGGAGAGAAAAGGAACTAGATCGAAGGCAGGGCTGCGATCGGACAAAAGAGTAAAAGAACCAAAAGAAGTAAAAGAGATTAGAAGCTAGACGAGATGGTAATAGGCTGGGATTAGGTGTAAAGTGTACTGGCAGGGCAAAAGATAGCTGCCAGGTGTGAGAGAGAAACAAAAGGAAAGGGGGGGGAAAGGAAAGGAGTGGAAAAATATAGGTGAAAATGAAATAGGGGCCGAGGTTATGATCTGAAATTGTTGAACTCGATATTGAGACCGGAAGGCTGCAGAGTGCCTAATCGGAAGATGAGGTGCTGTTCCTCGAGTTTACGTTGAGCTTCCGTGGAACAGTACAAGAGGCCGAGGACGGTGAGGTCCGAGTGGGAATGGAGCGGTGAATTGAAATGACAGGCGACCGGAAGCTCGGGTTCACCCTTATGGACTGAACGGAGGTGTTCCGCAAAGCGGTCACCCAATCTGCGTTTGGTCTCCCCAATGTAGAGGAGACCACATCGTGAGCAGCGAATACAGTATACTAGATTGCGAGAAGTACAAGTAAATCGCTGTTTCACCTGGAAGGGGTGTTTGGGGCCCTGGACAGTGGGGAGGGGGGAGGTATAGGGGCAGGTGTTACATCTCCTCCGCTTGCAAGGAAGGTGCCAGGCGAAGGGGAAGAGCTGTTTGGGGTGATAGAGGAGTGGACTAGGGTGTCTCGGAGAGAGCGGTCCCTGCGGAATGCTGAAAGGGGAGGGGAGGGGAAGATACGTTTGGTGTTGGGATCACTTTGGAGGTAGCGGAAATGCCGGAGGATGATCCGTTGAATGTGCAGGCTGGTGGGGTGAAAGGTGAGGACAAGGGGAACCCTATCGTGGTTCCGGGAGGGGGGGGCAGGGGTGAGGGCAGAGGTGCGGGAGATAGAACTGACACGGTCGAGGGCAGTGTCAACCACGGTAGAGGGGAATCCTCGGTTGCGGAAAAAGGAAGACATGTCTGAAGCACTGGTGTGGAAGGTGGCATCATCGGAGCAGGTACGGCGGAGGCGGAGAAACTGGGAGAATGGAATAGAGTCCTTACAGGAAGCGGGGTGGGAGGAAGTGTAGTCCAGGTAGCTGTGGGAGTCAGTGGGCTTGTAGTAAATATTGGTCGATAACCTATCCCCAGAGATGGAGACGGAGAAGTCGAGGAAGGGAAGGGAAGAGTCAGAGATGGACCATGTGAAGGTGAGGGAAGGGTGGAAATTGGAGGCAAAGTGAATGAAATTGTCAAGTTCGGGGCGAGAGCAGGAAACGGCACCGATACAGTCATCAATGTATCGGAAAAAGAGGTGAGGGAGGGGACCCGAGTAGGACTGGAACAAAGATTGTTCCACATAGCCCACGAAAAGGCAGGCATAGCTAGGACCCATGCGGGTACCCATGGCAACACCTTTGATTTGGAGGAAATGAGTGGAGTTAAAGGAGAAGTTGTTCAATGTGAGAACAAGTTCAGCCAGGCAGAGGAGGGTCGTGGTGGATGGGGACTGGTCGGGCCTCTGTTCGAGGAAGAAGCGGAGTGCCCTCAGGCCATCCGGGTGGGGGATGGAGGTGTAGAGGGATTGTACGTCCATGGTGAAAAGGAAGCGGTTGGGGCCAGGAAACTGGAAACTGTTAAAGTGGCGGAGGGCGTCCGAAGAGTCGCGGATGTAGGTGGGAAGAGACTGGACAAGGGGAGAAAAGATAGAGTCAAGATAGGAAGAGATAAGTTCTGTAGGGCAAGAACAGGCTGAAACGATGGGTCTACCAGGGCAGTCCTGTTTGTGGATCTTGGGAAGGAGGTAGAAGCGGGCTGTGCGGGGTTGGGGAACTATGAGGTTGGTGGCAGCGGGGGGAAGATCTCCAGAGGAGATGAGGTCAGTAACAGTCTTGGAAACGGTGGTTTGATGTTCGGTAGTGGGGTCATGGTCCAGGTGGAGGTAGGAGCAGGTGTCGGAGAGTTGGCGTTCAGCTTCCGCTAGGTAGAGGTCAGTGCGCCAAACAACAACAGCACCACCCTTGTCAGCGGGTTTAATGACAATGTCAGGGTTGGATCTAAGAGAATGGAGTGCTGCAAGTTCAGAGGGAGGTAGGTTGGAGTGAGTGAGGGGAGCAGAGAAATGGAGACGGCCGATGTCACGGCGGCAGTTAGCGATGAAAAGATCTAGAGAGGGTAAGAGGCCAGGGGGAGGGGTCCAGGTAGAATGGGAATTCTGCAAGCGGGAGAAAGGGTCAGTTGTGCGGGGGGAGGACTCCTGGCCAAAGAAGTGGGCACGGAGACGAAGGCGGCGGAAAAAGAGCTCAGCATCGTGCCGAGCTCGAAATTCATTGAGGTGGGGGCGTAAGGGGATGAAGCTCAGGCCTTTGCTGAGGACTGATCGTTCAGGGTCAGAGAGTGGAAGGTCAGAGGGGATAGTGAACACACGGCAGGGGGTGAGATTGGGAGAAGGGGGGTCAGAGGAAAGTGAAGGGGAAGAAGGTTCCGGAGGGGCGTTGGTGTCCAAGAGTTGATGAAGCTTGCGATCCTTGACATCGGAAAGGAAGAAGAAAAGTTTTTTGCTGAAGCGTCGGATGAGTCGAAGGATGAAGTGGAACTGAGGACCCGGACAGCTTTGAGATAGAGTGCGCCGGTGTTGCTGAAGAGAGAAGTCGAGTGTGTTCATGTGGCGCCGCATGGCGTTGAGCGTGGATCTCAGGATGCGGCGAGAGCAGTAGTTCGAGGAACGATGAATATCTTGGAGATATTTGTAATCCTGGGTGGATCCGAAGCACGAAGGGTGGAAGTTTAGTTGGAATCCACGTGGAGTAAGTCGGAACCGGAGACAGCTGCTGAGGAAAATGATGTGGCTGTGAAACCGAGTCTTGGCAGATACCTGATCAAACACGAGAAGGGAAACTGAAAGTAATGAAGATGAACAAGGTTGAAGAGCCAAACGGAGATCCCGTCGCAGAGAAGAGCAGAACTTCTTCAAGGTAGGCATTCCTAGAAGAGGTGTGGCAGTGAACCAAACACTAGTACGATAGCAAAAT
The DNA here is from genome assembly GCF_052327205.1 of Somniosus microcephalus. NCBI lineage: Eukaryota > Metazoa > Chordata > Chondrichthyes > Squaliformes > Somniosidae > Somniosus > Somniosus microcephalus. The sequence continues at coordinate 14,943,641 of NW_028225181.1, forward strand.
ACTGCAGATGTTGGAAATCCGAAATAACAAAAGAAAATGCTGGAAAAACTCAGCAAGGGTGGTGCTGTTGTTGTTTGGCGCACTGACCTCTACCTAGCGGAAGCTGAACGCCAACTCTCCGACACCTGCTCCTACCTCCACCTGGACCATGACCCCACTACCGAACATCAAACCACCGTTTCCAAGACTGTTACTGACCTCATCTCCTCTGGAGATCTTCCCCCCGCTGCCACCAACCTCATAGTTCCCCAACCCCGCACAGCCCGCTTCTACCTCCTTCCCAAGATCCACAAACAGGACTGCCCTGGTAGACCCATCGTTTCAGCCTGTTCTTGCCCTACGGAACTTATCTCTTCCTATCTTGACTCTATCTTTTCTCCCCTTGTCCAGTCTCTTCCCACCTACATCCGCGACTCTTCGGACGCCCTCCGCCACTTTAACAGTTTCCAGTTTCCTGGCCCCAACCGCTTCCTTTTCACCATGGACGTACAATCCCTCTACACCTCCATCCCCCACCCGGATGGCCTGAGGGCACTCCGCTTCTTCCTCGAACAGAGGCCCGACCAGTCCCCATCCACCACGACCCTCCTCCGCCTGGCTGAACTTGTTCTCACATTGAACAACTTCTCCTTTAACTCCACTCATTTCCTCCAAATCAAAGGTGTTGCCATGGGTACCCGCATGGGTCCTAGCTATGCCTGCCTTTTCGTGGGCTATGTGGAACAATCTTTGTTCCAGTCCTACTCGGGTCCCCTCCCTCACCTCTTTTTCCGATACATTGATGACTGTATCGGTGCCGTTTCCTGCTCTCGCCCCGAACTTGACAATTTCATTCACTTTGCCTCCAATTTCCACCCTTCCCTCACCTTCACATGGTCCATCTCTGACTCTTCCCTTCCCTTCCTCGACTTCTCCGTCTCCATCTCTGGGGATAGGTTACGACCAATATTTACTACAAGCCCACTGACTCCCACAGCTACCTGGACTACACTTCCTCCCACCCCGCTTCCTGTAAGGACTCTATTCCATTCTCCCAGTTTCTCCGCCTCCGCCGTATCTGCTCCGACGATGCCACCTTCCACACCAGTGCTTCAGACATGTCTTCCTTTTTCCGCAACCGAGGATTCCCCTCTACCGTGGTTGACACTGCCCTCGACCGTGTCAGTTCTATCTCCCGCACCTCTGCCCTCACCCCTGCCCCTCCCTCCCGGAACCATGATAGGGTTCCCCTTGTCCTCACCTTTCACCCCACCAGCCTCCACATTCAACGGATCATCCTCCGGCATTTCCGCTACCTCCAAAGTGATCCCACCACCAAACGTATCTTCCCCTCCCCTCCCCTTTCAGCATTCCGCAGGGACCGCTCTCTCCGAGACACCCTAGTCCACTCCTCTATCACCCCAAACAGCCCTTCCCCTTCGCCTGGCACCTTCCCGTGCAAGCGGAGGAGATGTAACACCTGCCCCTATACCTCCCCCCTCCCCACTGTCCAGGGCCCCAAACACCCCTTCCAGGTGAAACAGCGATTTACTTGTACTTCTCGCAATCTAGTATACTGTATTCGCTGCTCACGATGTGGTCTCCTCTACATTGGGGAGACCAAACGCAGATTGGGTGACCGCTTTGCGGAACACCTCCGTTCAGTCCGTAAGGGTGACCCCGAGCTTCCGGTCGCCTGTCATTTCAATTCACTGCTCCATTCCCACTCGGACCTCACCGTCCTTGGCCTCTTGTACTGTTCCACGGAAGCTCAACGTAAACTCGAGGAACAGCACCTCATCTTCCGATTAGGCAGTCTGCAGCCTTCCGGTCTCAATATCGAGTTCAACAATTTCAGATCATAACCTCGGCCCCTATTTCATTTTCACCTATATTTTTCCACTCCTTTCCTTTCCCCCCCCCCTTTCCTTTTGTTTCTCTCTCACACCTGGCAGCTATCTTTTGCCCTGCCAGTACACTTTACACCTAATCCCAGCCTATTACCATCTCGTCTAGCTTCTAATCTCTTTTACTTCTTTTGGTTCTTTTACTCTTTTGTCCGATCGCAGCCCTGCCTTCGATCTAGTTCCTTTTCTCTCCAGTTTTGAAGAAGGGTCAAACCCGAAACGTCAACTCAAATTTCTCTCCACGGATGTTGCCTGACTTGCTGAGTTTTTCCAGCATTTTCTTTTGTTATCCCTCACTGTAACACACTGATTTACCACACAACCCTCACTGTAACACTCTGATGAGCCCCACACTCCTCACTGTAACACTCTGATGTACTCCACACCCCTCACTGTAATACTCTGATATACCCCACAACACTCACTGTCACACTCTGATGTACCCCACACCCCTCACTGTAACACTCTGATGACCCACACCCGTCACTGTAATACTCTGATGAACCCCACAACCCTCACTGTAACACTCTGATAAACCCCACACCCCTCACTGTAACACTCTGATGAACCCCACACCCCTCACTGTAAAACTCTGATGAACCCCACACACCTCACTGTAACACTCTGATGAACCCCACACCACTCACTGTAATACTGTGATGAACCCCACACCGCTCACTGTAATACTCTGATGAGCCCCACACCCGTCACTGTAATACTGTGATGAACCGCAGAACCCTCACTGTAATACTCTGATAAACCCCACACCCCTCACTGTAACACTCTGATGAACCCCACACCCCTCAATGTAATACTCTGATGAACCCCACACCCCTCACTGTAACATTCTGATATAACCCACATCCCTCACTGTAATATTCTGATGAACCCCACACACCTCACTGTAACACAATGATGAACCACACACCCCTCACTGTAACACTCTGATGTACCGCACGCCCCTCACTGTAACACTCTGATGAACCCCACACCCCTCACTGTAAGACTTTGAAATACCCCACACACCTCACTGTAACACTCTGATATACCCCACACCCCTCAAGTAACACTCTGATATACACCACACCCCTCTCTGTAATACTCTGATGAACCCAACACCCCTCACTGTAACACTCTGATATACCCCACAACCCTTACTGTAACACACTGATGAACCCCACACCCCTCTCTGTAATACTCTGACATACCTCACACCCCTCACTGTAACACACTGATATACCCCACACCCCTCAGTGTAAAGCTCTGATGTATCCCACACCAATCACTGTAAAACTCTGATGAACCCCACACCTCTCACTGTAACACTCTGATGAACCCCACACCCCTCACTATAACACTCTGATGAACCCCACACCCCTCACTGTAACACTCTGACGTACCCCACAAACCTCACTGTAACACTCTGATGAACCCCACACCCCTCACCATAACACTCTGATATACCCCACACCTCTCACTGTAATACTCTGATGAACCCCACAACCCTCACTGTGACACTCTGATGAACAACACACCCCTCACTGTAATACTCTGATGAACGCCACAACCCTCACTGTATGACTCTGATATACCCCACACCCCTCACTGTAACACACTGATGAACCCCACACCCCTCACTGTAACACTCTGATGAACCCCACACCCCTCACTGTAACACTCTGATGAATCTCACACCCCTCACTGTAACACACTGATGAACTCCTCACCCCTCACTGTAACCCTCTGATGAACCTCACACCCCTCACTGTAACACTCTGATATACCCCACACCCCTCACTGTAACACTCTGATATACGCCACACCCCTCACTGTAACACACAGATATACACCATACCCCTCACTGTAACACTCTGATGAACCCCACACCCCTCACTGTAACACTCTGATGTACCCCACACCTCTCACTGTAATACTCTGATATTCCCCACACCCCTCACTGTAACACTCTGATGTACGCCACACCCCTCACTGTAACACTCTGATGAACCCCACACCACTCACTGAAACACACTGATGAACACCACACCCCTCACTGTAACTCTCTGATGTACCCCACACCCCTCACTGTAAAACTCTGATGAACCCCTCACCCCTCACTGTAACACTCTGATATACCCCACACCCCTCACTGTAACACTCTGATGAACCACACACCCCTCTCTGTAACACTCTGATGTACCCCACACACCTCACTGTAACACTCTGATGAACCCCACACCTCTCACCATAACATTCTGATGTATCCCACACCTCTCACTGTAATACTCTGATATACCCCACACCCCTCACTGTAATACTGATAAACCCCACACTCCTCACTGTAACACTCTGATGAACCCCACACCCCTCACTGTAACACTCTGATGAAACCCACACCCCTCACTTTAATACTCTGATAAACCCCACACACCTCACTGTAATACTCTGATGAACCCCTCACAGTAACACTCTGATGAACCCCACACCCCTCACTGTATCACTCTGATGAATCCCACACCCCTCACTGTAACACATTGATGAACCCCACACCCCTCACTGCTGTACTCTGATGAACCCCACACCCCTCACTGTAATAATCTGATGAACCCCACACCCCTTACTGCAACACTCTGATATACCCGACACCCCTCACTGTAATACTCTGATAAATCCCTAACCCCTCACTGTAACACTCTGATGAACCCCACACCCCTCACTGTAACACTCTGATGAGCCCCACACTCCTCACTGTAACACTCTGATGTACTCCACACCCCTCACTGTAATACTCTGATATACCCCACAACACTCACTGTCACAATCTGATGTACCCCACACCCCTCACTGTAACACTCTGATGACCCACACCCGTCACTGTAATACTCTGATGAACCCCACAACCCTCACTGTAACACTCTGATGAACACCACAACCCTCACTGTAACACTCTGATAAACCCCACACCACTCACTGTAACACTCTGATGAACCCCACACCCCTCACTGTAAAACTCTGATGAACCCCACACACCTCACTGTAACACTCTGATGAACCCCACACCACTCACTGTAATACTGTGATGAACCCCACACCGCTCACTGTAATACTCTGATGAGCCCCACACCCGTCACTGTAATACTGTGATGAACCGCAGAACCCTCACTGTAATACTCTGATAAACCCCACACCCCTCACTGTAACACTCTGATGAACCCCACACCCCTCAATGTAATACTCTGATGAACCCCACACCCCTCACTGTAACATTCTGATATACCCCACACCCCTCACTGTAATATTCTGATGAACCCCACACCCCTCACTGTAACACAATGATGAACCACACACCCCTCACTGTAACACTCTGATGTACCGCACGCCCCTCACTGTAACACTCTGATGAACCCCACACCCCTCAAGTAACACTCTGATATACACCACACCCCTCTCTGTAATACTCTGATGAACCCAACACCCCTCACTGTAACACTCTGATATACCCCACAACCCTTACTGTAACACACTGATGAACCCCACACCCCTCACTGTAACACTCTGATGTACCCCACACCCCTCTCTGTAATACTCTGACATACCTCACACCCCTCACTGTAACACTCTGATGTACCCCACACCCCTCACTGTAACACTCTGATGAACCCCACACCACTCACTGAAACACACTGATGAACCCCACATCCCTCACTGTAACACTCTGATGTACCCCACACACCTCACTGTAACACTCTGATGTTCCCCACACTCCTCACTGTAACACACTGATATACCCCACACCCCTCAGTGTAAAGCTCTAATGAATCCCACACCAATCACTGTAAAACTCTGATGAACCCCACACCTCTCACTGTAACACTCTGATATACCCCACACCCCTCACTGTAACACTCTGATGAACCCCACACCCCTCACTATAACACTCTGATGAACCCCACACCCCTCACTGTAACACTCTGACGTACCCCACAAACCTCACTGTAACACTCTGATGAACCCCACACCCCTCACCATAACACTCTGATGTACCCCACATCTCTCACTGTAATATTCTGATATACCCCACACCCCTCACTGTAACACTCTGATGAACACCACACCCCTCACTGTAATACTCTGATGAACCCCACAACCCTCACTGTACTACTCTGATGAACCCCACAACCCTCACTGTGACACTCTGATGAACAACACACCCCTCACTGTAATACTCTGATGAACCCCACACCCCTCACTGTAATGCTCTGATGAACGCCACAACCCTCACTGTATGACTCTGATATACCCCACACCCCTCACTGTAACACACTGATGAACCCCACACCCCTCACTGTAACACACTGATGAACCCCACACCCCTCACTGTAACCCTCTGATGAACCTCACACCCCTCACTGTAACACACTGATGAACCCCTCACCCCTCACTGTAACCCTCTGATGAACCTCACACCCTTCACTGTAACACTCTGATGAACCTCACACCCCTCACTGTAACACACTGATGAACCCCTCACCCCTCACTGTAACCCTCTGATGAACCTCACACCCCTCACTGTAATACTCTGATATACCCCACACCCCTCACTGTAATACTCTGATGGACCCCACACCCCTCACAGTAACACTCTGATGTACCACACAACCCTCACTGTAATACTCCGATAATCGCCACAACCCTCACAGTAATACTCTGATATACCCCACACTCCTCACTCTAATACTCTGATGTACCCCACACCCCTCACTGTAATACACTGATGAACCACACACCCCTCACTGTAATAGTCTGATGAACCCCACACCCCTCACTGTAACACTCTGATAAACCCCACACCCCTCACTGTAACACTCTGATATACCCCACACCCCTCACTGTAACACTCTGATATACCCCACACCCCTCACTGTAACACTCTGATATACCCCACACCCCTCACTGTAACACTCTGTTGAAACACACGCCCCTCACTCTAATACTCTGATGAACCCCACACCCCTCACTGTAATACTCTGATGAACCCCACACCCCTCACAGTAGCACTCTGATGAACCCCACACCCCTCACTGTAACACTCTGATGAACCCCACACCACTCACTGAAACACACTGATGAACCCCACACCTCTCAGTGTAACACTCTGATATACCACACACCCCTCACTGTAAAGCTCTGATGTACCCCACACCCCTCACTGTAACACTCTGATATACCCCACACCCCTCACTGTAACACTCTGATGAACACCACACCTCTCACCATAACACACTGATATACCACACACCCCTCACTGTAAAACTCTGATGAACCCCACACCCCTCACTGTAACACTCTGATATACCCCACACCCCTCACTGTAACACTCTGATGAACACCACACCTCTCACCATAACACGCTGATGTACCCCACACCTCTCACTGTAATACTCTGATATACCCCACACCCCTCACTGTAACACTCTGATATACCCGACACCCCTCACTGGAACACTCTGATATACCCCACACCCCTCACGGTAACACTCTGATGAACCCCACACCCCTTACTGTAACACTCTGATGAAACCCACACCCCCCACTGTAATACTCTGATGTACCCCACACCCCTCACTGTAACACTCTGATGAAACCCACACCCCTCACTTTAATACTCTGATAAACCCCACACACCTCACTGTAACACACAGGTGAACACCACACCCCTCACTGTAACACTCTGATGAACCCCACACCCCTCACAGAAACACTCTGATGAACCCCACACCCCTCACTGTAACACACTGATATACCACACAACCCTCACTGTAAAACTCTGATGTACCCCACAACCCTCACTGTAACACTCTGATGAACCCCACACCCCTCACTGTAACACCCTGATGAACCCCACACTCCTCACTGTAACACTCTAATGTACCCCACACCCCTCACTGTAATACTCTGATATACCCCACAACACTCACTGTAACACTCTGATGTACACCACACCCCTCACTGTAACACTCTGATGACCCACACCTGTCACTGTAATACTATGATGAACCCCACAACCCTCACTGTAACACTCTGATGAACACCACAACCCTCACTGTAACACTCTGATAAACCCCACACCACTCACTGTAACACTCTGATGAACCCCACACACCTCACAGTAACACTCTGATGAACCCCACACCCCTCACTGTAACACTCTGATGACCCACACCTGTCACTGTAATACTATGATGAACCCCACACCACTCACTGTAACACTCTGATGAACACCACACCACTCACTGTAACACTCTGATGAACCCCACACCACTCACTGTAACACTCTGATGAACCCCACACCCCTCACAGTAACACTCTGATGAACCCCACACCCCTCACTGTAACACACTGATATACCACACAACCCTCACTGTAAAACTCTGATGTACCCCACAACCCTCACTGTAACACTCTGATGAACCCCACACCTCTCACTGTAACACCCTGATGAACCGCACACTCCTCACTGTAACACTCTAATGTACCCCACACCCCTCACTGTAATACTCTGATATACCCCACAACACTCACTGTAACACTCTGATGTACACCACACCCCTCACTGTAACACTCTGATGACCCACACCTGTCACTGTAATACTATGATGAACCCCACAACCCTCACTGTAACACTCTGATGAACACCACAACCCTCACTGTAACACTCTGATAAAACCCCACACCCCTCACTGTAACACTCTGATGAACCCCACACCCCTCACTGTAACACTCTGATGAACCCCACACCCCTCACTGTAACACTCTGATGAACCCCGCACCACTCACTGTAATACTGTGATGAAACCCACACCCCTCACTGTAACACTCTGATGAACCCCACACCCCTCACTGTAATACTCTGATGAACCCCACACCCGTCACTGTAATACTGAGTAGAACCCCACACCCCTCACTGTAATACTGTGATGAACCGCACAACCCTCACTGTAATACTCTGATAAACCCCACACCCCTCACTGTCACACTCTGATGAACACCACACCCCTCACTGTAACACTCTGATGAACCCCACACCCCTCAATGTAATACGCTGATGAACCCCACACCCCTCACTGTAACATTCTGATAAATCCCACACCCCTCACTGTAACACTCTGATATACCCCACACCCCTCACTGTAATAATCTGATGAACCCCACACCCCTCACTGTAACACACTGATGAACCTCACACCCCTCACTGTAACATTCTGATGCACCGCACGCCCCTCACTGTAATGCTCTGATGAACGCCACAAACCTCACTGTTTGACTCTGATGAACACCACACCCCTCACTGAAACACTCTGATGAACCCCACACCCCTCACTGTAACACTCTGATATACCCCACACCCCTCAAGTAACACTCTGATATTCACCACACCCCTCACTGTAATACTCTGATGAACCCAACACCCCTCACTGTAACACTCTGATATACCCCACACCCCTTACTGTAACACACTGATGAACCCCACACCCCTCACTGTAACACTCTGATATACCTCACACCCCTCACTTTAACACTCTGATGTACCCCACACCTCTCACTGTAATACTCTGATATACCTCACACCCCTCACTGTAACACTCTGATGTACCCCACACCCCTCACTGTAACACTCTGATGAACCCCACACCACTCACTGAAACACACTGATGAACACCACACCCCTCACTGTAACACTCTGATGAACCCCACACCCCTCACAGTAACACTCTGATGAACCCCACTCCCCTCACTGTAACACACTGATATACCACACAACCCTCACTGTAAAACTCTGATGTACCCCACAACCCTCACTGTAACACTCTGATGAACCCCACACCCCTCACTGTAACACTCTGATGAACCCCACACTCCTCACTGTAACACTCTGATGTACCCCACACCCCTCACTGTAATACTCTGATATACCCCACAACACTCACTGTGACACTCTGATGTACCCCACACCCCTCACTGTAACACTCTGATGACCCACACCCGTCACTGTAATACTATGATGAACCCCACAACCCTCACTGTAACACTCTGATGAACACCACAACCCTCACTGTAACAATCTGATAAACCCCACACCCCTCACTGTAACACTCTGATGAACCCCACACCCCTCACTGTAACACTCTGATGAACACCACACCACTCACTGTAACACTCTGATGAACCCCACACCACTCACTGTAATACTGTGATGAAACCCACACCCCTCACTGTAACACTCTGATGAACCCCACACCTCTCACGGTAATACTCTGATGAACCCCACACCCGTCACTGTAATACTGAGTAGAACCCCACACCCCTCACTGTAATACTGTGATGAACCGCACAACCCTCACTGTAATACTCTGATAAACCCCACACCCCACACTGTAACACTCTGATGAACACCACACCCCTCACTGTAACACTCTGATGAACCCCACACCCCTCAATGTAATACGCTGATGAACCCCACACCCCTCACTGTAACATTCTGATATACCCCACACCCCTCACTGTAACACTCTGATATACCCCACAACCCTCACTGTAATAATCTGATGAACCCCACACCCCTCACTGTAACACACTGATGAACCTCACACCCCTCACTGTAACATTCTGATGCACCGCACGCCCCTCACTGTAATACTCTGATGAACCCCACACCCCTCACTAACATTCTGATGCACCGCACGCCCCTCACTGTAACACACTGATGGACCCCACACCCCTCACTGTAACACTCTGATATACCCCACACCCCTCACTGTAACACTATGATATACCCCACACCCCTCAAGTAACACTCTGATGGACCCCACATCCCTCACTGTAACACTCTGATGTACCGCACACCCCTCTCTGTAATAATCTGATATACCTCACACCCCTCACTGTAACCCTCTGATGAACCCCACACCACTCACTAAAACACACTGATGAACCCCACACTCCTCACTGTAAAACTCTGATGAAACCCACACCCCTCACTGTAACACTCTGATATACCCCACACCCCTCACTACTAACACTCTGATGAACCCCACACCCCTCACTATAACACTCTGATGTACCCCACACACCTCACTGTAACACTCTGATGAACCCCACACTCCTCACCATAACACTCTGATGTACCCCACACCTCTCACTGTAATACTCTGATGTACCCCACAACCCTCACTGTAATACTCTGATAAACCCCACACCCCTCACTGTAACACTCTGATGAACAACACACCCCTCACTGTAATACTCTGATGAACCCCACACCCCTCACTGTAATGCTCTGATGAACGCCACAACCCTCACTGTATGACTCTGATGTACCCCACACACCTCACTGTAACACTCTGATGAACCCCACACTCCTCACCATAACACACTGATGAACCCCTCACCCCTCACTGTAACCCTCTGATGAACCTCACACCCCTCACTGTAACACTCTGATATACCCCACACCCCTCACTGTAATACTCTGATGAACACCACACCCCTCACAGTAACACTCTGATGTACCACACAACCCTCACTGTAATACTCCGATAATCCCCACAACCCTCACAGTAATACTTTGATATACCCCACACCCCTCACTGTAATACACTGATGAACCACACACCCCTCACTGTAACATTCTGATATACCTCACACCCCTCACTGTAACACTCTGATAAACCCCACACCCCTCACTGTAACACTCTGATATACCCCACACCCCTCACTGTAACACTCTGATATACCCCACACCCCTCACTGTAACAAACAGATATACACCACACCCCTCACTGTAACACTCGGTTGAAACCCACGCCCCTCACTGTAATACTCTGATGTACCCCACACCCCTCACTGTAATACTCTGATGAACCCCACACCCCTCACTGAAACACACTGATTAACCCCACATCCCTCAGTGTAACACTCTGATGTACCCCACACCCCTCACTGTAACACTCTGATGTACCCCACACTCCTCACTGTAACACACTGATATACCACACACCCCTCACTGTGAAGCTCTGATGTACCCCACACCCCTCACTGTTAAACTCTGATGAACCCCACACCCCTCACAGTAACACTCTGATGTACCACACAACCCTCACTGTAACATTCTGATATACCCCACACCCCTCACTGTAACACTCTGATGAACCCCACTCCCCTCACTGTAATAGTCTGATGAACCCCACACCCCTCACTGTAACACTCTGATAAACCCCACACCCCTCACTGTAACACTCTGATATACCCCACACCCCTCACTGTAACACACAGATATACACCACACCCCTCACTGTAACACTCGGTTGAATCCCACGCCCCTCACTGTAATACTCTGATGAACCCCACACCCCCCACTGTAATACTCTGATGAACCCCACACCCCTCACTGTAACACTCTGATGAACACCACACCACTCACTGAAACACACTGATGAACCCCACACCCCTCAGTGTAACACTCTGATGTACCCCACACCCCTCCCTGTAACACTCTGATGTACCCCACACTCCTCACTGTAACACACTGATATACCACACACCCCTCACTGTAAAGCTCTGATGTACCCCACACCCCTCACTGTTAAACTCTGATGAACCCCACACCCCTCACTGGAACACAATACAATACAATAATACAATACAATACAAATCGCTTTATTGGCATGATAAGGTACATCTTATGTTGCCAAAGCATCAAAATACATTTATGGTTGAACACATAAACGCGGTTCCTTTCATACAGTGTATAAACAGGTATATCCCTGAGTTTATAAATATATTTTCGCCTTGTTTATATATACTCTTGTCTTAGTTTACTGGTTGTCCCTCTGTTCATGGCAAGCTGTAACATAGTGTGCCGCCAGTGTTACACAGCTTCTCTCCTCCCCCAGTAGGAATGGGAGTTTTTGGTTGTCAGTCAGATTTCTGATTTCAGGGCGTATTTGTGAGAATTTTTGATAGAAATTCTCTCTGATGCCCTGATATTTTCCACAGGCTGTGAGGAAGTGCATCTCTGTCTCAACTACTCCCTGACTGCAGTGAGAGCATATCCTGTCTTCTCTTGGCAGCCTGGTCTGCCTGTGTCTGCCTTTTTCGATCGCTAGGCTATGTTCGCTAAGTCTGTACCTTGTCAAGGTTCTTCTCAGTTTGTTATCCTTTACCATGGTCAGGTAATCAGCTATATTGTATTGTCTGTTTAGGGCCAAGTAGCAATTGAGTTTGCTTTGGGTTTTTGTTGTTTCTGCCCAATATGACAGATATTTTTCCTTTTGCTTAGCGACGATTGTGTTGGGTCGAATGCTTTGTGTTACCCTGTCACTGTCCTGGGGCTGGTTATTGTTAGTATTGTTATTAGTTACTTTATTGAGTCCCAGGACTAGTTGACTGAGGGTATTTTTCTTTATGGTCAGCTCTTGGCATTTCAGGGCGTCGCAGTGATAGCATTGGGGGTTGCTCATTTGTAGGTGATTCCAAAATTTGGTGGCTCTTTTTTGGATAGTGATTATTAATGGGTATTGGCCTAGTTCCGCCCTGCATGCGTTGTTTACTGTTTTCCTTTGATCACACTGATATACCCCACACCCCTCACTGTAACACTCTGATGAACACCACACCCCTCACTGTAACACACTGATGAACCCCACACCCCTCACGGTAACACTCTGATGTACCCCACACACCTCATTGAAAAACTCTGATGAACCCCACACCTCTCACCATAACACGCTGATGTACCCCACACCTCTCACTGTAATACTCTGATGAACCTCACACCCCTCACTGTAACACTCTGATATACCCGACACACCTCACTGTAATACTCTGATAAACCCCACACCACTCACTGTAACACTCTGATGAAACCCACACCCCTCACTGTAACACTCTGATGAAACCCACACCCCCCACTGTCATACTCTGATGCACCCCACACCCCTCACTGTAAAACTCTGATGGAATCCACACACCTCAATTTAATACTCTGATAAAACCCACACACCTCACTGTAACACTCTGATGAACCCCACACCCCTCACAGTAAAACTCTGATGAACCCCACACCCCTCACTGTAACACACTGATATACCACACAACCCTCACTGTAACACTCTGATGAACCCCACACCCCTCACTGTAACACTCTGATGTACCCCACAACCCTGACTGTAATACTCTGATATACCCCACAACACTCACTGTAACACTTTGATGTACCCCACACCCCTCACTGTTACACTCTGATGACCCACACCCGTCACTGTAATACTCTGATGAACCCCACAGCACTTACTGTAACACTCTGATGAACACCACAACCCTCACTGTAACAGTCTGATAAACCCCACACCCCTCACTGTAACACTCTGATGAACCCCACACCCCTCACTGTAACACTCTGATGAACCCCACACCCATCACTAACACTCTGATGAACCCCACACCACTCACTGTAACACTGTGATGAACCGCACAACCCTCACTGTAATACTCTGATGAACCCCACACCCCTCACTGTAACACTCTGATGAACACCACACCCCTCACTGTAACACTCTTATGAACCCCACACCCCTCAATGTAATACTCTGATGAACCCCACATCCTTCACTGTAACATTCTGATATACCCCACACCCCTCACTGTAACACTCAGATATACCCCACACTGTAATAATCTGATGAACCCCACACCCCTCACTGTAACACACTGATGAACCTCACACCCCTCACTGTAACACTCTGATGTACCCCACACCCCTCACTGTAATAGTGTGATGAACGCCACAACCCTCACTGTAACACACTGATGAACCTCACACCCCTCACTGTAACACTCTGATGTACCCCACACCCCACACTGTAATAGTCTGATGAACGCCACACCCCTCACTGTAACTCTCTGATGAACCCCACACCCCTCACTGTAATATTCTGATGAACCCCACACCCCTCACTGTAACACACTGATGAACCTCACACCCCTCACTGTAACACTCTGATGTACCCCACACCCCACACTGTAATAGTCTGATGAACGCCACACCCCTCACTGTAACTCTCTGATGAACCCCACACCCCTCACTGTAATACTCTGATGAACCCAACACCCCTCACTGTAACACTCTGATATACCCCAGAACCCTTACTGTAACACACTGATGAACCCCGCACCCCTCACTGTAATACTCTGATGAACCCCACACCCCTCACTGTAACACTCTGATGAACCCCACACCCCTCACTGTAACACTCTGATACACCCCACAACCCTCACTGTAACACTCTGATGAACCCCTCACCATAACACTCTGATGTACCCCACACCTCTCACTGTAATACTCTGATATACCCCACACCCCTCACTGTAACACTCTGATGAACACCACACCCCTCACTGTAATACTCTGATGAACCCCACAACCCTCACTGTACTACTCTGATGAACCCCACACCCCTCACTGTAACACTCTGATGAACAACACACACCTCACTGTAATACTCTGATGAACCCCACAACCCTCACTGTACTACTCTGATGAACCCCACACCCCTCACTGTAACACTCTGATGAACAACACACACCTCACTGTAATACTCTGATGAACCCCACACCCCTCACTGTAATGCTCCGATGAACGCCACAACCCTCACTGTATGTCTCTGATATACCCCACACCCCTCACTGTAACATACTGATGAACCCCACACCCCTCACTGTAACACTCTGATGAACCCCACACCCCTCACTGTAACACTCTGATGAACACCACACCCCTCACTGTAACACACTGATGAACGCCTCACCCCTCACTGTAATACTCTGATGAACCCCACACCCCTCACAGTAAAACTCTGATGTACCACACAACCCTCACTGTAATACTCCGATAATCGCCACAACCCTCACAGTAATACTCTGATATACCCCACACTCCTCACTGTAACACTCTGATATACCCCACACTCCTCACTGTAACACTCTGATGTACCCCACACCCCTCACTGTAATACACTGATGAACCACACACCCCTCACTGTAATAGTCTGATGAACCCCACACCCCTCACTGTAACATTCTGATAAACCCCACACCCCTCACTGTAACACTCTGATATACCCCACACCCCTCACTGTAACATTCTGATATACCCCACACCCCTCACTGTAACACACAGATATACACCACACCCCTCACTGTAACACTCTGTTGAAACACACGCCCCTCACTGTAATACTCTGATGAACCCCACACCCCTCACTGGAATACTCTGATGAACCCCACACCCCTCACTGTAGCACTCTGATGAACCCCACATCCCTCACTGTAACACTCTGATGAACCCCACAGCACTCACTGAAACACACTGATGAACCCCACACCCCTCAGTGTAACACTCTGATGTACCCCACACCCCTCACTGTAACACTCTGATGTACCCCACACTCCTCACTGTAACACACTGATATACCACACACCCCTCACTGTAAAGCTCTGATGTACCCCACACCCCTCACTGTACAACTCTGATGAACCCCACACCCCTCACTGTAACACTCTGATATACCCCACACCCCTCACTGTAACACTCTGATGAACACCACACCCCTCACTGTAACACACTGATGAACCCTACACCCCTCACTGTAACACTCTGATGTACCCCACACACCTCACTGTAACACTCTGATGAACCCCACACCTCTCACCGTAACACGCTGATGTACCACACATCTCTCACTGTAACACTCTGATATACCCGACACCCCTCACTGTAATACTCTGATAAACACCACACCCCTCACTGTAACACTCTGATGAAACCCATACACCTCACTTTAATACTCTGATAAACCCCACACCCCTCACTGTAACACTCTGATGAACCCCACACCCCTCACAGTAACACTCTGATGAAACCCACACCCCTCACTGTAACACACTGATATACCACACAACCCTCACTGTAAAACTCTGATGTACCCCACAACCCTCACTGTAACACTCTGATGAACCCCACACCTCTCACTGTAACACTCTGATGAACCCCACACTCCTCACTGTAACACTCTGATGTACCCCACACCCCTCACTGTAATACTCTGATATACCCCACAACACTCACTGTAACACTCTGATGTACCCCACACCCCTCACTGTAACACTCTGATGACACACACCCGTCACTGTAATACTATGATGAACCCCACAACCCTCACTGTAACACTCTGATGAACACCACAACCCTCACTGTAACACTATGATAAACCCCACACCCCTCACTGTAACACTCTGATGAACCCCACACCCCTCACTGTAACACTCTGATGAACCCCACACCCCTCACTGTAACACTCTGATGAACCCCACACCACTCACTGTAATACTGTGATGAACCCCACACCCGTCACTGTAATACTGAGTAGAACCCCACACCCCTCACTGTAATACTGAGCAGAACCCCACACCCCTCACTGTAATACTGTGATGAACCGCACAACCCTCACTGTAATACTCTGATGAACCCCACACCACTCACTGTAATACTGTGATGAAACCCTCACCCCTCACTGTAACACTCTGATGAACCCCACACCCCTCACTGTAACACTCTGATGAACCCCACACCCCTCAATGTAATACTCTGATGAACCCCACACCCCTCACTGTAACATTCTGATATACCCCACACCCATCACTGTAACACTCTGATATACCCCACACCCATCACTGTAACACTCTGATATACCCCACACCCCCCACTGTAAAACTCTGATGTACCCCACACCCCTCACTGTAACCCTCTGATGTACCCCACACCCCTCACTGTAACACACTGATATACCCCACAACCCTCAGTGTAAAGCTCTGATATACCCCACACCTCTCACTGTAATACTCTGATATACCCCACACCCCTCACTGTAACACTCTGATGTACCCCACACCCCTCACTGGAGCACTCTGATGAACACCACACCCCTCACTGTAATACTCTGATGAACCCCACAACCCTCACTGTAATACTCTGAAGAACCCCACACCCCTCACTGTAACACTCTGATGTACACCACACCCCTCACTGTAATGCTCTGATGAACGCCACAACCCTCACTGTATGACTCTGATATACCCCACACCCCTCACTGTAACACACTGATGAAGCCCACACCCCTCACTGTAACACTCTGATGAACCCCACACCTCACTGTAACACTCTGATGACCCCCTCACCCCTCACTGTAACCCTCTGATGAACCTCACACCCCTCACTGTAACACTCTGATATACCCCACACCCCTCACTGTAATACTCTGATGACCCCCACACCCCTCAGAGTAACACTCTGATATACCACACACCCCTCACTGTAACACTCTGATATACCCCACACTCCTCACTGTAACACTCTGATGTACCCCACACCCCTCACTGTAATACACTGATGAACCACGCAACCCTCACTGTAACATTCTGATATACCCCACACCCCTCACTGTAACACTCTGATGAACCCCACACCACTCACTGTAATAGTCTGATGAACCCCACACCCCTCACTGTAACACTCTGATAAACCCCACACCCCTCACTGTAACACTCTGATATACCCCACACCCCTCACTGTAACACTCTGATATACCCCACACCCCTCACTGTAACACACAGATATACACCACACCCCTCACTGTAACACTCTGTTGAAACCCACGCCCCTCACTGTAATACTCTGATGAACCCCACACCCCTCACTGTAATACTCTGATGAACCCCACACCCCTCACTGTAGCACTCTGATGAACCCCACACCCCTCACAGTAACACTCTGATGAACCCCACACCACTCACTGAAACACACTGATGAACCCCACAACCCTCAGTGTAACACTCTGATGTACCCCACACCCCTCACTGTAACACTCTGACGCACCCCACACTCCTCACTGTAACACACTGATATACCACACACCCCTCACTGTAAAGCTCTGATATACCCCACACCCCTCACTGTAAAACTCTGATGAACCACACACCCCTCACTGTAAAGCTCTGATATACCCCACACCCCTCACTGTAAAACTCTGATGAACCACACACCCCTCACTGTAACACTCTGATATACCCCACACCCCTCACTGTAACACTCTGATGAACACCACACCCCTCACTGTAACACACTGATGAACCCCACACCCCTCACTGTAACACTCTGATGTACCCCACACACCTCACTGTAACACACTGATGAACCCCACACCTCTCACCATAACACGCTGATGTACCCCACACCTCTCACTGTAATACTCTGATATACCCCACACCCCTCACTGTAACAATCTGATACACCCGACACCCCTCACTGTAATACTCTGATAAACCCCACACCCCTCACTGTAACACTCTGATGAAGCCCACACCCCTCACTGTAACACTCTGATGAAACCCACACCCCCCACTGTAATACGCTGATGTACCCCACACCCCTCACTGTAACACTCTGATGAACCCCACACCCCTCACAGTAACACTCTGATGAACCCCACACCCCTCACTGTAACACACTGATATACCACACAACCCTCACTGTAAAGCTCTGATGTACCCCACACCCCTCACTGTAACACTCTGATGAACCCCACACAACTCACTGTAACACTCTGATGAACCCCACACTCCTCACTGTAACACTCTGATGACCCACACCCGTCACTGTAATACTTTGATGAACCCCACAACCCTCACTGTAAAACTCTGATGAACACCACAACCCTCACTGTAACACTCTGATAAACCCCACACCCCTCACTGTAACACTCTGATGAACCCCACACCCCTCACTGTAACACTCTGATGAACACCACAACCCTCACTGTAACACGCTGATGAATCCCACAACCCTCACTGTAAAACACAGATGAACACCACACCCCTCACTGTATTACTCTGATGAACCACACAACCCTCACTGTAATACTCTGCTGAAACCCACACCCCTCACTGTAACACTCTGATGAACCCCACACCCCTCACGGTAACACGCTGATGAACCCCACACCACTCACTGTAATACTGTGATGAAACCCACACCCCTCACAGTAACACTCTGATGATCCCCACACCCCTCACTGTAATACTCTGATGAACGCCACACCCGTCACTGTAATACTGAGATGAACCCCACACCCCTCACTGTAAAACTGTGATGAACCGCACACCCCTCACTGTATTACTCTGATGAACTCCACACCCCTCACTGTAATACTGTGATGAACTGCACACCCCTCACTGTAATACTCTGATGAACCCCACACCCCTCACTTTAAAACTCTGATATATCCCACACCCCTAAGTATAACACTCTGATGAACCGCACACCCCTCACTGTATCACAATTCACAATTCACAATTCAAATTGCTTTATTGGCATGATAAGTTACATCTTATGTTGCCAAAGCATCAAAATACATTTATGGTTTAGCACATAAACGCAGTTCTATTCATACAGTGTATAAACAGTTATATCCCTGAGTGTATAAATATACATTCGCATTGTTTATATATATTCTTTTCTTAGTTTACTGGTTGTCCCTCTGTTTATGGCAAGCTGTAACACAGTGTGCCGCCAGTGTTATACAGCTTCTCTCCTCTCCCAGTAGGAATGGGAGTTTTTGGTTGTCATTCAGATTTCTGAAATCAGGGCATATTTGTGAGAATTTTTGGTGGAAATTCTCCCTGATGCCCTGGTATTTTCCGCAGGCTGTGAGGAAGTGCATCTCTGTCTCCACTACTCCCTGACTGCAGTGAGAGCATATCCTGTCTTCTCTTGGTAGCCTGGTCTGCCTGTGTCTGCCTTTTTCGATCGCTAGGCTATGTTCGCTAAGTCTGTACCTTGTCAAGGTTCTTCTCAGTTTGTTATCCTTTACCATGGTCAGGTAATCAGCTATGTTGTATTGTCTGTTTAGGGCCAAGTAGCAATTGAGTTTGCTTTGGGTTTTTGTTGTTTCTGCCCAATATGTCAGATATTTTTCCTTTTGCTTAGCGACGATTGTGTTGGGTCGAATTATTTGTGTTACCCTGTCACTGTCCTGGGGCTGGTTATTGTTAGTATTGTTAGTAGTTACTTCACTGAGTTCCAGGACTAGTTGACTGAGGGTATTCTTCTTTATGGTCAGCTCTTGGCATTTCAGGGCGTCATAGTGATAGCATTGGGGATTGCTCATTTGTCGGTGATTCCAAAATTTGGTGGCTCTTTTGTGGATAGTGATTATTAATGGATATTGGCCTAGTTCCGCCCTGCATGCATTGTTTACTGTTTTCCTTTGAGTCCGGAGGATACTTTTACAGAATTCTGCATGTAGGATCTCATTTGGGTGTTTGTCCCATTTTGCAAATTGTTGTTGAGTTAGCGGTCCCCATACCTCACTGCCATAGAGTGCAATTGGTTCAATTACTGATTTGAAAATTTTGTGCCAAATGCTAATTGGGATTTCTATTTGGATTGATTTTTTGATGGCATAGAAAGCCCTTCTTGCTTTCTCTTTCAGTTCATTCACAGCCAGTTTGAAGTTTGCCGTAGAACTGATTTTTAAGCCCAAGAATGTGTAGTTAGTGGTTTGTTCAATTTTGGTTGTTCCTACTGTGAAATTTATTTTGGGTCCCTGATGTTTGGATCTTTGCTGGAACACAAGGACTTTGGTTTTTTAGGGGATTTATTGTCAGGGCCCAAGTCTGGCAGTACGACTCCAGCAGGTCCAGGTTTTGCTGTAGCCCCTCTTTAGTAGGTGACAGCAGAACCAGGTCGTCTGCATAGAGGAGGAATTTAACCTTGGATTCATATAGGGTGAGGCCGGGTGCTGTAGATTCTTCAAGTAGTTTTGCCAATCCATTTATGTAAATATTAAAGAGTGTCAGTGAGATTGGCGAGCCCTGCGTCACCCCCCGCCCCTGTGGGAAGTATTTTGTTTGTTTGTCTCCAATTTTAACTGCACATTTGTTGTTTGTATACATTGATTTAATTACATCATATGTTTTCCCTCCTACCCCACTTTCGATAAGTTTCAGGAATAAACCGTCATGCCAGATGGAGTCGAAAGCCTTCTGGAAATCTACAAAGCATGCGTAGATTTTGCTTTTGTTATGGTGAACGTGTTTGTCAATTAGGGTCTGTAGGGTGAAGATATGATCGGATGTTCTATAGTTTGGCAGGAATCCAATTTGGCTTTTACTCAAGACATTGTGCTCCTCAAGGAAGTTTATAAGTCTTTTGTTTATGATGCTACAGAATATCTTCCCCAGGTTACTGTTTACACAGATGCCGCGATAGTTGTTTGGGTCGATTTTGTCCCCACTTTTGTATATGGGCGTTATGAGTCCTTTGTTCCAGATATCAGGGAAATAACCGACACTCAGAACCAAGTTGAAGAGTTTTAGGATAGCCAGTTTCATTTTGTTGTCTGTGTGTTTAATCATCTCGTTTAGTATGCCGTCTGTCCCGCAGGCTTTTCCTGGTCGCAGGTCCTTGAGTTTTTCAAGAAGTTCTTTTTCTGTTATTATGGCGTCCAGCGGGTTTTGGTTATCTTTTATGGCCATTTCTAGCTTTTCCAGTTTTTTGCATATTTGGTGTTGCTCTGGTCTTAGTGTGTTTTTCTGGTATAATTTTTCAAAGTGGTTTACCCATGTGTCCCCATTTTGAATGGCCAAATCGTCGTGTTGTTTTTTGTGTAGTGTTTTCAAGTTTTCCCAGAAACAATTGCAATCAATGGATTCCTCCATGGAGCTGAGTGTATTCTTAATATATTGCTCTTTTTTGGTTCTGAGTGTGTTTCTGTATTGTGTTAGTGTCTGACAATAAGTAAGGCGTAGTTCCTCGTTTTCTGGATGTCTGTGTTTTTGGTTTGATATTTTTCTAAGTTTTATCCTCATGTTATGGCAATCTCGGTCAAACCATTTCTCATAGTTTTTTTTTTTGGGTTTGTTCTTGCGAGCTTCCAAGTTTGCATTTGTTGCCAAATTATCAAAAATATTGTTTAGTTTACTAACTGCCCGGTTTACGCCTTCTTTATTGTGAGTGTTTATGTTATCCAGAAAGGTGTCTAAGAGAGCTTGAGTTGATGCATTGCTAATTGTTTTCTGGTATTTTTCCGTGTCGTTTTTGGCCCATCTGTACGATTTTTTGGTGTTGTACAGTTTACTGGGTTGTGTTTCTATGTTGTTTGTTTCTGTCTTTTTGAGGAACATAGTAATTTGACTGTGATCTGACAGTGTTGTTTGTGGTTTGACTGTGAATGCTCTGAAAGAGGATGGGTCTAAGTCTGTAATCATATAGTCTACTGTGCTGCAGCCAAGAGGTGAGCAATAGGTCGATCTTCCTAGGAGGTCTCCTATGAACCTACCATTGACAATGTACAGACCCAGGTTTCGACAGAGCTGTAGTAGCTGTTTTCCGTTGGTATTTGACTGCTTGTCGCAGTTATGCCTGTATGGAAGGGAAGGGATGTCAAAGTGGTTATTCCCGAAAACGTAATTGTTTCCCTGATTATTGGTGAAGTCTGGTTCTTCGCCCGTTCTTGAATTGAGGTCCCCACAGATCAACACGTTCCCCTGGGCCTGGTATTGGATAATTTCCCCCTCCATGTTGGAGAAGGTGTCCTCTTTAAAGTACGGGGAATCGATTGGAGGGATATAAAGTGCGCAAGTGTAAACATCTTGGGTGTTTGAGATAATCTCCCTCTCAAGTTTGAGCCACATATGGTTTTCGCCCTTTTTTATAAATTTGATGTAATTCTTAAGTTTTGTTTTAAACCAGATCAGTATGCCTCCGGAGTCTCTGCCTTGGGTTACACTTGGTAATTTATTGGAGGGGGCCACCAGCTCAGTGTACCCTTGGGGACAGCCAGTGTGTCCTTTTCCTTTATACCAAGTTTCCTGTAAAATGATAATATCTAGGTCTTTAGTTTCATCTATGAACTCTGGGGTCCTACTTTTCACTTCTCGCAGTGAAGAGCGTAGACCTTGGATATTCCAGGTCGAAATATATAAGGATTTCATGTTAAGTTTGATCTTTTACTATGATAGGTTAAAGAGTGGTACGTGTTTGTCGTGTCTAAGTGTGGGAAAAAAAAGATCACATCAGTTCTCTACAAAAGTTAATACAATTTGGTTACAGTTCTTTCTATTAATTAGTCCTTGATCCATAAGGCGGAAGTAGATGCTGCTGCACATCTGCTTATTGTCTCTTAATGGATTGTTTCTGTCTGAGGTAATACGTACGTCCTATGCATCTCTCCCTCTGTCTGGCTGGGAGCGGTCCTATTCCCCTGTGGGACAGGAGTGGTGCAGGTCTGATATTGTTGTTTTGCATGGGGATCCTCTCTGGTCTCGGTTGGTGTTTTGGTGGTCCTTGTAGTGTTCCTGATATGTACCCCGCTGATCTCTGGTGGTCGGGGGGGGGTGCTCTTGGAGTCTGGGTATGGAGCCGATTAAAAGCGACGTCCTTCAGGGCTTTAGCAAAGATCGATATTCTTTGCCTTTGGATGTGGACGTGGTCGTAAAGACATTCCTCATCGAGGATGGGGTGTTGGGCCAGGTGTACGTTGTGGTTTGATTCGCAGTCTCTTGCTATGCTGGCATTTATCTCATGAATTGTGTTGTTGTTGAAGTCTGTTCTCGGCAATATTGTGGAAACAGTGATTCTAGTGTTTGGAAATGTGCTGCTTGCTTTCCAAATCATTGCTCTGAGCGATGTTGCTACTTCTTTCTGTTGGGTCTTTAGGTCATTTGTGCCCGTGTGTATTATTATGTGTTGGGGGGAGCCTAATCTGGCTTTGGTCAGCCATCCCATGGCTCTGTTTGTTGTTGGGCACCAGATCTTTTCTACTTTACTTCTAGGGAATAGCTTTTTCTCCCATAGAAATTTCCCATTTGAGTCTGAGTATTACGACGTCAGCCTTGTTTGTGTTTACTGTCTGGTGGCTTTCGCTTGGACTCATAGTGTGTGTGCTGGGCTGGGGTGTCTGGTGTGTGCGTACCTCTTGTGAGCGGCCCGCTTGTGGTTCCACGGTGGTGGGGGAAGATTGCGAATCAGTATGCTGGTCGGTCTGTGTGGAACCCCTTGTATTGTGTGTCTGTTGCTTTTGTTCCGTGTGGGAGTGCAGCCGTTCCGTCCGGCTCTGTCTTGTCTTATCTCTAGCCTCTGGTTGCTGGTCTAATGGTGTTATCTCTCCTCTATGGCTCTCTTCTTTTTCCTGCAGCTCTTTCACCTGATTCCTAAGTAGATTCACCTGGTTCTCAAGTAGCTTCAGCTCTCTCTTGTGTCTCTCCCTCTCCTGATTTTGATCGTCATTCATTTTGAGGAAGTCCTCTCTAAGTTTAACCATCTCTATCTCTAATTGATTAAATTTATCTTTTGGTTGTATCTGGCTGTGTGATCCCGGGGTATGTGTCTGGTCGGCCCTGGAAGGCTCACTCACTTCCTGGCTAGGCTGGTCGGCCCTGGAGGGCTCACTCACTTCCTGGCTATGCTGCTCTTCTCTTGGTG
Source organism: Somniosus microcephalus (assembly GCF_052327205.1). Lineage (NCBI taxonomy): Eukaryota > Metazoa > Chordata > Chondrichthyes > Squaliformes > Somniosidae > Somniosus > Somniosus microcephalus. Next base: position 14,969,123 of record NW_028225181.1, read on the forward strand.
AGCTGGGAATGGTAGGGGGACTATGTGTGGCTTCCTTCCAGGTAGTTATGCTGGGGTTTGTCAGTTGTATCGTGTGGCTGTGGTTCCCCGGGGTTAGTGTCTGGTTTGAACTGTGTGGCTCGTTCACCTCCTGACCAGGCAGATTTTCTCCTGGTAAGTTGTCAATGTTGGGGGGAGTGCGGGCCACTCTGGGGCTGTTCCTTCCCCCCTTAGTTAATTTTTTCAGTGTCCTGAAGGCCGTTGCAAATTTGTCGAGGTTGCCTTGCACTAATATTGTTCCGGTTTTGTACGCGTTGACCGTCGTAGTTGAACTGTCTCCTGGTGTGTTAATTTTCATTATGGACCCATTTGCGGTATTTTCTAGCTTAACATTGGTATGGTGTGATTTTATTGCTGTGATCCAAGCCACTGGCTGATCTGAGTAGAAAATGAGGTTACTTTTTGTCCCATTGTTGTAACAGTCAGCAAAAAGTGTTTCTGGTTTTTCTCTCATCTGCTCATGCTTGATCGCTTTTATAGCTTTTTTTGCGGTGTTGGGGGGAATCTGGAAGCGGGGCTGTTGTGGATCTTCTGATTCGCTCATTTTTGGTAAAGTATTGTTGATCTTAGAATAAGCTTTTCTGGGGCCCCGGGTTTGGTGTTTCCCTTTCCCTGTTCGCGAACTTTCCCGGTCCCCCTCTCCGACCCCGTGGTCCCTGGGCCTCGGCTTCTGGGTTCACCCTTCTCAGGTCTGGGTCTGTGAGCCGCTGTTTCCCGGTGCCTTCGGGCTGTTCCCCTCCCCCTCCGAGGTCTCTGTGCCTCTGTCTCGGCCTGGCTCCTCGGGCCTTTCCCTGGCTTCAGTCTCCCTCCCTGGGCCCTGTACTCACAGTCTTGGTTTGCTTCTGGAAGCCTTCTGGTTGCTCCCCTTCTCCTCAGAGGTCTCTGGGCCTGGCTCCTCGGGCCTTTCCCGGGCTTTCTATCCCAGCCGCCGCTCGGGCTGTGCCTCGTTCGCCGTTCGGGTGCTGGACTGCGGTCGTCGCTCGGGTGCTGGACTGCGGCCGTCGCTCGGGTGCTGGACCGCGGTCGTCGCTCGGGTGCTGGACTGCGGCCGCCGATCGGGCCGTGTCTCGTTCGCCGCTCGGGCTCCCCGAGTCACCTCGTTCCGGCTGCCGCTGCGTCTCCGTGCGGCCTCCCCGATTCGCCTCGTTTCCCGAAGCGGCCTCCCCGAGTCTCCTCGCTCCGGCTGCCGCTGCGTCTCCGTGCGGCCTTCGCGCCTCGGTTCCCGATGCGGCCGAGTCACCTCGCTTCTGCTGCTGCTGTGGCCCCGTGCGGCCGCTGTTCTTTGGTTTGTATTTTTTTTCCCCTTATTTTTTTTCTTTGGCTTTTTTTTTCTAATTTCCTCTGGTTTTTTTTCCTTTGGTGGTCTCTTTGGTGGTCTTTTTCTTCCTTACTTAATCTAGACTAAACTAAACTTAAACTTAACGAAACAAACTAAACTAACTTAACTAGAACTAAATTTAACTTTAAAACCTTTTTAAACTTGAAATGAACCTTTTTTTCCCCCACTTTAAACACTAAAAACACTAAAAATTCAGCAGCCCATCTTCAGCGTGTGTATTCACTCTGTCTGGCTCACAGTAACACTCTGATGCACCCCACACCCCTAACTGTAACACTCTGATGCACCCCACACCCCTCACTGTAACACTCTGATGAACCCCACACCCCTCACTGTAACACTCTGATGAACCCCACACCCCTCACTGTAACACTCTGATGTACCCCACACCTCTCACTGTAATACTCTGATGCACCCCACACCCCTCACTGTAACACTCTGATGAACCCCACACCCCTCACTGTAACACTCTGATGTACCCCACACCTCTCACTGTAACACTCTGATACACCCCACACCCCTCACTGTAACACTCTGATGAACCCCACACCCCTCACTGTAACACTCTGATGTACCCCACACTCCTCACTGTAACACACTGATATACCCCACACCCCTCACTGTAAAGCTCTGATGTACCCCACAACCCTCGCTGTAAAACTCTGATGAACCCCACAGCCCTCACTGTAACACTCTGATATACCACACACCCCTCACTGTAACACTCTGATGAACCCCACACCCCTCACTATAACACTCTGATGAAACCCACACCCCTCACTGTAACACTCTGATGTACCCCACACACCTCAATGTAACACTCTGATGAACACCACACCCCTCACTGTAATACTCTGATGAACCCCACAACCCTCACTGTAATACTCTGATGAACCTCCACACCTCTCACTGTAACACTCTGATATACCCCACACCCGTCACTGTAACACTCTGATACACCCCACACCCCTCAAGTAACACTCTGATATACACCACACCCCTCACTGTAATACTCTGATGAACCCAACACCGCTCACTGTAACACTCTGATATACCCCACAGCCCTTACTGCAAAACACTGATGAACCCCACATCCCTCACTGTAACACTCTGATGTACCCCACACCCCTCACTGTAACACTCTGATGTACCCCACAACCCTTACTGTAACACTCTGATGAACCCCACACCCCTCACTGTAACACTCTGATATACCCCACAACCCTTACTGTAACACACTGATGAACCCCTCATTCCTCACTGTAACACTCTGATGTACCCCACACCCCTCACTGTAACACTCTGATGTACCCCACACCCCTCACTGTAACACTCTGATGAACCCCACACCCCTCACTGTAAAACGCTGATATACCCCACAGCCCTCACTGTAAAACTCTGATATACCTCTCACGCCTCACTGTAAAACACTGATGTACCCCACAACACTCACTGTAACACACTGATGATCCACACACCGCTCACTGTAAAACTCTGATGTAACCCACATCCCTCACTGTAACACTCTGATGAAACCCACACCCCTCACTTTAATACTCTGATGAACCCCACACCCCTCACTGTAACACAGAGATGAACCCCACACCCCTCACTGTAACACACTGATGAACCCCACACCCCTCACTGTAACACTCTGATGAACCCCACACCCCTCACTGTAACACTCTGATGAACCCCACACCCCTCACTGTAACACACTGATGAACCCCTCACCCCTCACTGGAACCCTCTGATGAACCTCACACCCCTCACTGTAACACTCTGATGAACCCCACACCCCTCACTGTAACACTCTGATGAACCCCACACCCCTCACTGTAACACACTGATGAACCCCACACCCCTCACAGTAACACTCTGATGAACACCACACCCCTCACTGTAACACACTGATATACCACACAACCCTCACTGTAAAACTCTGATGTACCCCACACCCCTCACTGTAACACTCTGATGAACCCCACACACCTCACTGTAACACTCTGATGAACCCCACACTCCTCACTGTAACACTCTGATGTACCCCACAACCCTCACTGTAATACTCTGATATACCCCACAACACTCACTGTAACACTCTGATGTACCCCACACCCCTCACTGTAACACTCTGATGACCCACACCCGTCACTGTAATACTCTGATGAACCCCACAACACTCACTGTAACACTCTGATGAACACCACAACCCTCACTGTAACACTCTGATAAACCCCACACCCCTCACTGTAACACTCTGATGAACCCCAGACCCCTCACTGTAACACTCTGATGAACACCACACCCCTCACTGTAACACTCTGATGAACCCCACACCCCTCACGGTAAAACTCTGATGAACCCCACACCACTCACTGTAATACTGTGATGAAACCCACACCCCTCACAGTAACACTCTGATGATCCCCACACCCCTCACTGTAATACTCTGATGAACGCCACACCCGTGACTGTAATACTGAGATGAACCCCACACCCCTCACTGTAAAACTGTGATGAACCGCACACCCCTCACTGTAATACTCTGATGAACCCCACACCCCTCACTGTAATACTGTGATGAACTGCACACCCCTCACTGTAATACTCGGATGAACCCCACACCCTTCACTTTAAAACTCTGATATGTCCCACACCCCTCAGTGTAACACTCTGATGAACCGCACACCCCTCACTGTAACACTCTGATGAATCCCACACCCCTCACAGTAAAACTCTGATGTACCCAACACCCCTCACTGAAACACTCTGATGAACCCCACACCCCTCACTGTAACACTCTGATGTACCCCACACCTCTCACTGTAATACTCTGATATACCTCACACCCCTCACTGTAACACTCTGATGTACCCCACACCCCTCACTGTACCACTCTGATGAATCCCACACCAGTCACTGAAACACACTGATGAACCCCACTCCCCTCACTGTAACACTCTGATGTACCCCACACCCCTCACTGTAACACTCTGATGTACCCCACACTCCTCACTGTAACACACTGATATACCCCACAGCCCTCACTGTAAAGCTCTGATGTACCCCACAACCCTCGCTGTAAAACTCTGATGAACCCCACAGCCCTCTATGTAACACTCTGATATACCACACACCCCTCACTGTAACACTCTGATGAACCCCACACCCCTCACTATAACACTCTGATGAAACCCACACCCCTCACTGTAACACTCTGATATACCCCACACACCTCAATGTAACACTCTGATGAACCCCACACCCCTCACCATAACACTCTGATGTACCCCACACCTCTCACTGTAATACTCTGATATACCACACACCCCTCACTGTAACACTCTGATGAACCCCACACCCCTCACTATAACACTCTGATGAAACCCACACCCCTCACTGTAACACTCTGATGTACCCCACACACCTCAATGTAACACTCTGATGAACCCCACACCCCTCACCATAACACTCTGATGTACCCCACACCTCTCACTGTAATACTCTGATGAACCCCACACCCCTCACTGTAACACTCTGATATACCCCACACCTCTCACTGTAACACTCTGATATACCCCACACCCCTCACTGTAACACTCTGATATACCCCACACCCCTCAAGTAACACTCTGATATACACCACACCCCTCACTGTAATACTCTGATGAACCCAACACCCCTCACTGTAACACTCTGATATACCCCACAACCCTTACTGCAACACTCTGATGAACCCCACACCACTCACTGAAACACACTGATGAACACCACACCCCTCACTGTAACACTCTGATGTACCCCACACCCCTCTCTGTAACACTCTGATGTACCCCACACTCCTCACTTTAACTCACTGATATACCCCACACCCCTCACTGTAAAGCTCTGATGTACCCCACACCCCTCACTGTAAAACTCTGAGAACCCCTCACCCCTCACTGTAACACTCTGATGAAACCCACACCCCTCACTGTAACACTCTGATGTACCCCACACACCTCACTGTAACACTCTGATGAACCCCACACCTCTCACCATAACACTCTGATGTACCCCACACCCCTCACTGTAACACTCTGATTAAACCCACACCCCTCACTTTAATACTCTGATAAACCCCACACACCTCACTGTAACACACAGATGAACCCCACACCCCTCACTGTAACACTCTGATGAACCCCACACCCCTCACTGTAACACTCTGATGAACCCCACACCCCTCACTGTAACACTCTGATGTACCCCACACCCCTCACTGTAACACTCTGATGAACCCCACACCCCTCACTGTAACACACTGATGAACCCCACACCCCTCACTGTAACACTCTGATGTACCCCACACCCCTCACTGTAACACTCTGATGAACCCCACACCCCTCACTGTAACACACTGATGAACCCCACACCCCTCACAGTAATACTCTGATGAACCCCACACCCCTCACTGTAACACTTTGATATACCCCACACCCCTCACTGTAACACTCTGATGAACCCCACACCCCTTACTGTAACACTTTGATATACCCGACACCCCTCACTGTAACACTTTGATGAACCCCACACTCCTCACTTTAACACACTGATATACCCCACACCCCTCACTGTAAAGCTCTGAAGTACCCCACACCCCTCACTGTAAAACTCTGAGAACCCCTCACCCCTCACTGTAACACTCTGATGAACCCCACACTCCTCACTTTAACACACTGATATACCCCACACCCCTCACTGTAAAGCTCTGAACTACCCCACACCCCGCACTGTAACACTCTGATGAACCCCACACCCCTCACTGTAACACTCTGATGTACCCCACACAACTCACTGTAACACTCTGATGAACCCCACACCTCTCACCATAACACTCTGATTAAACCCACACCCCTCACTTTAATACTCTGATAAACCCCACACCCCTCACTGTAACACACTGATGAACCCCTCACAGTAACACACTGATGAACCCCACACCCCTCACTGTAACACACTGATGAACCCCACACCTCTCACTGCTGTACTCTGATGAACCCCACACCCCTCACTGTAACACACTGATGAACCCCACACCCCTCACTGTAACACTCTGATGAACCCCTCACAGTAACACACTGATGAACCCCACACCCCTCACTGTAACACACTGATGAACCCCACACCTCTCACTGCTGTACTCTGATGAACCCCACACCCCTCACTGTAACACACTGATGAACCCCACACCCCTCACTGTAATACTCTGATGTACCCCACACCCCTTACTGTAACACTCTGTTAAATCCCACACCCCTCACTGTAATACTCTGATGAACCCCACACCCCTCACTGTAATACTCTGTTAAATCCCACACCCCTCACTGTAATACTCTGATGAACCCCACACCCCTCACTGTAACACTCTGATGAACCCCACACCCCTCACTGTAACACTCTGATGAATCCCACACCCCCCACTGTAATACTCTGATGTACCCCACACCCCTCACTGTAACACTCTGATGTACCCCAGACCCCTCACTGTAACACACTGATTTACCACACAACCCTCACTGTAAAATTCTGATGTACCCCACACCCCTCACTGTAACACTCTGATGAACCCCACACCCCTCACTGTAACACTCTGATGAACCCCACACTCCTCACTGTAACACTCTGATGCACCCCACACCCCTAACTGTAATACTCTGATATACCCCACAACACTCACTGTAACACTCTGATGTACCCCACACCCCTCACTTTAACACTCTGATGACCCACACCCGTCACTGTAATACTCTGATGAACCCCACAACCCTCACTGTAACACTCTGATGAACACCACTACCCTCACTGTAACACTCTGATAAACCCCACACCCCTCACTGTAACACTCTGATGAACCCCACACCCCTCACTGTAACACTCTGATGAACCCCACACCACTCGCTGTAATACTGTGATGAAACCCACACCCCTCACTGTAACACTTTGATGAACCCCACACCCCTCACTGTAATGCTCTGATGAACCCCACACCCGTCACTGCAATACTGAGTAGAACCCCACACCCCTCACTGTAATACTGTGATGAACCGCAGAACCCTCACTATAATACTCTGATAAACCCGACACCCCTCACTGTAACACTCTGATGAACACCACACCCCTCACTGTAATACTCTGATGAACCCAACACCCCTCACTGTAACACTCTGATATACCCCACAACCCTGACTGTAACACACTGATGAACCCCACATCCCTCACAGTAACACTCTGATGTACTCCACACCCCTCACTGTAACACTCTGATATACCCCACAACCCTTACTGTAACACACTGATGAACCCCACATCCCTCAATGTAACACTCTGATGTACCCCACACCCCTCACTGTAACACTCTGATGAACCCCACACCTCTCACTGTAACACTCTGATATACCCCACACCCCTCACTGTAACATTCTGATATACCGCATACCCCTCACTGTAAAACACTGATGTACCCCACAACACTCACTGTAACACACTGATGATCCACACACCCCTCACTGTAAAACACTGATGTAACCCACACCCCTCACTGTAACACTCTGATGTAACCCACACCCCTCACTTTAATACTCTGATGAACCCCACACCCCTCACTGTAACACACAGATGAACTCCACACCCCTCACGGTAACACTCTGATGAACCCCACACCCCTCACTGTAACCCTCTGATGAACCTCACACCCCTCACTGTAACACTCTGATATACCCCGCACCCCTCACTGTAATACTCTGATGAACCCCACAACCCTCAAAGTAACACTCTGATATACCCCACACCCCTCACTGTAATACTCCGATAATCCCCACAACCCTCACAGTAACACTCAGATATACCCCACACTCCTCACTGTAACACTCTGATGCACCCCACACCCCTCACTGTAAGACTCTGATGAACCCCACACCCCTCATGTAACACTCTGATATACCCCACACCCCTCACTGTAACACTCTGATATACCCCACACCCCTCACTGTAACACTCTGATGTACCCCACACCTCTCACTGTAATACTCTGATATACCTCACACCCCTCACTGTAACACTCTGATGTACCCCACACCCCTCACTGTAACACTCTAATGAACCCCACACCACTCACTTAAACACACTGATGAATCCCACACCCCTCACTGTAACACTCTGATGTACCTCACACCCCTCACTGTAACACTCTGATGTACCCCACACTCCTCACTGTAACACCCTGATATACCCCACAACCCTCACTGTAAAGCTCTGATGAACCCCACACCCCTCACTGTAAAACTCTGATGAACCCCACACCCCTCACTGTAACTCTCTGATATAGCCCACACCCCTCACTGTAACACTCTGATGAACCCCACACCCCTCACTGTAACACTCTGATGAACGCCACACCCCTCACTGTAACACTCTGATGTACCCCACACCTCTCACTGTAATACTCTGATATACCCCACACCCCTCACTGTAACACTCTGATGAACCCCACACCCCTCACTGTAACACTCTGATGAACGCCACACCCCTCACTGTAACACTCTGATGTACCCCACACCTCTCACTGTAATACTCTGATATACCCCACACCCCTCACTGTAACACTCTGATATACCCGACACCCCTCACTGTAATACTCTGATAAACCACACACCCCTCATTGTAACACTCTGATGAACCCCACAACCCTCACTGTAACACTCTGATGAAACCCACACCCCCCACTGTAATACTCTGATGTACCCCACACCCCTCACTGTAACACTCTGGTGAAACCCAGAACCCTCACTTTAATAATCTGATAAACCCCACACACCTCACTGTAACACTCTGATGAACCCCTCACAGTAACACTCTGATGAACCCCACACCCCGCACTGTAACACTCTGATGAACCCCACACCGCTCACTGTAACACACTGATGAACCCCACACCCCTCACTGTAACACTCTGATGAACACCACACCGCTCACTGTAACACACTGATGAACCCCGCACCCCTCACTGTAACACACTGATGAACCCCACACCCCTCACTGTAATACTCTGATGAACCCCACACCCCTTACTGTAACCCTCTGATATACCCGACACCCCTCACTGTAATACTCTGATAAATCCCAGACACCTCACTGTAACACTCTGATGAACCGCACACCCCTCACTGTAACACTCTGATGAACCCAGACCCCTCACTGTAACACACTGATATACCACACAACCCTCACTGTAAAACTCTGATGTACCCCACACCCCTCACTGTAACACTCTGTTATACCCCACAACACTCACTGTAACACTCTGATGAACACCACAACCCTCACTGTAACACTCTGGTAAACCCCACACACCTCACTGTAACACGCTGATGAACCCCACAACCCTCACTGTAATACTCTGATGAAACCCACACCCCTCACTGTAACACACTGATGAACACCACACCCCTCACTGTAATACTCTGATGAACCCAACACCCCTCACTGTAACACTCTGATATACCCCACAACCCTTACTGTAACACACTGATGAACCCCACATCCCTCACAGTCACACTCTGATGTACCCCACAGCCCTCACTGTAACACTCTGATATACCCCACAACCCTTACTGTAACACACTGATGAACCCCACATCCCTCAATGTAACACTCTGATGTACCCCACACCCCTCACTGTAACACTCTGATGTACCCCACACCCCTCACTGTAACACACTGATATACCACACAACCCTCACTGTAAAACTCTGATGTACCCCACACCCCTCACTGTAACACTCTGTTATATCCCACAACACTCACTGTAACACTCTGATGAACACCACAACCCTCACTGTAACACTCTGGTAAACCCCACACACCTCACTGTAACACACTGATGAACCCCACACCCCTCACTGTAACACTCTGATGAACACCGCAACCCTCACTGTAACACGCTGATGTACCCCACAACCCTCACTGTAATACTCTGATGAAACCCACACCCCTCACTGTAACACACTGATGAACACCACACCCCTCACTGTATTACTCTGATGAACCCCACAACCCTCACTGTAATACTCTGATGAAACCCACACCCCTCACAGTAACACTCTGATGAACCCCACACCCCTCACTGTAACACTCTGATGAACCCCACACCACTCACTGTAATACTGTGATGAACCCCACACCCCTCACTGTAATACTGTGATGAACCGCACACCCCTCACTGTAATACTCTGATAAACCCCACACCCCTCACTGTAACACTCTGATGAATACCACACCCCTCATTGTAACACTCTGATGACCCACACCCGTCACTGTAATACTCTGATGAACCCCACAACCCTCACTGCAACACTCTGATGAACCCCACACCCCTCACTGTAACACTCTGATGAACCCCACACCCCTCACTGTAACACTCTGATGAACCCCACACCACTCACTGTAATACTGTGATGAAACCCACACCCCTCACTGTAACACTTTGATGAACCCCACACCCCTCACTGAAATGCTCTGATGAACCCCACACCCGTCACTGCAATACTGAGTAGAACCCCACACCCCTCACTGTAATACTGTGATGAACCGCAGAACACTCACTATAATACTCTGATAAACCCGACACCCCTCACTGTAACACTCTGATGAACACCACACCCCTCACTGTAACACTCTGATGAACCCCACACCCCTCAATGTAATACTCTGATGAACCCCACACCCCTCACTGTAACATTCTGATATACCTCACACCCCTCAATGTAACACTCAGATATACCCCACACCCCTCACTGTAATAATCTGATGAACCCCACACCCCTCACTGTAAAACACTGATGAACCTCACACCCCTCACTGTAACACTCTGATATACCCCACACCCCTCAAGTAACACTCTGATATAAACCACACCCCTCACTGTAATACTCTGATGAACCCAACACCCCTCACTGTAACACTCTGATATACCCCACACCCCTCACTGTAACACTCTGATGAACCCCACACCCCTCACTGTAAGACTCTGATATACTCCACACCCCTCACTGTAACTCTCTGATATACCCCACACCCCTCAAGTAACACTCTGATATACACCACACCCCTCACTGTAATACTCTGATGAACCCAACACCCCTCACTGTAACACTCTGATATACCCCACAACCCTTACTGTAACACACTGATGAACCCCACATCCCTCACAGTAACACTCTGATGTACCCCACACCCCTCACTGTAACACTCTGATGTACCCCACAGCCCTCACTGTAACACTCTGATGAACCCCACACCTCTCACTGTAACACTCTGATATACCCCACACCCCTCACTGTAACATTCTGATATACCGCATACCCCTCACTGTAAAACACTGATGTACCCCACAACACTCACTGTAACACACTGATGATCCACACACCCCTCACTGTAAAACACTGATGCAACCCACACCCCTCACTGTAACACTCTGATGTAACCCACACCCCTCACTGTAATACTCTGATGAACTCCACACCCCTCACGGTAACACTCTGATGAACCCCACACCCCTCACTGTAACCCTCTGATGAACCTCACACCCCTCACTGTAACACTCTGATATACCCCGCACCCCTCACTGTAATACTCTGATGAACCCCACAACCCTCAAAGTAACACTCTGATATACCCCACACCCCTCACTGTAATACTCCGATAATCCCCACAACCCTCACAGTAACACTCTGATATACCCCACACCCCTCACTGTAACACTCAGATATACCCCACACTCCTCACTGTAACACTCTGATGCACCCCACACCCCTCACTGTAAGACTCTGATGAACCCCACACCCCTCATGTAACACTCTGATATACCCCACACCCCTCACTGTAACACTCTGATATACCCCACACCCCTCACTGTAACGCTCTGATATACCCCACACCCCTCACTGTTACACACAGATATACACCACACACCTCACTGTAACACTCTGATGAACCCCACGACCCTCACTGTAATACTCTGATGAACCCCACACCCCTCACTGTAATACTCTGATGTGCCCCACACCCCTCACTGTAACACTCTAATGAACCCCACACCACTCACTTAAACACACTGATGAATCCCACACCCCTCACTGTAACACTCTGATGTACCCCACACTCCTCACTGTAACACCCTGATATACCCCACAACTCTCACTGTAAAGCTCTGATGAACCCCACACCCCTCACTGTAAAACTCTGATGAACCCCACACCCCTCACTGTAACACTCTGATATACCCCACACCCCTCACTGTAACACTCTGATGAACCCCACACCCCTCACTGTAACACACTGATGAACGCCACACCCCTCACTGTAACACTCTGATGCCCCCACACCTCTCACTGCAATACTCTGATATTCCCCACACCCCTCACTGTAACACTCTGATATACCCGACACCCCTCACTGTAATACTCTGATAAACCACACACCCCTCATTGTAACACTCTGATGAACCCCACAACCCTCACTGTAACACTCTGATGAAACCCACACCCCCCACTGTAATACTCTGATGTACCCCACACCCCTCACTGTAACACTCTGATGAATCCCACAACCCTCACTTTAATAATCTGATAAACCCCACACACCTCACTGTAACACACAGATGAACCCCACACCCCTCACTGTAACACTCTGATGAACCCCTCACAGTAACACTCTGATGAACCCCACACCCCGCACTGTAACACTCTGATGAACCCCACACCGCTCACTGTAACACACTGATGAACCCCACACCCCTCACTGTAACACTCTGATGAACCCCACACCGCTCACTGTAACACACTGATGAACCCCGCACCCCTCACTGTAACACACTGATGAACCCCACACCCCTCACTGTAACACACTGATGAACCCCACACCCCTTACTGTAACACTCTGATATACCCGACACCCCTCACTGTAATACTCTGATAAATCCCAGACACCTCACTGAAACACTCTGATGAACCCCACACCCCTCACTGTAACACTCTGATGAAACCCACACCCCCCACTGTAATACTCTGATGTACCGCACTCCCCTCGCTGTAACACTCTGATGTACCCCAGACCCCTCACTGTAACACACTGATATACCACACAACACTCACTGTAATACTCTGATGTACCCAACACCCCTCACTGTAACACTCTGATGAACCCCACACTCCTCACTGTAACTCTCTGATGTACCCCACACCCCTCACTGTAATACTCTGATATACCCCACAACACTCACTGTAACACTCTGATGTACCCAACACCCCTCACTGTAACACTCTGATGATCCACACCCGTCACTGTAATACTCTGATGAACCCCACAACCCTCACTGTAACACTCTGATGAACACCACAGCCCTCACTGTAACACTCTGGTAAACCCCACACACCTCACTGTAACACTCTGATGAACCCCACACCCCTCACTGTAACACTCTGATGAACACCACAACCCTCACTGTAACACGCTGATGAACCCCACAACCCTCACTGTAATACTCTGATGAAACCCACACCCCTCACTGTAACACACTGATGAACACCACACCCCTCACTGTATTACTCTGATGAACCCCACAACCCTCACTGTAATACTCTGATGAAACCCACACCCCTCACTGTAACACTCTGATGAACCCCACACCCCTCACTGTAACACTCTGATGAACCCCACACCACTCACTGTAATACTGTGATGAACCCCACACACCTCACTGTAATACTGTGATGAACCGCACACCCCTCACTGTAATACTCTGATAAACCCCACACCCCTCACTGTAACACTCTGATGAATACCACACCCCTCACTGTAACACTCTGATGAACCCCACACCCCTCAATGTAATACTCTGATGAACCCCACACCCCTCACTGTAACATTCTGATATACCCCACATCCCTCACTGTAACACTCTGATGTACCGCACGCCCCTCACTGTAACACTCTGATGTACCCCACACCCCTCTCTATAACACTCTGATGAACCCCACAACCCTCACTGTAACACATTGATATACCCGACACCCCTCACTGTAATAATCTGATGAACCCCACATCCCTCACTGTAACACACTGATGAACCTCACACCCCTCACTGTAACACTCTGATGTACCGCACGCCCCTCACTGTAACACTCTGATGTACCCCACACCCCTCACTATAACACTCTGATGAACCCCACACCCCTCACTGTAACACACTGATATACCCCACACCCCTCACTGTAACACTCTGATATTCCCCACACCCCTCACTGTAACACTCTGTTGTACCCCACACCCCTCACTGTAACACTCTGATGAGTCCCACACCCCTCACTGTAACACTCTGATGACCCACACCCGTCACTGTAATTCTCTGATGAACCCCACAACCCTCACTTTAACACTCTGATGAACACCACAACCCTCACTGTAACACTCTGATAAACCCCACACCCCTCACTGTAACACTCTGATGAACCCCACACCCCTCACTGTAACACTCTGATGAACCCCACACCACTCACTGTAATACTGTGATGAAACCCACACCCCTCACTGTTACACTTTGATGAACCCCACACCCCTCACTGTAATGCTCTGATGAACCCCACACCCGTCACTGCAATACTGAGTAGAACCCCACACCCCTCACTGTAATACTGTGATGAACCGCAGAACCCTCACTATAATACTCTGATAAACCCGACACCCCTCACTGTAACACTCTGATGAACACCACACCCCTCACTGTAACACTCTGATGAACCCCACACCCCTCAATGTAATACTCTGATGAACCCCACACCCCTCACTGTAACATTCTGGTATACCTCACACCCCTCAATGTAACACTCAGATATACCCCACACCCCTCACTGTAATAATCTGATGAACCCCACACCCCTCACTGTAAAACACTGATGAACCTCTCACCCCTCACTGTAACACTCTGATATACCCCACACCCCTCAAGTAACACTCTGATATACACCATACCCCTCACTGTAATACTCTGATGAACCCAACACCCCTCACTGTAACACTCTGATATACCCCACACCCCTTACTGTAACACTCTGATGAACCCCACACCCCTCACTGTAAGACTCTGATATACCCCACACCCCTCACTGTAACTCTCTGATATACCCCACACCCCTCAAGTAACACTCTGATATACACCACACCCCTCACTGTAATACTCTGATGAACCCAACACCCCTCACTGTAACACCCTGATATACCCCACAACCCTTACTGTAACACACTGATGAACCCCACATCCCTCAATGTAACACTCTGATGTACCCCACACCCCTCACTGTAACACTCTGATGTATCCCACACCCCTCACTGTAACACTCTGATGAACCCCACACCTCTCACTGTAACACTCTGATATACCCCACACCCCTCACTGTAACATTCTGATATACCGCATACCCCTCACTGTAAAACACTGATGTACCCCACAACACTCACTGTAACACACTGATGATCCACATACCCCTCACTGTAAAACACTGATGTAACCCACACCCCTCACTGTAACACTCTGATGTAACCCACACCCCTCACTGTAATACTCTGATGAACTCCACACCCCTCACGGTAACACTCTGATGAACCCCACACCCCTCACTGTAACCCTCTGATGAACCTCACACCCCTCACTGTAACACTCTGATATACGCCGCACCCCTCACTGTAATACTCTGATGAACCCCACAACCCTCAAAGTAACACTCTGATATACCCCACACCCCTCACTGTAATACTCCGATAATCCCCACAAACCTCACAGTAACACTCTGATATACCCCACACCCCTCACTGTAACACTCAGATATACCCCACACTCCTCACTGTAACACTCTGATGAACCCCACACCCCTCACTGTAAGACTCTGATGAACCCCACACCCCTCATGTAACACTCTGATATACCCCACACCCCTCACTGTAACACTCTGATATACCCCACATCCCTCACTGTAACGCTCTGATATACCCCACACCCCTCACTGTTACACACAGATATACACCAAACACCTCACTGTAACACTCTGATGAACCTCACGCCCCTCACTGTAATATTCTGATGAACGCCACACCCCTCACTGTAATACTCTGATGTGCCCCACACACCTCACTGTAACACTCTGATGAGCCCCACACCCCTCACTGTAACACTCTGATGTACCCCACACCTCTCACTGTAATACTCTGATATACCTCACACCCCTCACTGTAACACTCTGATGTACCCCACACCCCTCACTGTAACACTCTAATGAACCCCACACCACTCACTTAAACACACTGATGAATCCCACACCCCTCACTGTAACACTCTGATGTACCTCACACCCCTCACTGTAACACTCTGATGTACCCCACACTCCTCACTGTAACACCCTGATATACCCCACAACCCTCACTGTAAAGCTCTGATGAACCCCACACCCCTCACTGTAAAACTCTGATGAACCCCACAACCCTCACTGTAACACTCTGATGAACGCCACACCCCTCACTGTAACACTCTGATGTACCCCACACCTCTCACTGTAATACTCTGATATACCCCACACCCCTCACTGTAACACTCTGATATACCCGACACCCCTCACTGTTATACTCTGATAAACCACACACCCCTCATTGTAACACTCTGATGAACCCCACAACCCTCACTGTAAAACTCTGATGAAACCCACACCCCCCACTGTAATACTCTGATGTACCCCACACCCCTCACTGTAACACTCTGATGAAACCCACACCCCTCACTTTAATAATCTGATAAACCCCACACACCTCACTGTAACACACAGATGAACCCCACACCCCTCACTGTAACACTCTGATGAACCCCTCACAGTAACACTCTGATGAAACCCACACCCCGCACTGTAACACTCTGATGAACCCCACACCGCTCACTGTAACACACTGATGAACCCCACACCCCTCACTGTAACACTCTGATGAACCCCACACCGCTCACTGTAACACACTGATGAACCCCGCACCCCTCACTGTAACACACTGATGAACCCCACACCCCTCACTGTAACACACTGATGAACCCCACACCCCTTACTGTAACACTCTGATATACCCGACACCCCTCACTGTAATACTCTGATAAATCCCAGACACCTCACTGTAACACTCTGATGAACCCCACACCCCTCACTGTAACACTCTGATGAAACCCACACCCCCCACTGTAATACTCTGATGTACCCCACTCCCCTCACTGTAACACTCTGATGTACCCCAGACCCCTCACTGTAACACACTGATATACCACACAACCCTCACTGTGAAACTATGATGTACCCCACACCCCTCACTGTAACACTCTGATGAACCCCACACCCCTCACTGTAACACTCTGATGAACCCCACACTCCTCACTGTAACTCTCTGATGTACCCCACACCCCTCACTGTAATACTCTGATATACCCCACAACACTCACTGTAACACTCTGATATACCCAACACCCCTCACTGTAACACTCTGATGATCCACACCCGTCACTGTAATACTCTGATGAACCCCACAACCCTCACTGTAACACTCTGATGAACACCACAACCCTCACTGTAACACTCTGGTAAACCCCACACACCTCACTGTAACACTCTGATGAACCCCACACCCCTCACTGTAACACTCTGATGAACACCACAACCCTCACTGTAACAAGCTGATGCACCCCACAACCCTCACTGTAATACTCTGATGAAACCAACACCCCTCACTGTAACACACTGATGAACACCACACCCCTCACTGTATTACTCTGATGAACCCCACAACCCTCACTGTAATACTCTGATGGAACCCACACCCCTCACTGTAACACTCTGATGAACCCCACACCCCTCACTGTAACACTCTGATGAACCCCACACCACTCACTGTAATACTGTGATGAACCCCACACCCCTCACTGTAATACTGTGATGAACCGCACACCCCTCACTGTAATACTCTGATAAACCCCACACCCCTCACTGTAACACTCTGATGAACCCCACACCCCTCAATGTAATACTCTGATGAACCCCACACCCCTCACTGTAACATTCTGATATACCCCACACCCCTCACTGTAACACTCTGATGTACCGCACGCCCCTCACTGTAACACTCTGATGTACCCCACACCCCTCACTATAACACTCTGATGAACCCCACACCCCTCACTGTAACACACTGATATACCCCACACCCCTCACTGTAATAATCTGATGAACCCCACACCCCTCACTGTAACACATTGATGAACCTCACACCCCTCACTGTAACACTCTGACGTACCGCACGCCCCTCACTGTAACACTCTGATGTACCCCACACCCCTCACTATAACACTCTGATGAACCCCACACCCCTCACTGTAACACACTGATATACCCCACACCCCTCACTGTAACACTCTGATATTCCCCACACCCCTCACTGTAACACTCTGTTGTACCCCACACCCCTCACTGTAAATTTCTGATGAACCCTACACCCCTCACTGTAACCCTCTGATGAACCTGACGCCCCTCACTGTAACACTCTGATGTACCCCACACCCCTCACTGTAACACTCTGATAATCACCTCACTTTAAACCTCTCTTACTTATCCGAAAACTCTCACTGTGAGGCTCCGATATACCCCTATCACCACATTTTAACACTCTGATATACCACTCACCCCTAAATGTAACACGCTGATATACCCTACACAGCTCACTGTAACACTCTGATATACTCCGCACCCCTCACATTGGCACTCTGATACACTCCACACCCCTCACATTGGCACTCTGATATACCCCACACCCCTCACATTGGCACTCTGATACACCAGAAACCCCTCACATTGGCACTCTGATACGCCAGAAACCCCTCACATTGGCACTCTGATATACTCCACACCGCTCACATTGGCACTCGGATATACTACACACCCCTCACATTGGCACTCTGATATACTGCACACCCCTCACATTGGCACTCTGATACACTCCACACCCCTCACATTGGCACTCTGTTATACTCCACAGCCCTCACGTTGGCATGCTGATGTACTCCACACCCCTCACATTGGCACTCTGATATACTCCACACCCCTCACATTGGCACTCTGATATACTCCTCACCCCTCACATTGGCACTCTGATATACTCCACACCCCTCACATTGGCACTCTGATATACTCCACACCCATCACATTGGCACTCTGATATACTCCGTACCCCTCACATTGGCACTCTGATACACCACAAACCCCTCACATTTTACACATCGATATATTCCACACCCCTCACTGTAACACCCCGACATGTCCCACACCATTCACTTTAATACTATGATATACCCCACACCACTCAGTGTAAGACTTTCATATACCCCACACAACTCAATGTAAGACTCTGATATACACCACACCCCTCACTGTAAGAGTGATATATCCCACACCCCTCAATTTTACAGTGATATAGCCCACACCTCTTGCTGTAACACTGTGATTTATCCCACACCTCTCACTGCAACACTGTGATTTATCCCACACCTCTCGCTGTAACACTGATATACCCCTCACCCCTCGCTGTAACACTGTGATATATCCAACACTCCTCACTGTAACACTCTGATATACCCCACACCCCTCTCTGTAACACTGATATACCCCACACCCCTCACTGTAACACTTTGATATGCACCACAAACCTCACTGTAAGACTCTGATATACCCCAAAACCCTCACTTTAACACGCTAATATACCCCACATCCCACAATGTAACAGACTGATATACTCCACATCCCTCACCACTCACTGTAACATTCTGATACATACCACACCCCTCACTTTAACACTCTGATATACCCCACACCCCTCACTCTAACTCTCTTATATCCCACGTGTCTCACTGTAACACTCTGATATACCCCACACAACGCACTGTAACACACTGATATACTCCACATCCCTCACCCCTCACTGTAACATTCTGATATATACCACACCCCTCACTTTTACACTCTGATATACCCCACATCCCTCACTCTAACTCTCTTATATCCCACGTGACTCACTGTAACACTTTGATATACCCCACACATGCACTGAAACAGTCTGATGAACCTCACACCCCCCACTGTTACACTCTCTGATATATTCCTTACCCCTCACTGTAATCCTGATATACCCCACACCACTCACTGTTGTCTGCCACTTCGATCCCATGGGCTTCAATTTTGGTAACATGTGATACCTTGTCAAGCACCTTTTCAAATATAGGTAAATTGGGATAGTGTGAGCAGTATCAATCATACAACCTTATAATTGCTGAGCCAAGTGTTGTTCTCAATTTGTTTAGCGTACTTGATGCCCCACTCTGATCACAGTCCTCTTCTGGTTTCAATCAATGAATTACAAAATCATTGATTTTAATCCTATTTTATTTTTTCTGTGTATTTGTTGTCAGGATATGTGTGATGCTGTCAGGGCCGGTTCACTTGCCCTTCCCTAGTTACCCATGAGAAAATGTTTGGCCTTCATCTTGAGCCGCTGCAGGCCCTGTGGTGAAGGTGCTCCCACAATACTGTTATGGAAGGAATTTCAGACTTTTGCCCCAGTGATGATGAAGGAACGGCGATATATTTGCAGGGTACAGTAGCATAGTGGTTATGTTGCTGGTCTAGTAAACCAGAAGACTGGACAAATGAATCAGAATTCAAATCACACCAGCTGCGGAATTTTAATTCAATTAATTAAACAAATCTGAAATAAAAAGCTAGTGTCAGTAATGGTGGCTAAGAAAGTACCAGCTTGTCATAAAAATACATCTGGTTCACTAATGACCTTGTTTAGGGCAGGAAATCTGCTGCCCTTACCTGGTCTGGCTGAAATGTGACTCCAAATTCACTGCAATGTGATTGACTCTCAACTGGCCACTGAAATGGCTCAGCAAGACAGTCGCTTGTCACAGGCGGCTCACCACCACCTTCTCCATGGCAATTAGGGATGGGCAATAAATGCTGGCTTTGCCAGCGAAGCCCAACTCCCAAGAATGAATTATAAAAATGATTTATTAAGCATCATCATGATTTTAAAAGCTTCATAATGTTTTATTGATGGTCATTAACATTTACAAAGGGTTAGAAAGATCTGTAAAGTGCTGTAATGATGGAAAGCATTACAAAGGATTATAATGATTAATAAAGTCCTGGTGGCGGGCCTTCTCCTCCCCGGGCTGGGCTGTTCGGGCTCCTGTGGGCCGGGCCAAGTCGGTCTGCTCCAACTCGCCGCCCGCTCTCGTGGAAACTGGAGCTCCAGCTGCTGCTGCCCTCAGGAAGCCCGCCTGCCTCCCGCCACCAGGGCAAGTTCCCGAGAGACAGCCGCAATTTTTGTGCGGCGCCCGAGAGCCGCAATCTTTGTGCGGGGCCCCAGAGCCACCATCTTTGTTACGAGACCACAGAGCCGCAATTTTTGCATGGGGCCCCAGAGCTGCCAACTTTGTGCGGGGACCCCAGTGCCGCCATCATTGTGCTGGGCCCCAGCCCCAGAGCCACCATCTTTGTACTGGGCACCAGCGCCGCCATCTTTGTGCGGGACCCCAGTGCCGGCATCTTTGTGCTGGGCCCAAGAGCCGCCATCTTTGTGCGGGATTCCAGTGCTGCCATCTTTGTGCTGGGCCCCAGAGCTGCCATCTTTGTACCGGGCCCCAGAGCAGCCATATTTGTTCGGGACGCCAGCGCCGCCATTTTTGTGCTGAGCCCCAGAGCCCCAGAGCCGCCACGTTTGTGCGGGACCGCAGAGCCGCCATCTTTGAACTGGGCCCCAGAGCCGCCATCTTTGTGCGTGGCACCAGAGCTGCCATATTTGTGTGGGGCCCCACAATATCAGGCCCAGGGAAATTTCAACTCTCAGGCTGCAATTTCTCCGATTCTTCTCACCCTTTAATGAATTTTACAATCAGAGTAAAGGGGTATTTCCCCACATTCTTCAACTGCTCTCTGAACTTAGTCTGGGTCACGGCGTAAATCCCAGTGTTTGTGCAGCAACTCAGCAGCTGCAGCCCGAATCCCAGTTCCTGTACATAATCAGGTAGAAATGAAGACTGATACCCCAAATCAACCATCCGGCTCCATATGGAATTCACCATAAACATTGCCCATAACAGGATGAAGTTGCCGGAGATAACAAGCAGTAAAATGATGGATTTCCTGCGGCTCTCTATCTCTGGGTCTCTGGGTCTCTCCCCACTGCTGGGACCCCGGAGTCTCCTGCGGGCTCTGCTGGACACTAAAATGTGTCTGACGGTGACAGCATTGAGCAGCAGAATCACCACGAATGGGACACATGGGGTGAGAATATAATGAAGGAACTCGATTGTTCCCCAGACCTGGGAAAACTGAACATCCATTGTGACATCACAAAACCAGGGGCTGTTCAGAAGCAAATACCGACCTGTGAATATAAAATACCAGGTGATGTCCTTTAAACCGCTCAGCACAGTCCCTGTTCCCAGAACCAGAGCCGCCGTTTTCTCGGTGCAATATGTAGTTTTCAGCTTCTGGCAACAAATAGCCACAAAACGATCAAAGGTGAAAGTGACGGTGAACCAGACAGAACAGTCTGTGGCTGCGAACAGCAGGACGGCGTGGATATTACACACGGGGATCGACTCCACGAAATCAAACTGTTTCCAATAAACAATCGGAATGTGCCTCAAGATCAGGTCGAGGATAACGACCAGTAGATCCGCCGTTGCCATGGCCACCAGGTAGCGAGTGACACATTTGGAGAGACCGCACTTTCCCCGAGACAGGATCACAATCGTCACTAAGTTCACTGTGAGGAAGGGAAATAAACAGAGAAATTATACATCAGGCTGGGAGCAAGAGCAGCAGTTTGATGGAATTCCGGGAGGAATCTGCAACTCATCTAATTCTATTGCCTGTGGAGCTGAATACAGGATTTATTGTGAGGATAACCGGGAATACATTGTGGAATCAATAAATTAAATTGGAATGACTACCACATGAAAATAACAGATGTTTGATCAATGAGGGATTAAATGATCAATCTACCTTTAGCCCAACAGACAAAAGCACCGCCCGAGGTAACAGGGACACAAACGACCAGAACCTCTCAGGAAGACTTTATGTCTCGGGATCAGTCAGCATTTGGAGCAGAGATGTTCGCTTCCATGCCCCTGTGTTAGGGAGAGGGAAATCCCACTTGGAGTCCTGCTCCTGTTGAGAATATCCGTTCTATTTTGAACTGAAAATGAATGCAACAGCAAATACAGAAACTGCAACCTAGGCATGCAATAATTACAGGCAATTGTATGCAAAATGTACTGATGCAATATGACAATGCTGAGATAATAAATACAAGTGCACTGCAGTTATAAAGATAACTGTGCTCTCAGAAGTATTTTGAAGAATGAGTTTCCACATTTTTGTTGAAATACTCAAACCGTCACTCAATGAAAGGAAGATTTTCCAAATAACATTGCAAATTTCATCATTAAGAATGGACACTGAATTATAGTCAATAGTGATGATTGACCAGGTAATGTCCCAATAAATGCATTTATCAGCATCGAAATCAGACGACTTATCCCACAGGAAAAATGCCCTCGACTGCTGTGTAAATATCTGAACACAAATAGAAGAGATTTATTCTTGTACTTTTTCACCTGTTGTTTCCATCTTGTGTAGAGAATATTGGCGACAAAATATCAAAGAATTTTCTATCCTCAGTACTACAGTTACAATCAGCGGGGATTGTTTATCCTGAAGTACAGCAGGAGGCAATAGAGAATCTCTCTGTGTCTCTCTGACAGACACACTGAACTGTGACAGACGGGCATGGGATCCAATTGTGAATTCAAAACAATGATTGGAAATAAATGTATTGATATCTGGCTGAATGAACATTGTGCGAGAATGTAAATTATCCTTGTAATCCTATTTTACCATCAGAAGCAGTGCCACTAATGCATAACTGGAGAGGGTGGGAAAGGAGACACTGACTGGAACTGAATGATTCGCAGATATTTCAGGCATTTAAAGATGTGGGTATGAACCACCAGTATTTCTTCTGGTTATTCTAAGTTACCATACTGAGCATCAGGTGAAAACAAAAGCAAAATACTGCGGATACTGAAAATCTGGAATGAGAGCAGAAAATGGTGGAAATACTCAGAGTGTTAAGCAATAGATGTGAAGAGAGAGAGAAACAAAGTTAACGTTTCAGGTCGATGGCCTTTCGCCATTAGGTGAAAAGTCTCCCAAGCCAAGACAGCATCCTTCTGAAATGATGCTAATGCTCAGTGTAGATAGCAGACTGAAATTCGTTAAATAAAGAGTCCCCGCCAATAAATTTGTTGGAGTTCAATACAGAACTTTTGAATATTGGTAACACGATATCTCCTTCAGAATCAATGGCTGACAGCAGCGTAGATGGGATGGGGAACAACAAAGCGAGAAACACAGTTAAACATGCGGGGAAAAAATCATTTGGTTAGCGCCTTCAGGGGGCGCTAGATGCTTAGCGCCTGTGCATGGCTATTATAGCGCCGCTCACGAAATTGATCATTCATTTTGCAGTGGTGCTAAAGACTACCGCCATGAACTCCTGCCCCCACAGATCATGACATCAAGCAAGCATGCAACGCCCTGGACCGGATATTGAGACACGTCCCCTGCCTTAGCGCCTGCTAGAATGGTAGAGTGGACCGTTTTCATTTCGGGAACGGGCTGAGAGAGCGTTATTTAATGGCGGCCGTTTATCCCTCTTATTGTCCGCAAAATATTTGCTACATGCAGGTTGAGTGGGAGAGAGATGTCTGGAGGGATTCGGCGCTGACTGAAGGAGTTTCGGGTCCTCAGCACCACTTTCCAGCTTCATTTTTATTTCACCTTCCTTCTAACGATGTTTAGAATCTTCGATGGGGACAGCACTAAATCGGGGCGTTGTCGTCATCCAGCTTCACCTTCGGAGGCAGCAGATGTGGAGACAGAGAGTGGCAAACATGGCCAGTAGGAGTAAGGCTATCAGGCCTCTGAACAGGAGACCACCCTCCCAGGGTATTCAGGGAATAATTCTCCTC
Source organism: Somniosus microcephalus (assembly GCF_052327205.1). NCBI lineage: Eukaryota > Metazoa > Chordata > Chondrichthyes > Squaliformes > Somniosidae > Somniosus > Somniosus microcephalus. Next base: position 14,994,715 of record NW_028225181.1, read on the forward strand.
ATATATCCATTTGTCTGAGGAGCAGTGTTTTCAAAGTCTGCGCTTCAGCAAGGAGCTGGTCACTGAGCTCCGCCGCCTCCTGCAACCAGATCTGCAGCCTCAGCTCAGGACTGGGACATTTCTGACGGTGGCTGTACAGGTGACAGTGGCTCTGAATTTCTAAGACAGCGGTTCCTTTCAGGCTTCTACTGGGGACACAGCGAATATCTCCCAGTTCATTGTTGCATCCAGGAGGTGACAAAGTCTTTGTAGAAGAGGAGACGCCAGTACCTCTCTGCCCATGAACCAGTACAAACAGCGCGAATGTGGCTTTGCGAGGATAGTGGGCTTCGCCATGCTTCAGGGCGCCATTGACTGCAGGCATGTGGCATATTGGGGTCCTCATAAGAATGCAGAGGCCTTCTGAAACCACAAGGGCTGCCACTCTCTGAATGTCCAGTTGGTCTGTGACAACAGACAGCTCATCCTTGCCGTCAATGCCCGCTATCCTGGCAGCTGCCATGATAATTTTATCCTGCGCCAGACCGGTGTCGCAGACTTCTTCCAATGACCGTGTCAACCTAGTGGATGGCTCCTCTGTGACATGGGTTATCCACTCTGCACATGTCTTATGGCACCACTCCGTAACCCCAACACCCCCTGCCGAGCTGCAATACAATGAGAGCCATAGCGCCACCAGGAACCTTAGAGCAGGAGATCGGTGTCTTGAAACAACGGTTCCGGTGTCTGAACGACTCAGGGGGAGCCCTGTATTACTCTCCCGAGTGAATCTCCCTCTTCCTGGTTGTTTGCAGCATGCTTCATAACATTGCAATCATGAGGACCCAGCCATTGCCATCAGGGATTGGTGCACCACCTGAAGCGGAGGAGGAAGAGGGAGAGGAGGAGGATGTGGAGGATGAAGAGGTGGATAAGCAGCACCAATGTGGGAGGGAGGCGCACAATGTTGCCACTGCAAGGGCCGTCCGTGAACAGCTCGTAAGACACCGATCCTAACCCGTTACTGAGAAGATGGTTTCTGGGATGAAGAAACACATCATTGAAAGCATCCTGCACACCATGTTTCCTGGCAAAGCTGCAATGATTCAAATTAGGAAAGATATAAAGTAACAATAAAAATAATGATTTATGTTACAAACTCTGTGTCATTTATTCAGGACAAAACAATTATAAACAACCCAACAATTCATGATCTAACAAAACTCGTTCTACAACATGGAGATAAACGGCAAAACAGTAAACAAATATAATAACAAAAACCTCGACCTTTACCACAAACATTTCCCTCCAATTATTTATAGATTCTACTGTTGGGCCTTCGAGGGTGACGTCCACCCCCTGTGCACTTAACCCATTCCCACCCTTCTGCACTTCCTAATGCGGCCCCAGCGGCTGCAGCAAACGATGGAAGCTGCTGATTGCTGGATCCAGAGATTACCTTGAAGGTCGCCTTCGACTAGCGCTGGGCCTGGAGGGCCCGGCTGGAGACTGCACCAACTCTGCATGGGCGGCAGCTGTCTGTGTTCCAGACCGTGTGAGGGGACAGCACCATCCTGCTCGATCGACACACTGGCAATCCCCCAGGGCAGAAACTTAGCATTAGATTGCTGGCCTGCTGCAGTACTGAGAGATTTCTGGAGGACTGTGGGTGACCCAGTGAGGATGGCAGCAGTCAGTGCTTGTGTGACATCAATCTGAGGCTGCATGAGTTCAGTCTTAGACTGGATGGCAACAGCCAATGACTCAATTGCATGACTAAGACATTGTGTTGCGCCGGCCTGTGCTACAATGGATCATGCCACCTCACCCATTAAACGCGGCTCTGGTTCACCGCGGTTTCCCTGCAATTCAACCAACCTCTGCAACGAGGTAAGGATGGGTTCAAGGGCTTGTGCACAGATGCGGCGGACTCCTCCACGCTCCTAGCCAGTCCATCCATGCTGTCGGGCACCCTTGCCATTGCAGCCATCAGCTCAGTGCGCATGCTCAAGGCCTGGGTATTCATGACCGTGATGTCAAGGTCCTCATCAGAGTCCTGTGCAACAGAACTCGCGCACCTGCAGTTTGTAACATTTGCAATTCTCCAGTCGTCTGGCACCACATAATATCTAAGGAGGATTGGAAGATTATGGCCAGTACCTCTCCAATTTCCACCCTTACCTCCCTCAGACTCCAAGGATGCATCCCATCCGCTCCTGGTGACTTAAATACTTTAAGTACAGCCAGCCTTTCTAGTACCTCGTCTTTATAAAAGTTTAGCCCATCCAGTATCTCATCTACCTCCTCTTTCACTATGACTTTGGCAGCAGCTTCTTCCTTGGTAAAGACAGGTGCAAAGTATTAATTTAGTGTCTCAGCCATGCCCTCTGCCTCCATTCGTAGATCTCCTTTTTGGTCCTTATTCGGCCCCACCCCTCCTCTTCCTGCCCGTTTAACATTTATATTCCTTTAGAAGACTTTTGGAATCCATTTTATGTTTGCAGCCAATCTATACTCATACTCTCTCTTTGTTCTTCTTTATTCTTTTTCACTTCCTCTCTGAACTTTCTATATTCAGCCTGGTTCTCACTTGTATTCTGAACCTGACATCTGTCAAACGCCCCATTTTTCTGCTTCCTCTTAATCTCTATCTCTTTCATCATCCACGGAACTCTGGCTTTGGTTGACCTACCATTCCCCCTCGTGGGAATCTATATCAATTCTACCTGAATCATCTCTTCTTCAAAGGTGGCCTGTTGTATCCGTGTGTTAATGGAGACACGGAATGCTGGAGTTGGTTTCACAGGTGTTTACTGAACAAAGTCTGGAGGTGAACTAACAGATACAAGGCACTATACAGGCTTATATAGCCCGAGTGGCCATTACAGACATTACAGTACACAGGGGGCTCTTAAAGGCACATACACCACATGGCCGATTTTCGATGTCAGTTTTGCCTGCAAATCTTTGATTCCAATTTACCCAACCCAGCTCCCTTCTCAACCCACTGAAATTGGTCCTTCCCCAACTAAGTATATTAACTCTAGATTGCTCCTTATCCTTTTCCATAGCTAGTATAAAGTTTATGATACTATGATCACCGTTCCCTAAATATGCCCTTACTGACACTTGCTCCACTTCACCTGCCTCATTCCTCAGAACCAGATCCAGCAATGCCTCCTTCCTCTTTGGGTCAGAAATGCACCAATCAAGAAAGCTCTCTTGAACTCACTTCAGAAATTCTTCCCCCTCTCTGCCCGTTATACTAATACTATCCCAGTCTATATTAGGATAACTGAAGTCCCCCATTATTACTACTCTATATTTTTTCCACCTCACTGTAGTTTCCCTGCAAATTTGCTCCTCTATATCGTTCCCACTGGTTGGTGGCCTATAGAACACACCTAGTAGTGTAATGGAACCTCTATTGATCCTTAACTCTAACCATATAGATTCTGTCCTTGACCCCTCCAAGACATCCTCTCCCTCCAGCACTGCAATATTCTCCTTAAACAATACTGCTACCCCACCTCCTTTATTTCCTTCCCTATCTTTCCAGAACATCTTCTATACAGGAATATTTTTTGAGCCAGTTCTCCGTTACAGCCATTACATCATGTTCCTATGTGGCTATTTGTGCCTGCGGCTCACCCACTTTATTTACAATGCTTATTGCGTTTACACACATGGACTGTAAACCTATCTCACAGTGTCAGCTGTGGCTCAGTTCATAGCACATTCACCTCAAACAGAAGGTTGTGGTTTCCAAGCCTCACTCCAGGTAATTGAGACCATAAATCTAGGCTGACACTCCAATGAAGTTCTGAGGGAGTGCTGCACTGTTGGAGTTGCCGTCTTTCAGATGAGACATTAAACCGAAGCCCTGTCTGCTCTCTCAGGCTGACGTAAAAAGATCCCATTGCACTAGTATGAAGATGAGTAGTGGAGTTATCCCCGGTGTCTTGGCCAATATTTATCCCTCAATTAACATAACACAAACAGTTTATCTGATCATTATCACATTGCTGTTTGTGGGAGCTTGCTGTGCAAAATTGTCTGCCTGATGATTCTGCTATCCCCATTTGCAACATTTGACCACTTCTGCCTCCCACCCTATCACAGACCTTCCCTTTTCTTATTGCCTCGCCTTCCATCTTCCCCTGCCTCTTCACCTGCATAAAACCTGTTACATCTCTAACATTTCCATTTCTGACGAAGGGTCAAAGACCTGAAACATTAACTCTGTCTCTCTCTCCAAGGATGCTGCCTGACCTGCAGAGTTTTTCCAGCATTTTCTGCTTCTATCTAAGTCCTTCAAGGATTCTCTCTTTGTCTGACCCCAATTAACACCATACTATGTCATACTCTACTGCTATCTGTCTCTCCAAATCCTTTGTGCACCTTGTTTATCCTTTCTAATGCCACATCCAGGTGCCCATCCCCCTGGCAGATTAGTTTAAACGTTCTCCAACAGCACTAGCAATCACCCGCCGTCCCATCGTGAGTATATTGGTTCTGGCTCTGTTGAGGTGCCACCTGTCCAGCCTGTACAGGGCCCACCTCCCCCAGAACCGGATCCAATGTCACAGGAATCTGAAACCCTCCCTCCTGCACCATCTCTCCAGCCACACTTTCATCTGCTCCATCCTCCTATTTTTGTACTCACTACCTCGTGGCACTGGGAGTAATCGGAGATTACTTCCTTCGAGTTCCTGATTTTTAAACACGTTCCTGGCTCCCTATTACCTGCCTGCAGGATCACATCCCTCTTTCTACCTATATTGTTGATACGATATGGACCATGACCTCAGCCTGTTTACACTCCCCCCTCAAAATGTCCTGCTGTCACAAAGTGACATCCTTGACCGTGGCACCAGGGAGGCAACGTATCATCCTGGAGTCATGTCTATGGCCGGAGAAAAGACTGTCTGTTTCCCTAACTATCTAACCTATCACTATTGCTTTCCTGATCTTCCTCCTCCATCTACCTACAGCTGAGCCACCCGTTGCGCCTTGAACTTGGCTCTGGCTGTACTCCCTAGAAGAACCAACGAATACCAGTTCGAGAGTGAGATGCACTCCTGCACCACTTGCCTGGCCCTCCTTGTCTGTCTGGGGGTCACCCATTCCCTCTCTGCCTGCACAATCTTATACTGTGGAGTGACCACCTCCTGAAACGTGCTATCCACAGAGCTCTCAGCCTCACGGATGCACCGCACTGATGCCAGCTGCTGCTCAAGCTCTGAAACCCGTGTGAAGTGTCCTGGAGTTCCCACATGGCAAAAGATGTGCATTTTACGGGATTGAGGTGACCTGCCATGTCTCTTTAATAGACTATTAACTAACTTAACAGAATTAAACTCAAGATTAAAAAGACAACCATCTGCTCAACATTACTTTTCTTTTCAGCACATTCCCTTGTCCTGACATCACTTATCTCACTCCCTTGCACTCGCTACCATCTCCGGGTTCTCTGGCCTACTTTTAGCTCTGGCCGCTCCTTTCATTTTCTCCTCCTTTCCCCTCTGCCCCTAATTCAAACTCTCTCCAAATTCACAAACTTAGCACTCTGTTTTGAACCACTCCTTTTAGGATCACTCTGTGCAGGCCACTGAAAAAAATACATTTCCCCACTCATGTTCTCTGATTTATTCCATACCAGGCCTTCAGGATAATAAAATAACAACAAATAAATGGTGCTAAACGACAAGATCTGAGGGATGATCCCAGTGATGGAACCATGGGACTCGCCTACATGACAATGCACCCAGCTCACTCCAGGAATGTAATTCCCAGGGCCAGCTAATTCACACAGCTCCCACCTCAAAGCAGGAGTTTCATTCCCAGTGCCGCCTAGATTACCCTGCTCCCGCCTCAGTCCAGGAATTTCATTCCCAGGGCCGCCTAGTTTACACTGCTCCCACCTCAATCCAGGAATTTCTATCCCAGGACTGCCGAGATTAATCTGCTCCCGCCTCAGTTCAGGAATTTCATTTCCAGGCTGACTAGATTACACTGTTCCCGCCTCAATCAAGGAATTTCAGTCCCACGGCCACCGAGGTTACACTGCTCCTGCCTCAGTCCAGGAATTTCATTCCCAGAATGCCTAGATTACACTGCTCCCGCTTCAATCCACGAATTTCTTTCCCAATGCAGCCTAGATTGCACTGCTTCTGCCGCAGTCCAGGAATTCAATTCCCAGGGCCGCCGAGATTACATTGCTCCAGCTTCAGTCCAGGAAATTCATTCCCAGGGCTGCCTAGATTACACTGCTCCAGCCTTAGTCCAAGAATTCATTTCCCAGGGCTGCCTAGTTCACTCTGCTCTCGCCTCAGTCCAGGAATTCAATCCCTAGGGATGATTGATTACACTTCTCCCCCCTCAGTCCAGGAATTTAATTCACAGAGCTGCTTAGTTTACATTGCACCCGCCTCAGTTCAGGAATTTCCTTCCCACGGCCAGCTAGATTCCACTGCTCCTACATCAGTCTATGAATTACTTTCCCAGGCTTCCTAGATTCCAATGTTCCTACCTCAGTCTATGAATTTCATTCCCAGGGGCACCTAGATTAAACTGCTCCCGCCTCAGTTCAGGATTTTCATTCCCAGGGGCACCTAGATTAAACTGCTTCCGTCTCAATCCACGAATTTCATTCCCAGGGCCGCCGAGCATAAACTATTCCCAGTTCAATCCAGGAATTTAATTCCCAGTGCTGCCAAGATTTCACTGCTCCCGTCTGAATCCAGGAATGTCATTCCCAGCGCCGCCTAGATAAAACTGCTCCCGCCTCAGTTCAGGAATTTCATTCACAGTTCATTTCTCTGTTGCCTGAAACGAGAACAAGAATAAAAACAACATATTTATAAAGAGTGATCTTACCAAGTCAAACATGACTTGGTGTTTGACCGAGGTGAAGTAAAATTAAAAGGGGCAAAGCGTTGATATCAACGAATCAGAAGAAAACTTTTAAAATATTAACCAACGAGATAAATACCTTGTAAGCACCCAATACTCCATGAAACCCTCTGGAAACATTGAATTCTCGCATAGTCATACTCACAGAACCATAACTATCAGTCAACATTCCCGAATCCTCCTTCACCATCCCAGGCTGTGTCCTGTTCCACTGGCAGCACAGGCCAACCAGTGGTGGAGGCACAGTGACATAGAGTCGCGTGGGCGAAACACTGCAAGTACTCAATATTGCCAAAAGACATAATGAAGTCTCATGGCTTCCAGTCAGACAAGGGCAAGGCAACTTCCTGCCGAAAACCACCTACCACCCTCCCTCAGCTGATGAATCGACACATCATGATGAACTCCAGTTGATGGGAGCACCAAGAGCAGAAATGGCTCAAATAATACTCTGGGTCATGGGGGGGAAACTTCAGTGTCCATCACCAAAAGCGGCTCGGAAGTACCAACATTAATAAAAAGAGAGAAAATAGAATAAGTCAGAAAACTAGCAATAAATATAAAAGCAGATTGTAAGAGTTTCTACAAGTATGTAAAAAGGAATTGAGTAGCAAAAGTAAACATTGGTCCCTTAGAGGCTGAGACAGGAGAAATTATGGGGAGTAAGGCAATTGTCGAAATGTTAAACAAATATTTTGTATCTGTATTCAAAGTAGAAGACACAAAAAACATACCAAGAATGATTGGAACCAAGGGTCATAATCATAGACTCATAGAGTTATACAGCACAGAAAGAGGCCCTTCGGCCCATCGTGCCTGCGCCGGCCATGAAGCCCTGTCTAATCTAATCCCATTTTCCAGCACTTGGTCCGTAGCCTTGTAAGCTATGGCGTTTCAAGTGCTCATCTAAATGCTTCTCGAATGTTGTGAGGGTTCCTGCCTCTACCAACCTTTCAGGCAGTGAGTTCCAGATTCCAACCACCCTCTGGGTGAGATCGTTTTTCCTCGAATCCCCACTAAACCTCCTGCCCCTTAACTTGAAACTATGTCCCCTGGCTATTGACCCCTCTACTAAGGGGAAATGTTCCTTTCTATCTACCCTATCTATGCCCCTCATAATTTTGTAAAGCTCAATCAGGTCCCCCTCAGTGCTCTCTGATCAAAGGAAAACAATCCCAGCCTGTGCAGTCTCTTCTCATAGCTGAAGCATGCCAGCCCATGTAACATCCTGGTGAATCTCTTCTGCACGCTCTCCAATGGAATCACATCCTTCCTATAGTGTGGCGACCAGAACTGCACATAGTATTCCAACTGTGGCCTAACTAGCGTTTCTTACAGATCCAACATAACATCCATGCGTTTATATTCTAGGCTTCAGCTAATGAAGGCAAGTATCCCATATGCCATTTGAAATACCGTAACTACCTGTCCTGCTGCCTTCATGGATCTATGTACATGCACACCAAGGTCCCTCTGATCCTCTGTCCTTCCTAGGGTCCTACCATTCATTGTATTTTCCTTTGCCTTGTTAGTCCTCCCAAAATGCACCACCTCACACTTTTCAGGGTTAAATTCCATTTGTCACTTTTCTGCACATCTGCCCAACATGGCTATATCGTCCTGTAGCCTGAGGCTTCCCTCCTCGTTATTTACCACTCCACTAATTTTCCTTTCATCTGCGAACTTACTGATCACACCTCCTACATTCATATCTAAATCATTAATGTACACTACAAACAGCAAAAGACCCAGCACCGATCCCTGCGGTACACCACTGGAAACAGGCTTCCAGTCACAATAACAACCTTCGACCATCACACTCTGCCTCCTGCCACTAAGCCAATTTTGGATCCAATTTGCCAAGTTGCCCTGGATCCCATAGGCTCTTACCTTCTTGACCAGTCTCCCATTGTGACTTTGTCAAAAGCCTTACTGAATTCCATGTAGACTACATCAACTGCACTTGCCTCATCCACACACCTAGTAACCCCTTCGAGAAATTCAATCAAATTGTATAGACATGATCTCCCTCTGACAAAGCCATGCTGACTACCCTTGCCTCTCCAAGTGGAGACTAATTCTGTCCCTCAGAAATTTTTCCAATAATTTCCCCACCACTGTTGTAAGGCTTACTGGCCTGTAATTCCCTGCTTTATCCCTACTACCCTTCTTGAATAATGGTACTACGTTAGCTGTCCTCCAATCCTCTGGGTCTAATGAGGGTGTGGAACTTAAAGAAATGAATGTAAGTGGAGAATAAGTACTGGATAAATTAATGGGAATATAAGTTGACAAACCCCCTGGACCCGACGAACTACATCCTAGGTTTCTAAAAGAGGTGCCTGAAGAGATAGTGGATGCGTTGCTTTTGATCTTCCCTAGATTCTACAATGGTCCCAGCGGATTGGAAGGTCGCAAAGGTGGGAGAGAGAAAACAGGGAAGTACAGGCCAGTTAGACTGACATCAGTCATCAGGAAAATGCTGGAATCCATTGTTAAGGAAGTGGCATCAAGTCACTTAGAAAATCATAACATGATTAGGCAGAGCCAACATGGTTTTATGAAAGGGAAATCGTGTTTGACAAATATATTAGAGTTCTTTGAGGATGTAACCAGCAGTGTAGATTAACGGGAACCAGTGGATGTAGTATATGTTATTTTTAGAACAGAGAAGCTTAAGATACATCGAATTATACAATCCTAGATATTTATGGCACAGATGGAGTTATTTCAGCCCATCGATTCTGTGCTGGTTGCAAAAGTGCTATCCACCCTAATTCCACTCTCCAGCTCTTGTTCCGTAGTCCTGCTGGTTGTGGCACTTCAAGTGCACATCCAAGTACTTTTTAAATGTGCTGAGAGTTTTTGCCTCTACCACCCTTTCCAGCAGTGAGTTCCAGAGCCCCACCGCCCTCTGGGTGAAAAGGTTCGCCTCATCTCCCCTCTAATGCTTCTACCAATTACTATAAATCTGTGCCCCCTGGTTATTGACCTCTCTGTGAAGGGAAATATGTCCTTCCTATCGACTCTAACGAGGCCCTTCATAATTGAATACACCTCCATTAAATCTCCTGCTCTGTTCCAAAGAAAACAACCCCAGCCTATTCAATCTTTCCTCATAGCTAAAATTCAACAGCCCTGGCAACAAAATCATAAATCCCCTCTGTCCCTCTCTAGTGCAATCACATCATCTGTAATGTGATGACTGGACTGTACACAGTACTGTAGCTGTGGTTAAGCTTGTCTTTTTTTACAGTTCTAAAATAACCTCCCTGCTCTTAAAAACTGTATCGTGGCTAATAAATGAAAGTGCCCTGTATGCCTTCTGAACCACCTTATCTATCTGTCCTGATACCTTCAGGGATCTGTGGACATTAACTCCAATGTCCTTCTGTTGCTCTACATTTCTCATTACCCCTACCATTTATTGTGCATCCCCTTGACTTGCTAGACCTCCTCAAATGCATTAACTCTCACCTCTACGGATTGATTCCATTTGCCAATTTTCTGCCCACCAGACCAGTCCATTGATATCTTCCTGCAATCTACAGCTTTCTTCTTCATTATCAACCACACGGCCAATTTTGTGTCATCAGCAAACTTCTTAATCGTGGCTCCAACACAGAAGCCTATGTCATTGAGCTATACCGCAAAAAGAAAGGGACCTATTACTGAGCCCCGCGGAAGTCCACTGAAAACAGCCTTCCAGTCACAAAAACATCTGTCGACCATTACCCTTTGCTTCTGGAAACTGAGCCCATTCTGGATCCAACTTGCCACTTTCCCTTGGATGCCATGGGTTTTTACCTTTTGACCAACCTGTCATTTGGGACCTTGTTAAAGGTGTTGCTAATAACTAGATGAACTACATCAAATGCACTACCTTCATCGAACCTCCTCATTGCATTCTCAAAAAATTGAATCAAGTTACTCATGCACGGCCTTCCCTTAACAAATCCATGCTGTCTGTCCGTGATTAATCCATGACTTTCTAAAAGCCAATTTATATTGGCCATCAGAACTTTTGCATTAATGTTTTACCACCGAGGATAAGCTGACTGGCCTGTAATTACTCGGTCTATCCCTTTCTCCCTTTTAATCAATGCTACAAGGTTAGCAGTCATCCAGTCTTCCTGACCATGTCACCAGCCAGAGAGGATTGGAAAATGATGGTCTGAGCCTCTGCTATTTCCTCCTTTGCCTCTCTTAACAGTTTGGGATACATTTCATCTTGCCCCCGAGATTTAGCTGTTTTCAAAGATATGGAACCCCTTAATATTTCCTCTCACTACGTTTATCACATCTAATATTTCACACTCCTCCTCCTTAACTACACTGTCTACATCGTGCCTCTCTGCTGTGAAGACAGATAATGTATTTATTAGATCCATACGCACATCTTCTGCTTTCACATTCATGTTACCTCTTTGGTCTGTAATAGGCCCAATCTTTCCTTAGTAATCCTTTTGCTCTTTATGTATTTATAAAACATCTTTATTTTCCTTGATTGTACTTGCCAATATTTTTGATGCCCTCCCTGTGCTTCCCTAACTTCCTTTTTTTAAATTCACCTCTGCACTTTCTATACGCATCTCGGCTTTCTGTTGTATTGACCACTCGGTATATGTCAAAAGCTTCTCTTTTTTTCCTTATACTACTCTGTATGCTCCTTTACACTCAGGGGGCTCTGCACTTGGGAGTCCCTTCCTTTTATATTTTTGGGAACATATTTGACCTGAAGCCTGACTATCTCTTCTTTGACTGCCTCCCATTACTCTGACACTGATTTCCCTTCAAGTAGCTGTTTCCAATCCTTTTTTGTAAAATCGCATCTCAGCTTAGTAAAATTGGCCTTTCCCCAATTGAGAACTTCTACACCTGGTCTATCTTTGTCCTTTTCCATAAGGGCAGATTCAATATAGATGTTGAAAATCATGCTGGCTTTTGATAGGGTAAGTCAGTTTCCAGTGGCAGAATGGTGGGTAACAAGAGGGCACAGAATTAAGGTAATTGTTAAAAGAACTGGAGGAGAGATGATGAGAACTTCTTTACACAGCGAGTTGCTGTGATCTGGAATGCATTGTCGGAGAACGTGGTGGAAGCAGATTCAATAGTAACTTTTGAAAGGGAATTGGATAATTAGTTGAAGGGGAAGATTTACAGGACGTTGACTGAAGAGTAGGGCTACTTAGATAGCTCTTTCCAAGAGATGGCACGGACATGATGGGCCGAATGGTCTCCTCCTTTGCTGTGCCATTCTATGATTCTTTGAGCAAGAGAGAGTGAGAAGAGAGAGAAAGAAAACGAGAAAGAAAAATAGAGACAGAATGACTGGAAGAGGTGCAGAGGGAAAGAAATTAACTTTTAAAAGGGAATTGGATAAAGACTTGAAGGGGAACAATTTGCAGGACTACGGGAAAAGAGTAGGGAATGGGGCTAATTGTAGGGGTGAGGCCATGGTGGGATTAGATTTTAAGGATGAAGATATTAAAATAGAGTTGTTGCCAGAACGGGAGCAAATGCTGGTCAGTGAGCACTGGTGTGATGGGTGAACGGAGCTTCATGCGTATTCGGATATGGGCAGCAGAGTTTTGGATGAGCTCCAGTTTTAGTTGGAAGTCAGCATGACTGGTGATTCAGAAGATATGAGTTCGGAACTCAGCTCAGGGACAAAGAAATCGCCGAGGTTGCAAACAATGGCTTTCCTCTTCCCACGATTTAAATGACAAATAGTAATACAGCGAAACGTGTTTTACAGATCCAATTTCTGGATATAGAGACTTACCAAGGACACCATCAGCAGCAAAGAATGAAGACTAATAATACAGTTAGCAAAGGTTTGCAGAGTTAATAGTTGGATAGAGACATTTACCAGGAACAACAACAGCAGCAAGGAGGGGGGAGTAAATGACAAGAACAGTATTACAGTAAAACATGGTTAACAGAATAGCTGGATAGAGAGACTTACCAGGAACAACAACCACAGCAAGGAGCGGAGAGTAAATGACAAGAACAGTATTACAGTAAAACATGCTTAACAGAAGAGCTGGATAGAGAGTCTTACCAGGAACACCAACAGCAGCAAGGAGGGGATAATAAATGTATTGAATAAGCAGAAGTGTAAAAACTATCCGATCGTCTAATGATATTACATCATAATATTCGGAAAGATATCCAAACACCCAGGACAAAGAACTCTCCATTGTTGTAACATTCCAATCTACTGTTCTCAGATTCAGACCCATTGTTGTAACATTCCAATCTACTGTTCTCAGATTCGGACCCATTGTTGTAACATTCCAATCTACTGTTCTCAGATTTGGACCCATTGTTGTAACATTCCAATCTACTGTTCTCAGATTCTGACTCTCTCACTGTGGAGCAGCACGCTGATCCCTGTCAGTGCCGGTGGTGATGCTCTCACTGACAATATGGGATAACACATTGAAAGGAGTCCTTTATTAATAGAAGAGGGAAACCCTGCACTGATACAATTAGGGTCCATGGAGACTGACATTAATTACAGTCACTGAACAAACAGATTCAGTTAACCCGTGGAGACTGACATTAACTACAGTCACTGAACAAACAGATTCAGTTAACCCCTTTCAATCCAGCACGCTTTGTACCAAAGTAAAGTAGAACATTGGCTCGGTCCGGATGGGATATATAAGGGTTGCTGAGGGAAGGAATGGTGGAAATAGCACACGCTCTGACCAGAATATTTCAGGCTGTGTTTTCCAGATCACAACAACTCGCTGCGTAAATAATGTCCTCACTGTAATGATCAGTAACCTGTCATTCTAGAATGGTACACTAGGTGGAGCTGTAGAGCTGTATGTATATAAGAATGGACTACCCACAAGGCAGTAGTCAAGATGGATACTGTACCAAGTCCACATGGCATGAATAAAGTGACTAGCTAGAAGCTAGCTGTTCATAATGAAAACAAGTAGTTATTAATGAACTTAACATGGTACCAGGATTGGTAAAATCTGCTGAAAATTGTGAAACACGACATGGAGACTTTGAAGCCACCGGAGGGTTTGAAACTCATGGGAAATATCGAATGCAATTGGCGGATTTTCAAACAACAATTCGAAA
>NW_028225181.1:15009212-15064212 GCF_052327205.1 Somniosus microcephalus
CCCCCCCTGCTCTCCCCCCTCTCCGCTCCCCCTCCCCCCCTGCTCTCCCTCTCCCTCCCCCCCTGCTCGCCTCTCCCTCCCCACCCTGCTCGCCTCTCCCTCCCCCCCTGCTCGCCTCTCCCTCCCCCCCCCTGCTCTCCTCTCCCTCCCCCCCCCCTCTCCTCTCCCTCCCCCTGTCTCTCCCTGATTTCGTCTCTGTCCCTCCCTCCCCCTCTCTCTCTGCCTTTCCTCAGAGCCCGGACGCGGTGAGCCGAAGCCCCCGTGTGCGGATCAGCGCCTCAGGGCCGGCCGGTGCGCGGCCTAACGCGTGAGGCCCGGCCGGACTCACCTTAGCTGAGGTTGCGCTCCGGGCCGCCGCCGACGTTGACGCGCGCGCTGACTCCCGCCCCGCCTGCCTTTACTAAGATGGCGGCGATGGCTACGCTCGGCTCAGTCCCGCGCCGCCAGCCTTTACCAAGATGGCGGCGATCGCCGGGCGGTGCCTAGCTCGGGCGTGGCTGGAGAGGCCGAGGCTTCGAGGCCTGAGGCCTGAGGCCTGCAGGCAGCTCATCCACCGCCGAGGGGGGGAAAGCCCGAGTGCCCTTTGGAGAAGGATTTTTTTCTGTTAAAAGCAACTTTTTTTTGCTGGAAATCTATATTTCAAAATAAACACGCAGAAAGTGGGAAAAATAAATGAATAGTTAGGAATCAAGATGGCGGCCACTCACCTCCGCTCAGAAGGATTAGGCCCGCCCACACACGCAATGAAACGCCCCCGTGACGCACCGATTGGTCAACCATCAGGTTAATCCCCTGTACGATTGGTCAACCATCACGTCACTCAACGCTAATGAGCGGAATGTTGCCCTTTTTTTAACCTTTTTTGTATACTGTCCGAACAATTTTTGTCTGACCAAAAAGTAAATACGACTAATGATAAGCTTTCTTTTGATATAACGTGTGTAGGTACGCTCTATAACTTTTGAGTGTATAGCGGACAAACAGACAGACAAACAGAGAGACAAACCGCTTTATATATATATATACTAGCTCAAGTGCCCGGCGGTGCCGAGGCTTTTTCGAGGGCATGTTGTTGTTGGAAGAGAGAGAGAGAGAGCGACTGGTGGGCGACTGGGGGGGAAGAGAGAGAGCGACTGGGGGGGAAGAGAGAGAGCGACTGGGGGGAAGAGAGAGAGCGACTGGGGGGAAAAGAGAGAGAGCGACTGGGGGGAAAAGAGAGAGAGCGACTGGGGGGAAAGAGAGAGAGCGACTGGGGGGAAAAGAGAGAGAGCGACTGGGGGGAAAAGAGAGAGAGAGCGACTGGGGGGAAAAGAGAGAGAGCGACTGGGGGGAAAAGAGAGAGAGCGACTGGGGGGAAAAGAGAGAGAGCGACTGGGGGGAAAAGAGAGAGAGTGACTGGGGGGAAAAGAGAGAGAGCGACTGGGGGGAAAAGAGAGAGAGCGACTGGGGGGGAAAAGAGAGAGAGCGACTGGGGGGGAAAAGAGAGAGCGACTGGGGGGGAAAGAGAGAGAGCGACTGGGGGAAAAGAGAGAGAGCGACTGGGGGGAAAAGAGAGAGAGCTGACTGGGGGGAAAAGAGAGAGAGCGACTGGGGGGAAAAGAGAGAGAGCGACTGGGGGGAAAAGAGAGAGAGCGACTGGGGGGAAAAGAGAGAGCGACTGGGGGGAAAAGAGAGAGAGCGACTGGGGGTAAAGAGAGAGAGCGACTGGGGGGAAAAGAGAGAGAGCGACTGGGGGGAAAAGAGAGAGAGCGACTGGGGGGAAAAGAGAGAGAGCGACTGGGGGGAAAAGAGAGAGAGCGACTGGGGGGAAAAGAGAGAGAGCGACGGGGGGAAAGAGAGAGAGCGACTGGGGGGAAAAGAGAGAGAGCGACTGGGGGGGAGAAGAGAGAGAGCGACTGGGGGGAGAAGAGAGAGAGCGACTGGGGGGGAAAAGAGAGAGAGCGACTGGGGGGAAAAGAGAGAGAGCGACTGGGGGGAAAAGAGAGAGAGCGACTGGGGGGAAAAGAGAGAGAGCGACTGGGGGGAAAAGAGAGAGAGCGACTGGGGGGAAAGAGAGAGAGCGACTGGGGGGAAAAGAGAGAGAGCGACTGGGGGAAAAGAGAGAGAGCGACTGGGGGGAAAAGAGAGAGAGCGACTGGGGGGAAAAGAGAGAGAGCGACTGCGGGGAAAAGAGAGAGAGAGCGACTGGGGGAAAGAGAGAGAGCGACTGGGGGGAAAAGAGAGAGAGCGACTGGGGGGAAAGAGAGAGAGCGACTGGGGGGAAAAGAGAGAGAGCGACTGGGGGGAAAAGAGAGAGAGCGACTGGGGGGAAAAGAGAGAGAGCGACTGGGGGGAAAAGAGAGAGAGCGACTGGGGGGAAAAGAGAGAGAGCGACTGGGGGGAAAAGAGAGAGAGCGACTGGGGGGAAAAGAGAGAGAGCGACTGGGGGGAAAAGAGAGAGCGCGACTGGGGGGAAAGAGAGAGAGCGACTGGGGGGAAAGAGAGAGAGCGACTGGGGGGAAAAGAGAGAGAGCGACTGGGGGGAAAAGAGAGAGAGCGACTGGGGGGAAAAGAGAGAGAGCGACTGGGGGGAAAAGAGAGAGAGCGACTGGGGGGAAAAGAGAGAGAGCGACTGGGGGGAAAAGAGAGAGAGCGACTGGGGGGAAAAGAGAGAGAGCGACTGGGGGGAAAAGAGAGAGAGCGACTGGGGGGAAAAGAGAGAGAGCGACTGGGGGGAAAAGAGAGAGAGCGACTGGGGGGAAAAGAGAGAGAGCGACTGGGGGGAAAAGAGAGAGAGCGACTGGGGGGAAAAGAGAGAGAGCGACTGGGGGGAAAGAGAGAGAGCGACTGGGGGGAAAAGAGAGAGAGCGACTGGGGGGGAAAAGAGAGAGAGCGACTGGGGGGAAAAGAGAGAGAGCGACTGGGGGGGAAAAGCGAGAGAGCGACTGGGGGGAAAAGAGAGAGAGCGACTGGGGGGAAAAGAGAGAGAGCGACTGGGGGGAAAAGAGAGAGAGCGGACTGGGGGGAAAGAGAGAGAGCGACTGGGGGGAAAAGAGAGAGAGCGACTGGGGGGAAAGAGAGAGAGCGACTGGGGGAAAAGAGAGAGAGCGACTGGGGGAAAAGAGAGAGAGCGACTGGGGGGAAAAGAGAGAGAGCGACTGGGGGGAAAAGAGAGAGAGCGACCTGGGGGAAAAGAGAGAGAGCGACTGGGGGGAAAAGAGAGAGAGCGACTGGGGGGAAAAGAGAGAGAGCGACTGGGGGGAAAAGAGAGGAGAGCGACGGGGGGGAAGAGGCGAGCGACGGGGGGGGAAGGGGAGGAGGGGGGAGGAGGGGCGGAGAGGGAGTGGGGGGGGAAGGGGGGAGGGGAGGAGGAGGGGTGGGGGAAGGGGGAGGAGTCCCCGAGCCCCGCCCCCCCCGATCTCCCGAGGCTCCCCCCCCCCCCCCGATCTGCCGAGGCTCCCCCCCCCCCCTCGATCTCCTGAGGCTTCCCCCTCTCCCGAGGCTCCCCCCCCCCCGCCCCGATCTCCCGAGCCCCGCTCGCCCCCCCGATCTCCCGAGGCTCGCCCCCCCCTCCCCCCCCCCGATCTCCCGAGGCTCGCCTTTCCCCCCCTCTCCCGAGGCTCCCTCCCCCCCCCCCCCGAGGCTCGCCCCCACCCCCCCCCCCCCCCGAGGCGCGCCCCCCCCTCCCCCACCGAGGCTCGCCCCCCCCCCCGCGATCTCCCGAGGCTCGCCCCACCCCCCGCGATCTCCCGAGGCTCGCCCCCCGCGATCTCCCGAGGCTCGCCCCCCGCGATCTCCCGAGGCTCGCCCCCCCGCGATCTCCCGAGGCTCGCCCCCCCCGCGATCTCCCGAGGCTCGCCCCCACCGCGATCTCCCGAGGCTCGCCCCCCCGCGATCTCCCGAGGCTCGCCCCGCCCCCCCGCGATCTCCCGAGGCCCCCCCCCCCGCGATCTTCCCGGAGGGCCCGATTTCTGGAGCCCCGCCTGAGCCGGCTTCAAGTGCAGAGAGACCCCGCCCCCGGGCCCGAGCCCCGGTTGTTTTGGTAACCCCTCCCCTCCTCTCCTCTCCGGGCCTGGGCCTGAGCGGCCGATTGCATGAAGAAAGACCCTCCTCACCTGTCACGGAGTTGAAGTCTCCGAAAGTGGCCACGGTGCCCCGGGCCTCTTCCCCCGTGCATTCAGGAGGCGTGGGGAAGAGAGAGAGAGAGAGACAGACTGGCGGGGTGGGGGAGAGTTAGACGCCGCCGCACTCCCCGCTCCGCGGAGCTCCGTGACGCCACCGCCGCACCAGCCTTTACTAAGATGGTGGCGATCGGGGGCCGCTTGTTAACTGGGGCCGGGAGGTGCCTAGCTCGGGCGTGGGTGCGGAGGAGGAGGGCCGAGGCTTCGAGGCCTACCTGGAAAAACGGGGAAAGGTAGGAAAATTAATGAGATTCGATAAAAGATTTAGAAAGTAATTAACTTTTAAAAAAAACTATGTGTTTTAAAAGCAACGTTTTTTTTAAAGACGCAGAAAGCGGGAAAAAGAAAGGAAAAGTTTGGAATCAAGATGGCGGCGACTCACCTCGGTTCAGAACGATAAGGCCCGCCCACACACGCACCGATTGGTCGACTGTCAGGTCACCAAAGCGTAGGATTGGTCAATCGTCCCATCACTCGACTGTAGGAGGGCCCGGCCGCACGCGCCAACAACCCGGCGTACGATTGGTCGACCTCGAGGTCACTCTATCGCTAATGAGCGGATAATGAGATGCTAATGAGCGGAATGTTGAAGGTTTTTCGGATACCGCGGGCGCAATTTTTGTCCGGCCGAAACGTAAATACGCTTACCATCGTTTTGGAACGGTGAGCTTTCTTTCGACGTAACGCACGCGTAGGTACGCTCTGTAACTTTCGAGCGCATAGCCGGACAGACGCACACCCGAGGACAGACAGAACGATCCGTTTATATATATATAGATAGATATATTACAGTGCATTGTGTGTACACCCTTTCTGATGCGAAAGTGCTGTCTCTGCAGATAGTACTATTATATAAATAAGGTATTAAACAAGAATATTCCATTTCACAAAATATTTTCACCATTTGAATGGCGGCAGTTTAATTACTTGAATGAAAACATTATGAGGCTGTTTTGTGCACTGGAAGTAGACGATACACTTTAGGCTTAATTCTCTCATGTAATCTTCAGTGAGTGAGCACGGAGAACTCCAAGGGGGGGGAAGTAAAATAATGTTCTGTAGGAACGTGGGTTCCTAACTAAAAGACTGAGTTCTACTCGGGCGATCAAACAAAATGAACTTTAATGAAACAAACAGGTTTTAACAAGAAACTGCAGGATAACATCGAATGTAGGTCTGCTCTCTCTGGAGGCTCCACGAGGACTGCCCCTGCAGTCCCCGTGGCTGACGTCATGACATCATCACATTTTACCGCCAGTGGGGGATCACGCGATGAATGGCGTGACATCATCATGTTTTAGCCGCGCTGTTAAAGTAACCACACTCTGTACAGTTAAACAGCATAAATAAAGATACAGACTCAGACTGTAGCTAACATGTTGTTAAAGGAATTATATACAAACGATCTGAGTCCTTTGGTGGCTCCGCCACAGTTCCACAGAAACATTCCTAGACTACAGTCTAATTCTCCTTCTAAATAAAAGTCAAACTCCAAGTTTTGTTTACCATGAGCAGTGAAGTGAGCTTTGGGACTAATGCCTGAAGCTGGGGAAAGGTCTTCAGTGAAGTGCGTCCCAGGTGACAGGACAGTCTTACTGTCCAAAAAACAATTACAGCTCAAGAAAGGACTGAACTGATGTGACGTGCATGAGTGAACAATTACTCGATGAAACGTGGAGCTTCTCGAGGTTTCTGTAGCATTTTATATGTTAATGAGACTGTCTAATCTCTGCTGTGTGCCAGAAGGCTGGAGCTCTTCGTTTCCCAGTAGTTTGAATTCTTTTGCAATGGTTCTTGTTGTGACCAGGCTTTCGTGCTGTACGGAACAGAAGTGAGAAATCTGTTCCCATCCGCTGTGTATCTTTCTGGGTCTAGAATTGTTTTCTGCCTGTCTCCATCGTGACCAGAGAAACATTTACAAACACTCTCAGCAGCTGGATGTGCACAGATGGAAGTGTGTATGCAGATGAAGCCCTGGCTGTGGGTTTCATTCAGGATTCCCATACAAAAATTCTACTACAAGCAACAGGATAAGAAGGGACTGCGAGTGAAGTTGATGTGTGTACTGATTAAGAGAATGACAAAAAAAGGGAGAGTTACCACAACCATTATTAACTTTTTAGTTCCAAAGTCAGAAAATTTAAGTTAAAATAGCTTTGCTATCAGTCAACAAAGCATCAATATGCTTTAGGATTTCCAAAACGAATTCTACGTGATGTTGCTGCACAAAAGATCAGCGATGCCCCATGCAAGTAAGAGATAAAACCGAGTCCAGCTTCAATTATTAATAATTTACTGCCCTGTCAACACTTAAGTATTTTCTTTACTTGGGTAGTGTAAGGATGACTTAATAACTGAAACAGGAGCACACATCTCTAGTTATTTTACTGGAAGGACTGGACTTAAAGCATTAATAGAAACCAGCTACAGACTGGAGGAGAGGGGAAAATAAACATATTGGGATGTAATATAGTGGAGAAGGACAGTAGAGATAAGAGAGGAGGTGGAATGGCAGTATTGGTTCAAGAGGGGACGCAGGCTGTAGAGCGGGTCGATGTAGACAAGGAAGGGGACAGATGGTCAATATGGTTGGAGCTCAAAGATTAAAAAGGATTTGTTACATTAGTCGGGGTGTATTGCAGACCTCCAAATTGTGGAAAGGAAATTGAGAAGGAAATCTTCAGTCACTTTAGCGAGATGAGTAGGAAAGGGGGATGAAGAGATAGGGGAACAGGTCAGGTAAATGTGAGTAGAACTGGAGGGCAAACGCTGACACGGACTGGTTGGACCGAATGACCTGTTTCTGTCGTGTAACGTCTGTGTATTTCTGAAGTTAAAGCTAATCCCAATTAGTTGGCCCTTTTTTTCTGCTTTTGCTTCACCCAGCGTGTAAAGTTCAATGTAAGAGTTCCTACTTTGCTACGCCACTAAAGGTGGGGTATAAACAGGGTGAATGGCAGATCGGATCGATCTCCACACCCTATTGTCTAACCTGGTTTGAGACCTGAACTGTAGATCACAGCCGACTGTGTAAAGGCAACTCTAAGATCAAGTTTAGCAGCGCCAAGAAGAAAAATGGTAAACTTTAAAAGAATGACTTCTCACTCGGTTGAACATCCTGGAGGTCAAGTTTGAAATAATTTTAAAGCTTAAAAAAAAATGAATCAACCTGTTCTCTGTAACCTGCATCATTACATCACCACCAAACAATTGTCCAGGAACTCGCATCAGGTTTTGTGAATGGGATCTTCAAACCCAAAGCCAACTCTAAAGCAATTGCCTCGAGTTCTATCATGTACCCAGTAGTTGTTGGAAGCACAAAGGACTTGGAGACACTGTTCTGGGTCCAATAGGAAAGTCACAAAGCCCTTTTACATTATAGCTTTGTGAGAGTCTAGAATTGTGAAAGTGAAGCCAAAACCACCTCCCTGTGTATTTTGTTTATATTTGAAGTGTGCTGCCAGTCTCCTGCAGGAGGATTGGGTACACAGAGGTCATGGTTTCTTTGGCAGATCAGGAGATTCATAAAAACTGGGTGTCCACTGCTAGCACGATGAGGTAAGTGGGATCATTTACTCTTTGGGTCCCACACAGTTGCTGGCCTCCTATCGCCAGGAGTCCAAAGCACTAGGAATGTAAAAACACCAACAGATTTTCCTGAAGCCCATTGCAGGGTCCAGTAATGCTGGTTCAGCATGTAATGGTTAGCTCTATGTTTAAGCTTTCTACATACAAGGGACAGAGTTTCAGGTGACAATAGTTGCAGATGTGTGCGAGAATTTCTCGCGGGCAGGAGGAGTGGTGTGAATCTTCACCAACACTGGGTGAGAGAGAATTCCACAGCCAGAGGAAGTAGTGTGTGAATCTATTCTTGCTGATATTCTGTGCAGTCTTTTTGGTCAGATATAGAATAGCGGGGTTCAGCTGTTGCTTTCCAGATATAAACATGGATCATTTGGGAGGGGGAGGAGGCGAATGAACATTTGGCCATTGACTTTTATCATTCCCAATCACTTTGTGGTTTTCACAGGTTGGAGAGATCAATCAATTTTCAGTGACCAGTCAGATCATTCAGTGACTTCGATCAGATCATTCAGTGACCACGGTCAAAGCAAACATACTCCAGATTGATATAAACTTTTGGAGAGGTCCCTCTTCTCAGATTCCTGTGATTCTCCTTATGCTGAAATAAGGGAAGCCTTCCTCACCCCACCTCCACAAACACTAAGTGCAGAGCCTTAATGTGAGGTGCCCAGATGGTTGAATACATGAGGTGAAAATGGCTCACGGATTTTTCTTCAGATAGAAGTTACAAACTCTGGGTGAGATTTATGCATCAGAAAGTATCTGAGTTATATGTTGCATCTGGAACTTTGAGATAGTTCTCACTTCCACAGTGGGGAACTGCATTGACCATAAAGTTACTTCAGCAGCAAGCTACTGATGTTCTTCATGTGGGAGCATGGTTTACTGTGTGGGGCATCTTGCTCTGCAGCAGCATTAGTTTGGGATTTCAGATGTACCTCCAGTTAAGATTTCTGAACCTCCCATTTCAGTTCAGGCTTTTCCCCAACACATTTACCCTGTGTTCACAGATTAAGGAAGTTTCCATAAGCCGATCAAGTCTCACTATAGAAACATACATAGAAACACAAAAGATAGGAGCAGGAGTAGGCCATTCGGCCCCTCGAGCCTGCTCCGCCATTCAATGTGATCATGGCTGATCATCCAAATTCAGTACCCTGTCCCTGCTTTCTCCCCATATCCCTTGATCCCTTTAGCCTTAAGAAATATATCCAACTCCTTCTTGAATATATTTAATGAATTGGCCTCTACTGCCTTCTGTGGTAGAGAATTTCACAGGTTCACCGCTCTCTGGGTGAAGAAATTCCTCCTCATTTCTGTCCTAAATGGAGGGTGCGAGTCTAGGTGGGGTAGAGGAACAAAGGGATCTCGGAGCATAAATACACAAATCACTAAAAGTTGCGACACAGGTTAGCAAGGCCATAAAAAAAGCAAACCAAGCACTAGGGTTTATTTCTGGAGGGATAGAATTGAAAAGTAGGGAAGTTATGCTAAACCTGTATTGAACCTTGGTTAGACCACACTTGGAGTACTGCGTACAGTTCTGGTCGCCATATTATAAAAAGGATATAGAAGCACTGGAGAGGGTGCAGAGAAGATGATACCAGAAATGCGAGGGTATACATATCAGGAAAGGATGAACAGGCCGGGTCTCTCTCTTGAAAAAAGAAGGCTGAGGGGTGACCTAATGGAGGTCTTTAAAATTATGAAAGGTTTTGATAGAGTGGATACAGAGAGAATGTTTCCATTTGTGGGGAAGAGCATAACTAGAGGCCATCAATTTAAGATAGTCACTAAGAAATCCAACAGGGAAGTCAGAAGAAACTTCTTTACCCAGAGAGCGGTGAGAATGTGGAACTCGCTCCCACAGGGAGTGGTTGAGGCGAATAGTATGGATGCATTTAAGGGGAGGCTGGACAAGCATATGAGGGAGACGGGAATAGAGGGTTATGCTGATAGAGTTAGATGAGGAAAGACGGGAAGAGGCTCGAGTGAAGCATAAACGCCGGCATGGACTGGTTGGCCTGAATGGCCTGTTTCTATGCCGTATATCCTATGTACTTTGGACAAAACAATATGGAGAGGCAGTATAATCTAAATGGTACTATTTTGAGGGGGTGCAAGAGCAGAGAGACCTGGGGGTACATAGTCACAAATCCTTGAAGGTGCCAGGGCAAGTTAATAAGAGGGTTAAGAAAGCGTATGGGTTTCTTTATAAATAGGGGCATTGAAATACAAAAACAAGGAAGTCATGCTAAACCTTTACAAATCTCTGGTTAGGCCTCAGCTAGAGTATTGTGCACAATTCTGGGCACCACACTTTAGGAAGGATGTCAAGGCCTTGGAGGGGGTGCAGAGGAGGTTTAACAGGATGATACCAGGGATGAGGGACTTCAGTTATGTGGAGAGATTGGAGAAGCTGGGATTGTTCTCTTTAGAGCAGAGAAGGTTAAGGGGAGACCTAATCGAGGTATTCCAAATTATCTGGGGTTTTGATAGAGCAAGTAGGGAGAAACTGTTTCCTCTGGCAAGTGGGTCGGTAACCAGAGATCAAAGATTTAAAATAATTTACAAAAGAACTAGAGAGAAAATGAGGAGAAATTATTTCACATAGAAAGAAAAAGGAAGACTTGCATTTCTATAGCGCCTTTCAGGACCTCAGAACATCCCAAAGCGCGTCGCAGCCAATGAAGTACTTTTGGAGTATAATCACTGTCGTAAAATAGGAAACGCTGCGGCCAATTTGCACACAGCAAGCTCCCACAAACCGCAATGTGCTAAGATAATTTTTTTAATGATGTTAATTGAGTGATAAATATTGGCCAGGGCATTTTGAATTTTGAAATTAATGCCAGCTGTGCATTTTAACCAACAATACAGTGGTTGCTTTTTTGTACAATTATACAAAATCATGGTCTTTTTCTAAAAAAAAAGTTGCCCATTAAACATTGTCCTTCGTAAGCTGCACTGCCTCCCACGATGCGCAGCTCGCCTCCCCCAATGCTTGGCCCATTCAACTTTTTGCGCATGCGCAGAATCTGCAATGTAAAAGCCGGTGAGCGGCCTGCGCGGGACCTTGCAGGTTACTGCACAGCCGTGCAGCTTAGTGGGAACATTGCCTTTAAACCGCTTGTGATGGAATTTGGGTGTGGGGGATTGTGGGAGTTATCGCATTCTGTGACAAAGAGGAAATTGGGAGGAAAAAGCCCCACTGCTCCTGGAGTGCCTCATGGTGTCTCATAATAACAGAGGGTTGTTGAGATCTGGAACGCACTACCTGAAAGGGTGGTGCAACCAGATTCCATAGAAACTTTCGAACGGCAATTGGACATGTATTTGAAGAGAACCAATTTGCAGGGTCATGGGGAAAAAGCTGGGGTGTGGGACTAAATTGGAGAGCTCTTTCAAAGAGCCGGCACAGGCACAACGGGCCAAATGGCCTGTGCTTTAAGATTCTATGATTCTATACTTAGTCAGATTTATTTACAAGTTAAGGGATACACAGAGACAGCGCAACTTACTGAACCAATACAGTATTTGAATGCACCTTTAATGTAGAAAAACATCCCAAAGGCACTTTACAGAAGTGTAACCAGACACAAATAGACACTGAGCCAAAGAAGGAAATATAAGGACAGGTGACCTAAAGCTTAGTCAAAGACGTTGGTTTTAAGGAGGGTCTTAAAGGAACAGAGGGAGGTGGAAGGGTTTATTGAGGGAATTCCATAATGTGGGGCCTAGACGGCTGCTGACACACCTGGCAATGGGGGGGTGGGGGGAAGCGCAGCGATGCACAAGGGGCCAGAATCAGAGGAACAGCGACATCAGGGGGGTGGGGGGGGGGGTGAGTTGTAGGGCTGGAGGAGGTTAAAGAGATAGGGAGGGGTGAAACCATGAAGAGTTTTAAACACAAGGAAGCAAATTTTAAATTGGAGGTGTTAGGGATCCAGGAGCCAATGTCGCTCAGCAAAGACAGAGGTGATGTGTGAGCGGGACTTGGTCCGGAATGAGACACGGACAGCAGAGTTTTGGATGTGCTGGAAGGTGGAAGACCTGCCAGGAGAGCATTGGAATAGTTGAGTCTGGAGGTGACCAAGTCATGGATGAGAGTTGCAGCAGCAGATGGGCTGATGTGGAGACGGACAATGTTACAGAGGTGTAAGTAGTCGGTCTTTGAGACGAGAGAGTATATTGGGTCAGAAGCTCAGCTCCGAGTCCAATAGGATGGCAAGATTGCAGTCTGGTTCAGCCTGAGACGATGGCCAGGGAGTGAGATGCAATCAGTGGCAAGATTAGAGTTTGTGGCGGGGGCTGAAGACAATGGCTTCAGTCTTTCCAATGTTTAACTGGAGGAAATTGCAGCTCAACCAAGACTGGATGTCGGACAATCTGTCTGACAATACAGAGGCAGTGGAGGGGTTGAGAGAGGTGTAGATCTGGGTTTCATCAGCATACAGTGGAACCTGACCACATCTGCGGGTGATGTCATCATGGGATGATGAGGAAGAGAAGGGGGCCAAGGATAGATCCTTGGGGGACTCAAGGTAATGATGTGGGGGCGGGAAGCGAAGCCATTGCAGGAGATGCTCTGGCTACAATCAGATAGGTAAGAGTGGAGCCAAGTGAAGGCAATCCCACTGGGCTGGACAATGGAGCAGAGGGGTTGGAGAAGGATGTTGTGGCCGACCGTGTCAAAGGCTGCAGACAGGTCGAGGGGGGACCAATGGTCACAGTCACAGAATGTGTCATTTGTGACTTTGGTTAAGGCTGTTTCAGTACTGTGGCAGGAGGGGAAATTTGATTGGAAAGATTCAAACGGGGAATTGTGGAGAAAGATGGGCACATATTTGAGAGAGGAAAGGGAGCTTGGAATTGGGGTTGTAGTTTGCAAAGACAGAGGGGTCAAGGGTGGGGTTTTTGAAGGGGTGGTGATCACTGTTCCCTCTAAGGTGCACGGCCGCGCACTGGTCTCTGAGCGCCCGCGCACTTCAGTTGAAAGGCCACGAAAGGTGGAGGGCCCAATACACAATGGCCTGGAATGCAGACAGAGAGTTGTTTGTGAGTCTTGTGACCCCAGAACCAAACCCAATTGTAAATTAACAAGAGCTGGGGCAGCGGCCACATGATAAGGGAGAGGGTGACGTGTTAGTTGTGTCACCCTCTCAGAAGTTCCACGTGCTGCAGGCAGAAGCTGTAGAGAAGCCGAGCTCAGCTGGTTCCCATGGCGATGAGGGCAGCAGATCAGCTTGCCTCCATCTCTGCACACTGCGCACTCGTTATTGTTCTTCTGCTTGGGTGGGAAACAAGGGAAGCATGTGAGAATGAGGCAGGGGCATACCTAGGCCTGGAGGGGAACTACCAGACGCAAGGTACTCGAGAGCCTCACTCGTACCCCCGTCGTGTGGACGTTATTATTTATTACTGCACTGAAATGTCCAACCTGGGACTCGATTCTGTCAATTCATCACTGCTCACTTCGATACACACTCCTCCAAAACAACCCAGTGAAGTCTCTGGCACCTTGACCTGACCACTACAAGTCTGATATATGTAGACTCACCCGTGTCTGTCTTTTTGCTGGCAAGCAAAGTAGAATTATTTGTACCCTCATCCCCTCCCCTCTAATGTCATCGCTGCATTCAGTCATGAAAATATATGGGCTGAAAACAGAACAAAATTCCCAGAAAACCTTCTCAGGAACTTGAAGCCCACATGTCATACTGTGCGAAACACACCCCAGTCTGTATATTATCCTGTCCATAATCCACTCCAGTCTGTATATTACCCTGTCCATAATCCACTCCAGTCTGTGTATTATCCTGTCCATAATCCACTCCAGTCTGTATATTACCCTGTCCATAATCCACTCCAGTCTGTATATTATCCTGTCCATAATCCACTCCAGTCTGTGTATTATCCTGTCCATAATCCACTCCAGTCTGTGTATTATCCTGTCCATAATCCACTCCAGTCTGTATATTATCCTGTCCATAATCCACTCCAGTCTGTATATTATCCTGTCCATAATCCACTCCAGTCTGTAATTACCCTGTCCATAATCCACTCCAGTCTGTAATTACCCTGTCCATAATCCACTCCAGTCTGTACATTACCCTGTCCATAATCCACTCCAGTCTGTATATTATCCTGTCCATAATCCACTCCAGTCTGTATATTATCCTGTCCATAATCCACCCCAGTCTGTATATTATCCTGTCCATAATCCACTCCAGTCTGTATATTACCCTGTCCATAATCCACTCCAGTCTGTATATTATCCTGTCCATAATCCACTCCAGTCTGTATATTATCTTGTCCATAATCCACTCCAGTCTGTATATTATCTTGTCCATAATCCACTCCAGTCTGTATATTATCCTGTCCATAATCCACTCCAGTCTGTATATTATCCTGTCCATAATCCACTCCAGTCTGTGTATTATCCTGTCCATAATCCACTCCAGTCTGTGTATTATCCTGTCCATAATCCACTCCAGTCTGTGTATTATCCTGTCCATAATCCACTCCAGTCTGTATATTATCCTGTCCATAATCCACTCCAGTCTGTATATTATCCTGTCCATAATCCACTCCAGTCTGTATATTACCCTGTCCATAATCCACCCCAGTCTGTATATTATCCTGTCCATAATCCACTCCAGTCTGTATATTATCCTGTCCATAATCCACTCCAGTCTGTATATTATCCTGTCCATAATCCACTCCAGTCTGTATATTACCATGTCCATAATCCACTCCAGTCTGTAATTACCCTGTCCATAATCCACTCCAGTCTGTGTATTATCCTGTCCATAATCCACCCCAGTCTGTATATTATCCTGTCCATAATCCACTCCAGTCTGTATATTACCATGTCCATAATCCACTCCAGTCTGTAATTACCCTGTCCATAATCCACTCCAGTCTGTGTATTATTCTGTCCATAATCCACCCCAGTCTGTATATTATCCTGTCCATAATCCACTCCAGTCTGTATATTACCATGTCCATAATCCACTCCAGTCTGTATATTACCCTGTCCATAATCCACTCCAGTCTGTGTATTATCCTGTCCATAATCCACTCCAGTCTGTATATTATCCTGTCCATAATCCACCCCAGTCTGTATATTACCCTGTCCATAATCCACTCCAGTCTGTATATTACCCTGTCCATAATCCACTCCAGTCTGTGTATTATCCTGTCCATAATCCACTCCAGTCTGTATATTATCCTGTCCATAATCCACTCCAGTCTGTATATTATCCTGTCCATAATCCACTCCAGTCTGTGTATTATCCTGTCCATAATCCACTCCAGTCTGTATATTATCCTGTCCATAATCCACTCCAGTCTGTATATTATCCTGTCCATAATCCACTCCAGTCTGCAATTACCCTGTCCATAATCCACTCCAGTCTGCATATTACCCTGTCCATAATCCACTCCAGTCTGTATATTATCCTGTCCATAATCCACTCCAGTCTGTATATTATCCTGTCCATAATCCACCCCAGTCTGTATATTATCCTGTCCATAATCCACTCCAGTCTGTATATTACCCTGTCCATAATCCACTCCAGTCTGTATATTATCCTGTCCATAATCCACTCCAGCCTGTAATTACCCTGTCCATAATCCACTCCAGTCTGTATATTATCCTGTCCATAATCCACCCCAGTCTGTATATTACCCTGTCCATAATCCACTCCAGTCTGTATATTATCCTGTCCATAATCCACTCCAGTCTGTATATTATCCTGTGCATAATCCACTCCAGTCTGTATATTATCCTGTCCATAATCCACTCCAGTCTGTATATTATCCTGTCCATAATCCACTCCAGTCTGTATATTACCCTGTCCATAACCCACTCCAGTCTGTATATTACCCTGTCCATTATCCACTCCAGTCTGTATATTATCCTGTCCATAATCCACTCCAGTCTGTATATTATCCTGTCCATAATCCACCCCAGTCTGTATATTATCCTGTCCATAATCCACTCCAGTCTGTATATTACCATGTCCATAATCCACTCCAGTCTGTATATTACCCTGTCCATAATCCACTCCAGTCTGTGTATTATCCTGTCCATAATCCACTCCAGTCTGTATATTATCCTGTCCATAATCCACCCCAGTCTGTATATTACCCTGTCCATAATCCACTCCAGTCTGTATATTACCCTGTCCATAATCCACTCCAGTCTGTGTATTATCCTGTCCATAATCCACTCCAGTCTGTATATTATCCTGTCCATAATCCACCCCAGTCTGTATATTACCCTGTCCATAATCCACTCCAGTCTGTATATTACCATGTCCATAATCCACTCCAGTCTGTATATTACCCTGTCCATAATCCACTCCAGTCTGTGTATTATCCTGTCCATAATCCACTCCAGTCTGTATATTATCCTGTCCATAATCCACTCCAGTCTGTATATTATCCTGTCCATAATCCACCCCAGTCTGTATATTACCCTGTCCATAATCCACTCCAGTCTGTATATTACCCTGTCCATAATCCACTCCAGTCTGTATATTATCCTGTCCATAATCCACTCCAGTCTGTATATTATCCTGTCCATAATCCACCCCAGTCTGTATATTACCCTGTCCATAATCCACTCCAGTCTGTATATTACCCTGTCCATAATCCACTCCAGTCTGTATATTATCCTGTCCATAATCCACTCCAGTCTGTATATTATCCTGTCCATAATCCACCCCAGTCTGTATATTATCCTGTCCATAATCCACTCCAGTCTGTATATTACCCTGTCCATAATCCACTCCAGTCTGTATATTATCCTGTCCATAATCCACTCCAGCCTGTAATTACCCTGTCCATAATCCACTCCAGTCTGTATATTACCCTGTCCATAATCCACTCCAGTCTGTATATTACCCTGTCCATAATCCACTCCAGTCTGTATATTATCCTGTCCATAATCCACTCCAGTCTGTATATTATCCTGTCCATAATCCACCCCAGTCTGTATATTATCCTGTCCATAATCCACTCCAGTCTGTATATTACCCTGTCCATAATCCACTCCAGTCTGTATATTACCATGTCCATAATCCACTCCAGTCTGTATATTACCCTGTCCATAATCCACTCCAGTCTGTATATTATCCTGTCCATAATCCACCCCAGTCTGTATATTACCCTGTCCATAATCCACTCCAGTCTGTATATTACCATGTCCATAATCCACTCCAGTCTGTATATTACCCTGTCCATAATCCACTCCAGTCTGTATATTATCCTGTCCATAATCCACTCCAGTCTGTATATTACCCTGTCCATAATCCACTCCAGTCTGTGTATTATCCTGTCCATAATCCACTCCAGTCTGTATATTATCCTGTCCATAATCCCCTCCAGTCTGTATATTATCTTGTCCATAATCCACTCCAGTCTGTATATTATCTTGTCCATAATCCACTCCAGTCTGGTTATTATCTTGTGCATAATCCACTCCAGTCTGTATATTACCCTGTCCATAATCCACTCCAGTCTGGTTATTATCTTGTCCATAATCCACTCCAGTCTGTATATTAAACTGTCCATAATCCACTCCAGTCTGTGTATTATCCTGTCCATAATCCACTCCAGTCTGTATATTATCTTGTGCATAATCCACTCCAGTCTGTATATTATCTTGTGCATAATCCACCCCAGTCTGTGTATTATCCTGTCCATAATCCACTCCAGTCTGTATATTATCCTGTCCATAATCCACCCCAGTCTGTGTATTATCCTGTCCATAATCCACTCCAGTCTGTATATTATCCTGTCCATAATCCACTCCAGTCTGTATATTATCTTGTCCATAATCCACTCCAGTCTGGTTATTATCTTGTGCATAATCCACTCCAGTCTGTATATTATCCTGTCCATAATCCACTCCAGTCTGTGTATTACCCTGTCCATAATCCACTCCAGTCTGTATATTATCCTGTCCATAATCCACTCCAGTCTGTATATTACCCTGTCCATAATCCACTCCAGTCTGTATATTATCCTGTCCATAATCCACTCCAGTCTGTATATTATCCTGTCCATAATCCACTCCAGTCTGTATATTACCCTGTCCATAATCCACTCCAGTCTGTATATTACCCTGTCCATAATCCACTCCAGTCTGTATATTATCCTGTCCATAATCCACTCCAGTCTGTGTATTATCCTGTCCATAATCCACTCCAGTCTGTATATTACCCTGTCCATAATCCACTCCAGTCTGTATATTATCCTGTCCATAATCCACTCCAGTCTGTATATTATCCTGTCCATAATCCACTCCAGTCTGTATATTACCCTGTCCATAATCCACTCCAGTCTGTATATTATCTTGTCCATAATCCGCTCCAGTCTGTATATTATCTTGTCCATAATCCACTCCAGTCTGTATATTATCTTGTCCATAATCCACTCCAGTCTGTATATTATCCTGTCCATAATCCACTCCAGTCTGTATATTATCCTGTCCATAATCCACTCCAGTCTGTGTATTATCCTGTCCATAATCCACTCCAGTCTGTGTATTATCCTGTCCATAATCCACTCCAGTCTGTATATTATCCTGTCCATAATCCACTCCAGTCTGTATATTATCCTGTCCATAATCCACTCCAGTCTGTATATTATCCTGTCCATAATCCACTCCAGTCTGTGTATTATCCTGTCCATAATCCACTCCAGTCTGTATATTACCCTGTCCATAATCCACTCCAGTCTGTATATTATCTTGTCCATAATCCGCTCCAGTCTGTATATTATCTTGTCCATAATCCACTCCAGTCTGTATATTATCTTGTCCATAATCCACTCCAGTCTGTATATTATCCTGTCCATAATCCACTCCAGTCTGTATATTATCCTGTCCATAATCCACTCCAGTCTGTGTATTATCCTGTCCATAATCCACTCCAGTCTGTGTATTATCCTGTCCATAATCCACTCCAGTCTGTGTATTATCCTGTCCATAATCCACTCCAGTCTGTATATTACCATGTCCATAATCCACTCCAGTCTGTAATTACCCTGTCCATAATCCACTGCAGTCTGTATATTATCCTGTCCATAATCCACTCTAGACTGTTGCATACGAGCATATGAAAAATGACGGAAAGGAAAAGTCCCCGCCCCCCCCCCCCCCCCCCCCCAAAAACTGATCCCAACTCGTTGCCAAGGCTGGGAATAGATAACCTCACCGCCTTCTTAGGAAGTTTAGCCACTTTATTCACTTCTTATTTGAGCTCCCTTTGGAATTAGAGTTTATTTTATTTTTTTCGTTGTATGTTTAGCGACAGCGTTGAAGAGGGAAAGAGAAACTTGGAGCAACTTCTGTCAAAGCTGCAACGAGACTTGAAAGAATTTAAAGATTTTTAATGAACTTTTCACAAAAATTGACTGTTACAAACACTTTTTCCCCCCTAAATTTTGAATATGATTTTGGAAGAAACAGAATCAAAAATCAAATTTCCCCTTGTCTAAACAAGTTTCAGCCAGGTCTTGAATTCAAAACACTTTCAAAGAGGCTCTGAAATGCTTAAAATGTTTTAAAATTGAAATTTCTCCCTATTTGATTTTGGGCGATCGAGTGAAGTGAGTAGCTTTACACAAACGTACAACCATGGTGTTGAGGGGGAAGGTAGGGGAGGATTTGTAGGAGTTACATATTACTTTTTAAAAATATATCATTAAGACATTTAGGAAGAGAACCAAAAAAGGGGAAAACACAAACCATTTTATTTTGTCTGTCGTTCTATAGTCCTACCAAGTCCCAGGAATAATGTAAATATCGATTTCCTCTTAAACGTTTAGTGGAGTGTTAATAGAAACAAGGGTTATGTAATGATGTATAAAAATTGCAGAAAGCTACTTTAGAAGGAACCACTATTTGTTCATTGAGAAAGACATAGAAAATACTTGATTAAACTGATAATGTACAATTTCAATTTGGTATAAATGTTTACAGTAAGAGATTAAGAATTGAAAGTACAGGTACAATGAAGTTTGTTTCCCGCTATTTAATTGCGAAGTACCTGAAATAATTTGACACTCTGTGAGAAGAGCAGAGATTAATATTGTGGAGAATGTTTGAGAGAAAAACATTAGAAGCGAAAATTTGTAAATGAACATCTTTACGTCAACATATTAGTAAATATTTCCAAGTCAGTCTGATTGGTTCTCCTGTCCGGGAAGAAAGATGAATGTTTATTTCAGTTAAACCATAACTTTTCCTCTTTGTTCTTAATTCGGTGACACAAATTGTGTGTGTTTTTCTGCACTTGTCAATAAGTGCTGCATTTCTGACATGTTACATGGGGGGTGGTGCTGGTTCAAGAAGACCACGTTTTTGAACAAGTGATTGAAGTTGAAAATACGGATAGCCGTTTTTGTTCAGTTCTTTTTAATACTGTGAAGTAAAGAACTGCAGCACTTTATATTTGTTGGTTATCTGGTTGCATTGTGATTAATATTCTAATGATGTTTCTGGACGTCCAGCACGTCAGCGCCATAGGAAAGCCGCTGCTCCTGCTGCTTGTGCAGCCACTGCTATAGTGACATGAGGGATGGGCTAATACGTTGAAAACCTTACAATTAACACAAACTGCACAAATAGATATACTTCTTTCAGCTCACCTTGGGCTTCTGGAGTGTTTGTCGGTGCATAACCGTGTAACTGAGTGAAGTGTTATCGCATTATTATGCAGTTCTTGTATATCCCAGTCATTTCTGACAATTTTATTTTTAAAATGGAGTTTGTAGATGATGAACTAAAAGCTTTTAATTAATTCTACCGTAAACAAACTTGCAGAATGGGCATGTAAATGACAATTGAATTTCAATATCAATAAGTGTGAGGTGGTGCATTTTGGTAGGAGGAATAAGGAGGCTACCTACTCCTTGGAAAGTAAGGGGTCGATTTTAACTCAGCCGTGAGGCGGGCTTTGAGGCGTGTGGGGGGTTAAAATCGCAAAAACTGGGGGTCAGGACCCCCCCCGGGTTCCCGACCCCGAGCCATTTTAACCCAGGCGTGTCTGATGGTCCCAAATCAGTCCTGCCTCCAACAGGTGGGACTGGTCTTTAAGGCCCTTAATCAGCAATAAATGGCCTTTATAATCCCATTTTAACAGGCCCTTGCAATTTTAACCCTTTTCCCACGTAAAACACGCCTGGTGGGGATCACGCCTGTGAAACCTAGCATGAGCACTATTGGCTTGCTGACTATCAGCTGCAGGTCAACCATTACAGAGGAGATTTGATCAGTCATCATTTGCTGGTGGCAGAACTTTGTTGTCTCAGGCCTGGGGCAACTTTTACCAGGCTTAACCACACCTGTGGAAGGTTGGAGCCTCACACACATCTCCAGTGTGACCTCCTGGGAAACCCTGCTCGCCACCTTCACTCAGCGCTTCCTCAACGGAGGCATATACCAGAAGCATGGGAGCCATTTATTTCCTTCCCTTCTGGGCATTAGATGAGCTCGAACGCCAGCCGCGGCACCAGCAGAACCAGGAACAACAGCAGCAGCAACAGGAGCACCAGGCTGTTGCTCACCCACCTGAAGCTGCACAGGCCAGAAGGGGTCAGCGCTTGGAAGTGGCTTGAGAGCACCTTGCTGCACATCAGGTGGCCATGGGGACCCGTATCTGCACTGGCAGTCCTACTCAGAAGGACTTCCATGAAGGTCTGGTTTCTCTGTTCAATAGATGCCCATCGCTCCTCAAGAGATGTCATTCTATTATGAACACTCACCATGTTTTCCATACCCTGGCGACTTATCTCCTCCATGGAGGTTGCCATCCTTTCCATGTTGATGCGTTCATGCGCCAATGGCTCCACAAAGGCTCTGCTCATGTTCGCTATGGACTCCTCCATTCGCTCCACACTCGCATCGACCCTGGAGGCAAAACCTGCCAGAGACTCCTGCATCTGTTCCTGGAGTTCCAGCCCCACTGATCTTATGGATGGACCCAGAGGCAGAGGGTCGACATGCAGCTGAGCCGAGCTGGCAGAGTCCTGCGCCCTCCGACTTGCACTCTCCACTGCTGTCCCTGTCTCCACAATCTGCTGATGCTCACTTGTGAGCTGTGATACACCAGGTGACAACACTACTCTGTCCCGAAGGTCCCACCGAGGTGTGAGTGTCTGCGCTGGTGCTGGGTGCGCTGAATTTTGCTGACGCTGCGCCCTCAGAGGTTGCAGATTCCTCTGAGGAGTCTGGAAGCTCAGGCTCTTCCTCCTGGACAGTGGGGACGGGGGCTCTCGATGGTCCTGTGGGGGAGCAAAGGAAAGAGTTAGAGATGTGAGGTCAAGGTTACATGCACATTGCAGATGATCGTAGGTCCATCTGTTATAGCTTCAGAATCATTATCAGCGACTCATGCAATGTCAATGAGAGAGATGGAAAACGATTCTGTCACCAGCTTGCTGTGATGCACCCGTCTGTCTGTCCCCCACTTGCGCCTCATCCTCCAGTCCTACGATCTCCAGGACCGCCTCCTCCCAGGGGTGAGCTGGGCTACTGATGGTGGCCCTCCTCCTGTCCTCGCTCGTTCTCTTTAATTGTGAGCTCTCTTTTCCTGCAATGAGGGAGACAAGTGGAGTTTGAGTGAGAATGAAGGAGTGAGTATAGAGAATCCATAGCATAGATGCTTAGAAGGAGACAAAGATGGAGTGAGGTGGCAAGACCAAGGGCCCTCCCTGTGTGTTGTCAGTTGTTTTCATAGCATCAGAGTGATAGGGAGTGTGAGGGCTGCATAGTCGAATAGTTAGGTGAATGTGAGCATAGAGAGAGTGGGAATGGGTAAGGGTGCATGGATGTCAGTGTCAAGTGGGATGTGGAGGAAGAGCTTGCTAAAGCTGAGTGCTGGTGAGGCGAGGCAATGGAGATCAGATTGAGAGTGATGGGAACTTCATACTCACTTTTCCAGTGTGCTGAAGGTCATGAAATCTCTTCCTGCACTGTATCCAGGTTCTGCGGGTAGCCGATAAGGAGTTGACCTCCTCTGCCACTTGCAGCCACGCTGCCTTTGTCTGCTGGGGAGGCATCTTCCTCCCTGATGAAGGGAAGAGCACCTCCTTGTGAGCTCTTGCTCCCTCCACTAAAGCCTGCAGGGCAACGTCGTCAAAACGGGGTGCAGACCTCGGTCTTTCTCTTGCCAGTCTGCTTCCAGCTCAGTGTATCAGCAAATGCCAGAAGGTTGGCAGCCTGCAGAAGAAGCAAGGCTTGTTGCAGACCCTAAATGCAGCAGCAATAATGACGTCATATTATGCGACTTTCTGACTGGAAATACTCATTTGCCAAGGGTTCCCACACTTTGGAAATCAATTGGCCAATTGAGTTAAAATTGCATCAATCTCACACACCCATTTAGATTCGTGTGGGGAAACACCAAATTCAGGGAACCCGACAATTCCCTGCACCTGAGTTAAAATCGACCCCTAAGAGTCTAAATGGGGTAGAGGTGCAAAGGGATCATGAGGTATAGATTCACAAATCACTAAAAGTAGCAGCGCAGGTTAAAAAAGCCAGAAAAAAGAAAAGAAAGACTTGCATTTCTATAGCGCCTTTTACGACCACCAGACGTCTCAAAGCGCTTTACAGCCAATGAAGTACTTTTTGAAGTGAAGTCACTGTTGTAATGTGGGAAAAGTGCAAATAAAGCACTGGGGTTCATTTCTAGAGGAATAGAATTCAAAAGCAAAGAAGTGATGTTAAACTTGTATCGAACCGTGTCATGATTTGAGATGGTGGGCTGGCAATATGGCATTTACTGTATATATGCTTTTAAGTGGTTGCTGTTGCTGTCGTTGTTGTAAAAGTTGTTATTGTTAAAAATTTACCCATGGATGAAAAGGTCGCACTCAAAGGAATTTGTGGTCCGCTCAGTACAAAAAAAATTAGAGGGAACATTGGTGATGATGGTGGATTTGAAAGGGAGAGTACCTGAGGAGAGGGAACAATTTACAATGTCAGCTAGCATGGGGGTCAGGAAGGGAAGTTGGGTGGTCAGCAGTTTAGTGGGACTGGGGAGCAGAGGGTGGGTCTCCTGAATAAGGTAACAAAGTGAGCTTGGAGAGGGCATGAGGTGAGATAGGAGAGAAGCTAGAGAAAGGTGCATGTTCAGGGCTAGGGCAGGAGGGAACCTGGGGTGGGCGGGCCGGAATTTGACAGTGGGCAAAGGGAAACAACCTTTATTAGCGATCCCAAAGATTGTTTAAAATTGCTTAAGTATTCTATGTCTTCAGAAGAACTTTACATTTTGGGAATGGA
Organism: Somniosus microcephalus; assembly: GCF_052327205.1. Classification (NCBI taxonomy): domain Eukaryota; kingdom Metazoa; phylum Chordata; class Chondrichthyes; order Squaliformes; family Somniosidae; genus Somniosus; species Somniosus microcephalus. Next base: position 15,033,258 of record NW_028225181.1, read on the forward strand.
CAGTTTGTATTTAAGATAATGTAGGTACATTGTAATGTAATGTATCTACTAGAAACGCTGTTTACGGAGGTCACGGACCATCATCAAAGACCCTACCCACCCCAGCCACAGTCTGTTCGCCCTCCTGCCATCTGGGAGACGCTACAGATGCATTCGCACCCGTACGACCAGATTTAGGAACAGCTTCTTTCCCAGGGCTGTCATCCTACTGAACTCCACAAATAAACTCTAAAGCCTGCACATCTGCCAATGCACTTTACTATGGTTATGTTTATGTTAATGTATTACAAGCCAAATGAATGTTGAATGTTTAAATGTCTTAATCTAAATGTACACTCTCGGGAGCTGCAAGCCTACATTTCGTTGTACTGCACTTGTGCACTAACAATGACAATAAAGTTGATTATGATGATTATTATTATTATTAGGGAAAGATTGGGAAGGGCACTGAGTGGGGTGGGAGCAGGTGAAATAAAGGAGGGGCAGAGAGGGATTAAGAAAGGCACTGAAGAGGGAAGGAAATGGAGAGATTGAAGTATTGTTGGCAATATGGTTGACTACATCTTGAAGATAAATCTGAATTATACAATTAGCAGAGACACTGAAATAGAAACTGAGTGAATGACAGAGAGAGAGACCCCAGAAAACAAATGAAAGCGAGACCTACAGGGAATGTGGCCAGGTTAGACTGCAAAAGAGTGAACAGGCAGAAGAAAACCCATGTATTGACACTGAGTGAGGTGAGGGAAATGTGGAGAAAGTAAAGAGAAATGAGCAAGCCAGTGTGAAAGTAATAATTGATGTACAGCAAGTGTGGAAAAAGGAAGAGAAGCTACTGCTTGGTCAGCATCAAATCTAGGAAGCAGTCGAGAGAAGGAATTAGCAAAACGGGAAATGAAATAAGTAGAAAAATTAAAACCCAATGGAATAAAGAAATGCATGTCAGATCATTGAACCAATAAATTGAAGCTGAATGTAAAATGTTTCCACCTGTTGCTTCAGAGGCTGATGGGATACAAATCTGAATATTGATTGCAAGGTGAAAGATGTCGATGGGGAGAAATGGAATCCCCATCTATTTTACACACCTAGTGTGAGGATCAAGCACTTTCAGATGAGATTTTGCACAGCCAGTATCAGAGTAACACTGTCTCTATTGGTCTGGGCTGGATTCGAACCCTCAATCCAGAGGTGAAGGGACAGCATGTCACACAGCAGTTTGTAGTGATTTCCACATATTGTGAGATTCCAGAATTGGCTGTACTCTTGTGGGAGGTCAGAAGCTAGGCAAGTATATGTGGGCCATTCTCGTGAATCTAGTCGCTGTCATCTCAACAACAGTAAAGGGAGCGGGTTGGAAGTGGATCAGATGGTTGCTTTATTTTTCATCTCCACAAAAATCATGGTACGAAGAAAGAAAAGAGGTACTGTGGGAGGAATAAAAACAGAAAATGCTGGAGATACTCAGCAGGTCAGGCAGCATCTGTGGAGAGAGAAACAGAGTTAACGTTTCAGGTTGATGACCTTTTGTCAGAACTGGAAAAAGTTGGAGATGGAACAGGTTTTTAAGCAAGTGGAGGGGGAGGGGCGGAAAGAACAGAAGGGAAGGTCTGTGATAGGGTGGAAGGCAGGAGAGATTAAATGACAAAAGGGATGATGGTGCGAGGCAAAAGGGGATGGTAATGAGACAAGTAAAGAAACAAAAGATGGGTCTAGAGGAGGTGTAAATGGGAATGGCAGAATCATCAACAGCTGCCGTCTGGAAAAAATGGGGGCAGAGGTTATGATCTGAAATTGATGAACTTAATGTTGATTTCAGAAGGCTATAAAGTGCCTAATCAAAAGATGTGCAGGTTAGGTTGATTGGCTATGATAAATTGACCCTTAGTGTTAGGGGGATTAAATACGTGGGGTTACGGGGATAGGGTGGGATATGTGTCGGTGCAGGCTCGATGGGCCGAAATGGCCTCTATCTGCAGTGTGGGGTTTCTGTGATTCTGTGAGGTGCCGTTCCTTGAGCTTGCATTGAGCTTCATTGGAACCTCCACCAGGATGGTCTGAGGGCTCGCCGCTTCTTTCTTGAATGGAGGTCCAACCAGTCCCCGTCCGCCACCACATTGACCGTCTTGCTATGGGGACCTCCAGGGGTCCCAGCTATGCCTGCCGTTTCATGGGATAAGTGGAACATTTGTTTTGAATTATCATTCACTACAGTCGCTGGTCATCTGTTCCATAGATGGACAACTCTGAAGTTTGAACACACTCCTTAAATTATGTTCATCTTGTGTTGTCCTTTGTTCAGAATTGTGCCCCTGGTTCAGCACAATGTTGATCAGAATTTTTAAACTGGAACACATTGCGCTTTCTCAGTATTTTCTGGAAAAAATGTAAGCAGGTTGGTTAGCATCTGAAAAAGAAAAAAACAGGTTAATGATTCAGTCCACCCCAAACATTAACCTGTCAAATAAAAACCGAAGATGCTGGAAATACTCAGCTGGTCAGGCAGCATTGTTAATATCAGCTGCTCTTAACATTGGCATTTTATCATTCCATTCATTCAGTCCCAAACAGGCAGGTTAAGCTTAATGCTGCTCAGTGCTAATCATCACTTTAAACAGCTGGTTAATCTCTAGGGTGCTTGGCTATTTAAAGTGTCAATCCGTACTGAGCAGAGGTGCTTAGCTCTTCAAAATTATCAAACAATGACAGTGGAGTGAAAACAGTGAGAGTTCCAGCACAAAACTGATCAGTACAACTAATGGGAGTGAATCAAAATGGCTTTTGGAAATTGTGATTTGAGCACTATAGCAGATTCCTCCAAACACTTTGTTATAATGAAGCACATGCTACAGTAAATGTCCCACAATAGGTCATCAAATTTTCTGTGTTAAAGTCAACGGACAAGTCAGCTTCAAAAGCAGTGCTCCTGTGGATTGCAACACTGTCCGAGCATTGATTCAATGATTGCCCTGTACCTGTGTCAGTGGTTTCAGTTCTGATACATACCCGGCATGTCTGTTATTGTAATTGAATTGAATTTCTTACTTTGGATGTATGTTTTCAGAAGGCAGCTGGAGGCTGTTGTAATATTCTTCACCTATCAGGAGTTGAAGTTTGTGAATGCTTTACATAGGCACATTGGAACAGGAGGAGGCCATTCAGCCCCTCGAGCCTGTTACACAGGAACAGGAGGAGGCCATTCAGCCCCCTCGAGCCTGTTACACAGGAACAGGAGGAGGCCATTCAGCCCCTCGAGCCTGTTACACAGGAACAGGAGGAGGCCCATTCAGCCCCTCGAGCCTGTTACACAGGAACAGGAGAAGGCCCATTCAGCCCCCTCGAGCCTGTTACACAGGAACAGGAGAAGGCCCATTCAGCCCCCTCGAGCCTGTTACACAGGAACAGGAGGAGGCCATTCAGCCCCTCGAGCCTGTTACACAGGAACAGGAGGAGGCCATTCAGCCCCCTCGAGCCTGTTACACAGGAACAGGAGGAGGCCATTCAGCCCCTCGAGCCTATTACACAGGAACAGGAGGAGGCCCATTCAGCCCCCTCGAGCCTGTTACACAGGAACAGGAGAAGGCCCATTCAGCCCCCTCGAGCCTGTTACACAGGAACAGGAGGAGGCCATTCAGCCCCTCGAGCCTGTTACACAGGAACAGGAGGAGGCCATTCAGCCCCCACGAGCCTGTTACACAGGAACAGGAGCAAGCCATTCAGCCCCTCGAGCCTGTTACACAGGAACAGGAGGAGGCCATTCAGCCCCCATGAGCCTGTTGCACAGGAACAGGAGGAGGCCATTCAGCCCCTCAAGCCTGTTACACAGGAACAGGAGGAGGCCATTCAGCCCCCACGAGCCTGTTATACAGGAACAGGATGAGGCCATTCAGCCCCTCGAGCCTGTTACACAGGAACAGGAGGACGCCCATTCAGCCCCTCGAGCCTGTTACACAGGAACAGGAGGAGGCCATTCAGCCCCTCGAGCCTGTTACACTGGAACAGGAGGAGGCCATTCAGCCCCCACGAGCCTGTTACACAGGAACAGGAGCAAGCCATTCAGCCCCTCGAGCCTGTTACACAGGAACAGAGGAGGCCATTCAGCCCCCATGAGCCTGTTACACAGGAACAGGAGGAGGCTCATTCAGCTCCTCGAGCCTGTTACACAGGAACAGGAGGAGGCCCATTCAGCCCCTCGAGCCTGTTACACAGGAACAGGAGGAGGCTCATTCAGCCACTCGAGCCTGTTACATAGGAACAGGAGGAGGCCCATTCAGCCCCTCAAGCCTGTTATATAGGAACAGGAGGAGGCCATTCAGTGCCTTGAACCTGTTCCGACATTCAATTAGATCATGGCTGATCTGTACTTCAAATCCATTTACCTGACTGCTCCATATTCCTATCTCTATCAGTCTTGAAAACTCCAATTGACCCCCAACATCCACAGCTTTTTGGAGGAGAGACTTCCACATTGTAACATTTGCATATTGAATTGTCATTGGCCCGCAGGCATCTGTAAGGAATACCTATTATATTCACATGTGATCACATGCTGAGTTGTCATTGGCCTGCAGGCATCTGTAAGAGGTCCTAACTCCATCTTGTCTCCACTGTGCTGTATGATTGAGATCACAGACCTGATGCTTCATAAAAGAGTTTAAACTGTAATACTCCGTTGTCCTGCAATTTATTATTTTTGTACAAAGTGCAAAACAAGACATGGTGTCAGAACAGGGATTGCAAATGGACATCGTTGGAGCTCCCTTGCCTCGAATGGATTGGGAGTCTTTGAACTTACATAGAGAATGGAACAAGTTCAAGCAACACGTGGAGTTGATGTTCTCGGGTCCGTTGAAAAGAAAAGGGGAGGAAGAAAAATGCAGCTACCTACTCCTGTGGATCGGAGAAAAAGGGAGAGACATTTTTAACACATGGTCTCTCACCGCGGATGAATCAAAGGTACTGAAAAGTTATTTTGACCGTTTTGAAGCATATGTGATGCCCAAGACAAATACGATATTCGCTAGGTACAAGTTTCAGGAGAAAGTACAAGGAGCTAGTGAGTCGTTTGAACAGTTCGTGACTGAGTTAAAACTGCTGGTAAAAGACTGTGTATATGCAGATAAAGATGAGATGGTCAGAGACCGCATCGTGTTTGGAATACATTCAGCTAAAATGAGAGAGAAACTTTTGAATGTTGGGTCCGGGCTAACGCTGGACAAAGCTATGGACATAGCTAGATCGCACGAGATAGCCCAAGCACAGTTGAAAACCATAACCGGTGCCACGAGCAGCTCGTGTGAACAGACAGTGCACGCAGTTAATAGACACACACCAAAGAACACCGCCCAGAGACCGTGTTTCAGAACAGAGAGAGTTCTAAAAATGGGCGACACAGACATAAAACGCTTCAAAAACTGTGGATATTGTGGAAACAAGGTGCATGGGGAAAAGGAGCACTGCCCTGCCAAAGGAAGACAATGTGCTAAATGTGGTAAACGGAACCACTTTGCTAAAGTTTGCAGGACTGTTTTTTGAAAAACAGTACACACAGTGAGTGACAGCCAAATGCCAGATAGAGAGCCAAATGCAAAGGAACTGTTTATTGATTCTGTGTCACAGAAAAAACAGATTTCAGGGACTGAGCAAGCCTATGCCGATATTGAGATAGGAAAACAGGGCACAGAGCTTAAGTTTAAACTAAACACTGGATCTCCGGTTAATGTAATTCCTCTGAGTGAGTATCACAGCTTGAAGGATGAGTGAGAGCTACAGCCCACCTCACGCAGACTGACCAGCTATGGGGGTGAGCAGCTCACTGTAAAAGGCACATGCGTGATGAAATGCAAGTACAAAGAAAGCGACATGATGTTGGACTTTTACATTGTTGACACTCGAGCACCTCCAGTGCTCGGTCTAAAGGCATGTTTAGACATGGACCTCGTCAAGCTAGTGCTATCATTGACAGCACCAGTTGAGAAGCAGACAGTCATGGAGGAGTTTGCTGACGTTTTCAAAGGAATCGGACTATTCCCAGGTGAATGCACTATTCACCTTGACCCAGCAGCAACCCCTGTGGTTTGCCCACTGAGAAGGATACCCCTTGCTCTACGTAGTCACCTGAAGGAGGAGCTGCAGAGCATGGAGAATACAGAAGTCATCGTCCGGGAAACAGAACCGACAGAGTGGGTCAACGTGTTAGTAGTCGTTGAGAAACCACGTACAGGCAAGCTCAGAGTCTGTCTCGACCCCAGAGATTTGAACAAGGCTATCAAACGCCCTCACTACCCTCTACCAACGCTAGATGACATCACACCCAAGCTAGTGGGAGCACGTTACTTCAGTGTAATGGACGCACGATCAGGATACTGGACTATCAAGCTCACGGAAGAGTCATCTAAGCTAACAACGTTCAACACACCATTCGGACGCTACTGATTTCTGCGTTTACCATTTGGTCTTATCTCGGCTCAGGATGAATTCCAGCGGAAGATCGACGAAACCTATGAAGGCCCCGACGGAGTAGTCGCAATCGTAGACGACATCCTCATCTATGGCAGGAATAGAGAGGAACATGACAGGAACCTCCGTGCGATGCTACAAAGATCACGGGAGAAAGGTATCCGGCTCAACCCCGAGAAAAGCATAATCGGATCCACTGAGATCAGTTATTTCGGGCATCGCCTCTCAACTGATGGCGGAGATTTTCTCTGGATCCGGCTTAATGCCATCAAGAAGATGGAGCCGCCGAAGAACCGCGCAGAGCTAGAGACAGTACTAGGCATGGTTAACTACTTAGCCAAGTTTTCCCCGAGCCTCTCCGAAATCAACGCACCCATGCGTCAGTTGCTCAAACAATCCAATGAGTTCCTGTGGGACAAACAACATGACACAGCATTTCAGAAAATGAAAGACCTAATCACCAGAGAACCAGGACCAGTTCTTGCCTACTTCGACCCTAACAAAGAGCTCAGACTACAAGTGGACGCGTCAAAGTAAGGACTAGGTGCAATATTACTGCAAGAGGGAAAGCCCATCGGCTACGCTTCCAGATCTCTCTCAGACAGTGAAATCAACTACGCTCAAATCGAGAAAGAGCTATATGCAATTCTGTTTGGATGTAAGCGTTTCCACCAGTACGTCTATGGCCGACAAGTCATTGTGGAATCCGACCACAAGCCCCTCGAGTCAATCATGAGGAAACCACTAGCCGCAGCCCCACCAAGGCTACAGAGAATGATCCTTCAGCTACAGAAGTACGACTTCACAATCATTCACCGTCCAGGCAAAGACATTCCTGTCGCAGACACGCTCTCCAGAAAGTCTCTTGGCTACCAGGACAGCAGCCTCAGTGAAGGCATGGATGTGCAGGTGCACATGGTGTACAACAGCTTACCTGTGAGTGACTCAAAACTGAAGGAGATCCGAGCAGCAACAGAGAAAGATGCACAACTCACACTGCTGAGCAAAGTCATACATGAAGGATGGCCTGAGGAAAGGAGGAAATGCCCTCAGAGCATATCTGAATTCTGGAACCACAGAGACGAACTGTAACAAATCAACAGAATCATCTTCAAAGGGGAGAAAATCATCATTCCTACCAGTCTCAGAGAAGAGATGTTGACAAAAATTCATGCTGGACATATGGACATGGAAAAATGCAAACAAAGAGCACGTGACATTATGTTTTGGCCTGGAATGTGCAAACACATTGAGGACATTGTCGGAAAATGTTCCATTTGTCTAGAACGCCGCCCATCAAATGTCAAAGAGCCCATGATACCTCACCGTATCCCAGACAGGCCCTGGCAGGTCACGGCAACGGATCTGTTCACATGGAACAACGAGGACTACATAGTGACTGTTGATTACTACAGCAGATTTTTTGAATTGGACAAGCTTCACAGCACCACATCTGCAGCTGTGATCCACAAGCTAAAGGCAGCCTTTGCCAGGCATGGCATTGTAGAGACTTTAGTCTCAGACAATGGCCCCCAATACAAATCAAAAGAGTTCGAGTCGTTTGCCAAGGCATGGGATTTCACACATGTCACATCAAGCCCACATTACCCTCAAAGTAATGGCCTTGCTGAAAAAAACTGTCCAGATTGCAAAAACACTCATGGACAAAGCCAAAGCGGACAAAAGAGACCCCGACATCAGTCTCCTTGAGTACCGCAACACTCCGGTTGACAACTTCAAGTCACCAGCACAGCTGTTGATGAGCCGCAGACTTCGCTCAATCCTTCCAAGCACCAACCAGCAGCTGCAGCCAGAGGTCGTCAGCTGCAAGCAAGTGCATGCAAAACGTGTACAGAGACAGCAACACCAAAAGAGATACTATGACAGGTCAGCTAGACTACTGCCGCCGCTGCACAATGGAGAATCTGTCAGAATACAGGAGCATGACTACTGGAAGCCAGCAGTCGTCATCCAGCCAGCTGACACTGAGCAATCGTATCATATCCGCACCCCAGAAGGACAGGTGTACCGCCGCAATCGCAGGCACCTCCTGAACACCAAGGAACAACACCGTCATTCCGACAAGAGGATCAGTTCAACAGAGTGTGATGAACAGAGCAATACACAAAACACATCATACTCACCTGAACCTGATTTGTTGACCGATTCAGGAGCATGCTCAGTTCCATATCACACAAGGTCGGGACGAGAGGTCAAGCCTAGAGTTATCCTTGACTTGTGAACTGTCAAAGGGTGTAGGCAGATCGCTGCCCTAAAAAAAAAACTGTACATCGTTATTGAAACATTGCGATGTTTTCAGCGCTAGTTAAATGCTGAGTTTACTTATATGTTTATGCTACTGAGAACATTAGGTAGAAGAAAGGTTTAAAAGTAATGCATAACATTTTTCTTTCAAAAGAAAGGGGATGTAACATTTGCATATTGCATTGCCATTGGCCCGCAGGCATCTGTAAAGAATACCTATTATATTCACGTGATCACATGCTGAGTTGTCATTGGCCTGCAGGCATCTGTAAGGGTCCTAACTCCATCTTGTCCCCACTGTGCTGTATGTTTAAGATCACAGACCTGATGCTTCATAAAAGAGTTTAAACTGTATGGTGCGCTATCAATTACTCATAAAAGACGGAGAGTTAGGAGAGTAGCTAAAAGGCTTTTATTAACAAAGAACAGGGCATGCCTCTTGTGGTTGACTGGTTTCCAAGAAGGCAGGGGGCTGCAGAGCAGTCACCTTTATACCTGGGCCTGTGGGTGGAGCCAGGGGCGGAGCCAGCAGAGGCATGCTGAGGCATGCCTAGATACAACAGTGTGCAACAACAACAACAACAACGGTGAACAACAATAACAGTGGTTTACCACATTCACCCCTTGTTTAAAATTGAGTCCGGCGGGGTGAAGTGTACTAAAGGTTCGTGTAAGTAAGTCTATCAGGTGGCCTTGTATGCCGTCCTGATCGTCGTGGTGGCGGCAGTGATGGTGCAGCATCCAACGTTGAATCTGGCGTCTCATTGAGTGGTTGGGTGGTCAATGACGGGTCCTGGGGCTGCGGCATGCCGTCTACCGGGGTTGGGTTGTGGGTAGTGGTGGATGGCAATGGTAGTGTTTCAGGGGCACCTGAAGGTGCGAGGTCTCGTATGGAGACTGTGTCCTCCCGCAATGGTAGTGTTTCAGGGGCACCCGAAGGTGCGAGGTCTCGTATGGAGACTGTGTCCTCCCGCCCGTCCGGGTACGCCACGTAAGCATACTGGGGGTTGGCGTGGAGGAGGCTCACCCTCTCGACCAGGGGGTCCGTTTTATGGGACCTCGCGTGCTTCCGCAGTAGGACGGGTCCTGGAGACGTCAGCCATGTCGGTAGCGAGGTCCCCGATGTGGACTTCCTGGGGAAAGTGAACATTTTTTCATGGGGGGTGGCATTGGTGGCCGTACAAAGCAGTGACCGAATGGAGTGGAGCGCCGCAGGGAGGACCTCCTGCCAGCGAGAGGTCGGAAGGCCCTTAGATTTTAAGTTTAAGAGGACGGCCTTCCAAACCGTCGCGTTCTCTCTTTCCACCTGGCCGTTCCCCCGGGGGTTGTAGCTGGTGGTTTTGCTTGTAGCAATACCTCTCGTGAGCAGGTACTGACGGAGTTCGTCGCTCATAAAGGATGAGCCCCGGTCGCTATGGATATAGCTAGGGAAGCCGAACAAGGCGAAAAGGTCATTCAGACATTTAATGACCGTGGTACTGGTCATGTCTGGGCACGGGATGGCAAACGGGAAACGGGAGTACTCATTAATTATGTTGAGGAAGTACACATTGCGGTCGGAGGAGGGGAGGGGCCCTTTAAAATTGACGCTCAGCCGTTCAAAGGGGCGCGTGGCCTTGATCAGGCTTGCTCTGTCTGGCCTATAAAAATGCGGTTTGCACTCGGCACAGATTTGGCAGTTCCTGGTCATGGTCCTGACCTCCTCGATGGAGTAGGGCAGGTTACGGGATTTGATGAAGTGGAAGAACCTGGTGACCCCCGGGTGGCAGAGGTCATTGTGGAGGGTCTGCAGTCTATCAACCTGCGCGTTGGCGCATGTACCACGTGATAGGGCATCTGGGGGCTCATTGAGTTTCCCGGGCCGGTACAAGATATCGTAATTGTAGGTGGAGAGTTCGATTCTCCACCTCAAGATCTTGTCGTTCTTGATTTTGCCCCTCTGATTATTATTAAACATAAAAGCTACTGAACGCTGGTCAGTGAGCAGGGTAAATCGTTTTCCGGCCAGGTAATGCCTCCAATGTCGCACCGCTTCCACAATGGCCTGGGCCTCCTTTTCGACAGAGGAGTGTCGAATCTCGGGGCCCTGGAGGGTCCTTGAGAAAAAGGCCACGGGTCTCCCCGCCTGGTTAAGGGTTGCAGCTAGGGCGAAGTCGGATGCGTCGCTCTCCACTTGGAAAGGGATGGACTCATCCACTGCGTGCATTGTGGCCTTCGCAATATCTTTTTTTTATGAGAGTGAAGGCTGCACATGCCTCTGCTGTCAGGGGGAAGGAGGTGGACTTGATGAGGGGTCTGGCTTTGTCCGCATAGTTGGGCACCCACTGAGCATAGTAAGAGAAAAACCCTAGGCATCTCTTCAGTGCTTTTTGGCAGTGGGGGAGGGGGAGCTCCATAAGGGGGCGCATTCTGTCGGGGTCGGGGCCGATGACTCCATTCTCCACTACGCAGCCAAGAATGGCGAGGCGCGTGGTGCGAAACATACATTTGTCCTTGTTGTATGTTAGATTCAGCCGCTGGGCCGTACGGAGGAATTTCTCTAGGTTAACGTCATGGTCCTGCTGGTCGTGGCCGCAGATGGTGACGTTGTCTAGATATGGGAAGGTGGCCTGCAGCGCGTTCTGGTCAACCATTCGGTCCATCTCCCTTTGGAAGACCGAAACCCCGTCGGTGACACCGAAGGGGACTCGGAGGACGTGGTAGAGACGACCGTCAGCTTCAAAAGCTGTGTACTGGCAGTCCTCAGCCCTGATGGGGAGCTGGTGGTATGCTGACTTCAGATCAATCGTCGAGAACACCCGGTATTGTGCTATCTGATTGACCATGTCAGATATGCGGGGGAGTGGGTATGCATCTAACTGGGTGTAGCGATTGATCGTCTGGCTGTAGTCAATAACTAGGCGCTGTTTTTCGCCAGTCTTCACTACCACCACTTGTGCTCGCCATGGGCTAGTGCTACCCTCAATAATCCCTTCCTTCAGGAGTCTTGCTACTTCGGATTTAATGAAGCTCCTATCCCCGGCACTGTACCTCCTGCTTTTGGTAGCGATGGGCTTACAGTCGCGGGTGAGGTTAGCGAACAAGTGGGGGGGGGGGGGGGGGGGAGACTTTAAGCGTGGAGAGGCTGCAAATGGTGCGCGGCGGGCGATTTAAAAGCTGCTGGCTGCAGACTGTGAGTGGGGGGAGGGGTCCGCCGTACGCTAATGTGATACTTTTAAGGTGGCACTGAAAATCCAACCCCAGTAGAACGGCAGCGCAGAGATGGGGCAGGACAAGAAGTTTAACATTTTTGTATTCTGTGCCCCTTACTGAAAGGGTCACTACACAGTAGCCACCAACGTCTGCTGAATGGGATTTGGAAGCCATAGAGATCCGATGGCGCGTTGGCAGGACCGGGAGAGAGTAACCGCGCACCGTGTCGGGGTGGATAAAGCTCTCCGTGCTCCCGCTGTCGAAAAGGCAGGTAGTGGCGCGGCCGTTTACCGTAATGTCCATCATGGACCTGGACAGTTGGTGAGGGAGAGATTGGTCCAGCGTCACGGAGGCCAGCGTATGGTCGAGCGAGTCGCTGTGGTCGTCAGACGAGGCGGTGGTTGAGTCCGGGTCACCCGCGATTGGAGTTGGAGGCGTCCAAGATGGCGGACAAAATGGCTGCGCCCATGATCCCGATCCCCACGCGGCTGGAGGTGTCCAAGATGGCGGACAAGATGGCTGCCCCCACGGTTCACACGCGGCGCTGCTGGCGTTAGTGGTTTTACCTTTGCAGGCACTGACGTAGTGTCCTTTCTTCCCGCAGCCAGAGCAGGTAGCGTTTTTCGCCGGGCAGCGTGCTCTGGGGTGTTTTGCCTGGCCACAAAAGTAACATTTCGGGCCCTTGGACATCGCTGCAGCAGTTGGTGCCGGGGGTCCCATGACCCAAGGTTGCGGCGTCCACGGTGCGGAGCGGTTAGGGGAGAATGCGTCCATATTCCGGTGGGCCGCGTCTAGCGAGAGCGCGAGGGACACTGCCTTCTTCAGGTCGATTTCGCCCTTCTCCAGCAGTCTCTGCCGGGAGTAGTCGGATTTCAGGCCCGCAACGAAAGCGTCTCGGATAAGTCCCTCCGCGTGTGTCGCGGCCGATACCTCTTTACAATCGCAGGCTCGGCCGAGTATCTGTAGTGCCCGTAGGAATGCCTCCAACGATTCCCCGGACTGCTGTTTGCGGGATCTCAGGAGGTGTCTGGCATAAACCGTATTTACCGGGCGTGTGTATTGTCCTTTTAGCAGATCGATAGCCGCCGTGTAGGTAGTCGCATCCTGGATGAGCGTGTAGACTTGGTGGCCCACCTTGGAGGCCAGGATTTTTAGTTTGTTTCCATCTAGTGTCACGGCTGAGGCTTCCAGGTAAGCTTCGAAGCAACACAGCCATTGTGCGAACTTGGCAGACGAACCCGCCTCTTGAGGGTCTAGGTCCAGGCATGTTGGTCTGAGGGCATGCAGCAGCGCCTGCTGCTCAGCGTTTGGTGCCGTCGTTTGCTGCAGCGCCTGCTGCTCAGCGTTTGGTGCCGTCGTTTCCTGCTGCTCAGCGTTTGGTGCCGACATTTTGTTTTTGTTAATAAAATTGATGCGCTATCAATTACTCATAAAAGACGGAGAGTTAGGAGAGTAACTAAAAGGCTTTTATTAACAAAGAACAGAGCATGCCTCTTGTGGTTGACTGGTTTCCAAGAAGGCAGGGGGCTGCAGAGCAGTCACTTTTATACCTGGGCCTGTGGGTGGAGCCAGGGGCGGAGCCAGCAGAGGCATGCTGAGGCATGCCTAGATACAACAGATGAATGCGTGGCTAAAGGGATGGTGCAGGGGGGAGGGCTTTAGTTTCCTGGATCACTGGGTCTGCTTCTGGGAAAGGTGGGACTTGTACAAGTCGGACGGTTTACACCTGAACCAGGGGGGAACCAATATCCTTGCGGGGAGGTTTGCTAGCACTGCTGGGGAGGGTTTAAACTAACTTGGCAGGGGGTTGGGGTACAGAGTGGAGCTATAGTAGGGGGTGATTTACGGCCAAATACAGAGGGAAAAACAAGTCAGCTGGGAAGGCAGAGCAAATATGTGAAGGCAAAAGAGAATATGGCAGGGCTGGAAGGCATTTATTTTAATGCAAGGAGTCTTGCAAATAAGGTGGATGAACTGAAGTTGTTGTTGAACACATGGGAGTACGATATTGTTGCTATCACGGAGACATGGTTGAGGGAGGGTCAGGACTGGCAGCTCAATATTCCGGGGTATAGAATCTTCAGGCGAGACAGAGGGGGGTGTAAAAGGGGAGGGGGTGTTGCAATATTAATTAAGGAGTCAATTACTGCTGTAAGGAGGGATGATATATTAGCGGGTTCCTCTAATGAGGCCATATGGGTAGAACTTAAAAACAATAAGGGGGCAAGCACTTTGCTGGGAGTGTACTATAGGCCCCCAAACAGTCAGGGGGAGATAGAGGAACAGATATGTAGGCAAATCTCAGAAAAGTGCGAAAATAATAGGGTAATAGTAGTGGGGGATTTCAACTTCCCCAATATAAATTGGGACAGTCAGAGTGTGAAAGGCTTAGAGGATGCAGAATTCTTAAAGTGCATCCAGGAGAGCTTTTTGAGCCAACATGTAGAAAGTCCTACAAGAGAGGGGGCAGTACTGGACCTAATTCTGGGGAATGTAGCCGGGCAAGTGGTGGAAATGTCAGTAGGGGAGCATTTTGGCGACAGTGACCATAATTCGGTGAGATTTAAGGTGGTCATGGAAAAAGACAAAGACGGCCCGGAAATAAGGGTTCTAAATTGGGGGAAGGCCGATTTTAATATGATAAGGCAGGATCTGGCCAAAGTGGACTGGGAGCAGCTGCTTATAGGAAAATCCACATCAAAACAATGGGAGACTTTCAGAAGGGAAATAGAGAGAGTACAACGCCAACATGTTCCTGTAAAGGTCAAGGGTGGGACCAACAAGCAAAGGGAACCTTGGATGACAAGGGATATACAAAAATGCATTAGAAATAAAAGGGGGGCTTTTGGCAGTTACAAAAGACTAAAGACGGAGGAAGCCCTAGAGGAGTATAAAAAGTGCAGGGGCATACTTAAAAAAGAAATTAGGAGGGCGAGGAGGGGCCATGAAATAACACTGGCGAGCAAAATAAAGGAAAATCCTAAGATGTTTTATAAGTATATTAAGGGCAAGAGGATAACCAGGGAAAGGGTAGGGCCCATTAGGGACCAAAGTGGCAATCTGTGTGTAGAGCCAGAGGATGTAGGCGGGGTTTTAAATGAATTTTTTGCATCTGTGTTCACTATGGAGAAAGACGATGCAGACATAGAAATCGGGCAAGGGGACTGTGACATACTTGAACATATTAGCATCGAGAGGGAGGAGGTGCTAGCGGTTTTAGCAGGCCAAAAAGTGGATAAATCCCCAGGCCCGGACGAGATGTATCCCAGGCTGCTGTGGGAGGCAAAGGAGGAGATTGCAGGGGCTCTGACACTAATTTTCAGAACCTCTCTGGCCACAGGGGATGTACCAGAGGACTGGAGAACAGCTAACGTAGTACCATTATTCAAGAAGGGTAGCAGGGATAAACCAGGGAATTACAGGCCAGTGAGTCTAACATCTGTGGTGGGGAAATTATTGGAAAAAATTCTGAGGGACAAAATTAATCTCCACTTGGAGAGGCAAGGATTAATCGGGGATAGTCAGCATGGCTTTGTCAAGGTAAATCATGTCTGACAAATCTGATCGAATTTTTCAAGGGGGTGACTAGTGGGGTGGATGAGGGAAATGCTGTGGATGTGGTTTACATGGACTTCAGTAAAGCTTTTGACAAAGTCCCGCATAGGAGACTGGTTAAGAAGGTAAGAGCCCATGGGATCCAGGGTGCCTTGGCGCGTTGGATCCTAAACTGGCTGAGTGGCAGGAGGCAGAGGGTGATGGTTGAAGGTTGCTTTTGTGACTGGAAGCCTGTGTCCAGTGGGGTACCTCAGGGATCGGTGCTGGGTCCCTTGTTGTTCGTGATCTACATAAATGATTTGGATGAGAATGTAAAAGGTATGATCAGTAAGTTCGCAGATGACACGAAAATTGGTGGGGTGGTAAATTGCGAGGAGGAAAGCCTCCGGCTACAGGACGATATAAACGGGTTGGTCAGATGGGCGGAAAAGTGGCAAATGGAATTTAACCCTGAAAAGTGCGAGGTGATGCATTTTGGACGGACAAATAAGGCAAGGGAATACACAATGAGTGGTAGGACCCTAGGAAGTACAGAGGGTCAGAGGGACCTTGGTGTACATGTACATAGATCCCTGAAGGCAGCGGAGCAGGTAGATAAGGTGGTTAAAAAGGCATATGGGATACTTGCCTTCATTAGCCGAGGCATAGAATATAAGAGCAGGGAGGTTATGATGGAGCTGTACAAAACGCTGGTGAGGCCACAGCTGGAGTACTGTGTGCAGTTCTGGTCGCCTCACTATAGGAAGGATGTGATTGCTTTGGAGGGGGTGCAGAGAAGATTCACCAGGATGTTACCTGGGATGGAGCGCCTCAGCTATGAAGAGAGGTTGGACAGGCTGGAGTTGTTTTCCTTGGAGCAGAGAAGGCTGAGGGGGGACCTGATTGAGGTGTACAAAATAATGAGGGGCATAGATAGGGTAGATAAAGAGGAACTTTTCCCCTTAGTGGGGGGGTCAATAACAAGGGGGCATAGGTTCAGGGTAAGGGGCAGGAGATTTAGAGGGGATTTGAGGAGGAACTTTTTCACCCAGAGGGTGGTTGGAATGTGGAACTCAATGCCTGAAAGGGTGGTGGAGGCAGGAACCCTCACAACATTCAAGAAGCATTTGGATGAGCACTTGAAATGCCATTGCATACAAGGCTATGGACCAAATGCTGGAAAATGGGATTAGACTGGACAGGGATGGATGGGCGGCGCAGACACGATGGGCCGAAGGGCCTCTTTCTGTGCTGTAAAACTCTATGACTCTATGACAACAGTGTGCAACAACAACAACGGTGAACAACAATAACAGTGGTTTACCACACTGTAATACTCCGTTGTCCTGCAATTTATTATTTTTGTACAAAGTGTGCCAAACAAGACACACATTTCCACTAGACTTTTGTGTGAAAAAGTGCTTTCTGATTTCACTCCTGAATGGCCTAGCTCTGATTTTAAGATTGTGCCCCCTGATCCTGGATTCCCTCACCAGAGTATCTACCCTATCCAGTGCCTTTATCATTTTAAACACCAAGATTAGATCACCCCTTAACTGTCTAAAATCAAGAGGATTTAGGTAACAGGGTAATGTAAATGACATTGAACCTGAAAGTACACAGCATCACATGACTGCCGATATAGTAATTCTGGGCTTTTGTGGTAGCAGACCTGGGGATACAGCCAACTGTATATACTGTAGTAAAAACAGAAAATGCTGTGAATACTCAGCAGGTCAGGCAGTATCTGTGGAGAGAGAAACAGAGTTAACGTTTCAGGTCGATGACCTTTCGTCAAACTCTGTTTCTCTCTCCACAGATACTGCCTGACCTGCTGAGTATTTCCAGCATTTTCTGTTTTTATTTCAGATTTCCAGCATCCGCAGTATTTTGCTTTTGTATATACTGTAGTGTGGGATATATAACAGAGATAGTGTCATAACTGAGGATCACCCCTCCTTACAATGAACCAATGCCCTGCCCAGTATGGTACTGATCCATACAGATGAGAAAAGTCCCAGGGCCCCATTCCAAATCTGTGCTGAGTTAGTTGGCCACTGTCGGGTGGCAGTAGGGGCACTCCAATTGGCCTCACTGCCCTGGAGCTTGGGGCAAAGAAAAGAACTCAGCCAGGGTTTTCTTTGCTGATCACTTTCCAGTGACCCAAACTGGAAAATGTGCATACAGGAGTCAGGTGAGGACAGGATTGTGCTCAGCTGTGATGACCCCTGAGGTAAAATAGCCTGCTGCCACTCATTATATAGGCTGACACATGAAGAATGGCTCCTCAAGTGAGGACCTGGAGTGCAACCAGCTCCTGTGGAACCCGAACTGCAGCAAAACAGGAGCACATTGAAACCATCCTGAGTAATGTGTTTGTACCAGACTTCTCCTTTACTAAAAGGACAGCACATTACCCTCATGGGGAGCAAACAAAAGATCTGACCGCAGCAGTGAAGTATTCCTGGCTTGTTGAAAACGGCATCGGATATCACTAAAGTAAAAGAAATGGATTGTTGCGGGTATCCTGGTATCTAGATAACAATCAGAAAAGAGAGTTCAACTGCATTATAGTGTAAAGGTTGGAATGATGTGAACTTGATAACACTGTTCTCATTTTTAGGGTTGAATTTCAAAAAGAAATCCAGAGAACACTGCTTTCTGTTTTTGCTATCCCTGTAGTTATGCTGAAATTATATCTGCACCTTAGTTGTAGTATCATGATAGCAAGTTTGTACAGATTAGCATAGCTATGCATGGCCCTCTATCTGATTTAGTGCATTGTACACATGTAAAGCAAACAATACATCTGAGTGGAGCCACATTAAGTAGGTAACCTGCAGGCTTCCCTTCTTGCATAGAGTTGGATGCATGCTGTACTTTGCACTCAGGATAATGGAGTAAGTGTGAAGATGAAATACAGCCATTATAGAAAGCACGTGAAAGAACCAACTTGCATTTATCTAGCACCTTTCATGTCCTCAGGACATCCCAAAGTGTTTCACAGCAAATTAAGCATTTTTGGAGTGGTGTTTCTTTGTACAGTATATCAAAGTTTGCTGGTGACACTATGTTAGGAGGCACAGTAAGTTGTGTAGATGGGAGCAGGAACTTGCAAAAGGACACAGATAGACTAAGTGAGTGGGCAAAACTGTGGCAGATGGAATGCAATGTGGGGAAATGTGAGGTCATCCACTGAGTCCAGGAAAGACAAATCAGAATATTTTCTTAATGATGAGAAACTAGGAACTGTGGAGGAGCAAAGGGATTTAGGGGTCCGTGTACACAAATCATTAAAAGCTAACAGGCTAATGGAATGTTGGCCTTTATCTCGAGGGCTGGAATCCAAAGGGGTGGAAGTGATGCTTCAGTTGTACAGAGCCTTGGTCAGACCCCCATCTGCAGTAACTGTGTTCAGTTCTGGGCCCCGCACCTCAGGAAGGATATATTGGCCCAGAAATTCGGGTTGAGGGCTTCCCACGGGTGCAAGCCCCCGACCTCCACTTACCTAGCGCGCCGGCCGTTGTGCTGTGGGCTCCCGTGGAATTCCGATCCGGGGCCTGGTCCAACTGCCGGCGCGCAGGGCTTGCGTATCCCAGGGGCGCAGTTAGTTTAATGCGTCCCCTGGGATCACGTGGGCCATGGGGAGCCAATCGGAGCAGGGAATGCTCCATTCATAAGATTGACAGGAAGAGCTGTCAAAACTTATAAATACTACGGCCCCAAAACAGCACTAAATCTTAAAATAAATTTTTAAAAAACATCACATTTTTTAAATAAACTATAAATTACATGAAATAGCTATTTTAAACTATTTAAATTTTTGAAAAAACTTTTTTATTTTCTAACGGGGCAAAAAATAAACTTACCTTGCTTTAAAGTATTTAAAAATAATAAACTTGTGGAAAAAATGTTTTAATTTTAATTAATTTACCACTTACCTTGTAAAAAGCAGGCCTTACGCCTGCTTTTTACATGTCTAACTCCTGGAGACTTACCCTCCTGGGAAAACCTGTATTTAAAAAAAAACTAAGTTCGATGCGCATGCGCAGCCTCTCCCGCGCACGCGTTCGAACTCTGAACCCCTTCGTTCAGGGGAACGGAAGTGCCGGTTTCCCAGGCATGCGCAGTGCATGCAGGAGACCGGCACTTCCGTTGGGCCTACAGGTGAGCACCCCGTGCGTACTCACCCGTGGAGACCCGAATTTCTGGGCCATTGGCCTTGGAGGAGGTGCAGTGCAGATTCACCAGAATGATACTGGGGCTTAAAAGGTTAAAAGGTAGATACAGAGAAGCTTTTTGCTCTGGTGTGGGAAATCCAGAACAAGGGGGCACAATCTTAAAATTAAAGCTAGACCATTCAGGAGTCCAATCAGGAAGCCCTTTTTCACACAAAGGGTGGTGGAAATGTGGAACACTTGCCTCAAAAGGCTATGGATGCTGTGTCAATTGAAATTTTCAAGACGGATCAATACATTCTTGTTGGGTAAGGGTATCGAGTGTTAACGAACAAAGGTGGCTAAATGGGGTTGAGGTATAGATCAGCCATGATCTAACTGAATGGCGGAACAGGCTCGAAGGGGCGAATAGCCTGCTCCTGTTCCTATGTTTTGTAGGCAAACACGGGTAGTCAATTTGTGCATAGCAAGGTTCCCATAAACAGATATATATATGTTTTTGCTGGAGGGATAAATGTTTAAAAGGCTGTAGATTGTAGGAGGAAAAGTAGAGGGAGGTAAGGAGTCCCACTGTTTTAAGGCCTTGGAAGCAATGAGAGTGGGAGACAGTGCAAGGGGTCTTGGTTTCAAAATAGTGAAGAAGAAAGACTAGTGTGTAGATATGGTATTTGGAGCTCAGAGGAACAAGAGAAGAAAGTTTAGAGCGTTAGGACAATCTTTATCCTTTTACTTCAATACAGGCCCGTGGACCTAGGAGACAAGAGAGTCATCTGATTAATCTTTATTTATCAAATGAATAAAAACCCAACATAAGCCGTAGTTATGTGGCAGGCACCTTTAGACGTGCAAGTAATGGACTCATTAGGGGTCCATGAACCAAGCCCTGTGACCGCTCGCGGTAGCCAGTAGTGACCAGAGAGCATCTGGAGGCTCAAGGTAAGCGATCGCCTGTCGCAGAAGTTTTTCTTCTGTCCTGTCCAGGAGTGAAAGATGATTTGCAGCTTTCCCAGATAACGGGAGCAGTTTAGAGGGAGCTTAACTCTGTATCTAACCCGTGTTGTACCTGCCCTGGGAGTGTTTGATGGGACAGTGTAGAGGGAGTCTAACCCGTGCTGTACCAGCCCTGGGAGTGTTTGATGGGACATAAGAACATAAGAAATAGGAGCAGGAGTAGGCCAGACGGCCCCTCGGGCCTGCTCCGCCATTCAATAGGATCATGGCTGATCTGAATCTAGACTCACATCCACTTCCCTGCCCTCTCCCCGTAACCCCTAATTCCCTTATCTGCTAGGAAAATGTCTATCTCCATTTTAAATTTATTTAATGTTGCAGCTTCCACAGCTCTCTGGGGTAGCAAATTCCATAGCTTTACTACCCTCTGAGTGAAGAAGTTTCTCCTCATCTCAGTTTTGAAAGGGCAGCCCCTTATTCTAAGATTATGCCCCCTAGTTCTAGTCTCACCCATCAGTGGAAACATCCTCACCGCATCCACCCGATCAAGCCCCCTCACAATCTTATATGTGTGGTAAACCACTGTTTGTATTCCTGTTTGTCCTGTTTGTATTCCACTGTGTACATGCCTGGACATGCCTCGGCTGACTCCTCCCACAGGTCCTAGTATAAAGGTGACTGCTCCCCAGCCCTTGTATCCTGGACCGGTCGACCACTCGAGGCAGACCTCCATTCTGTTGTTAATAAAAGCCTTTAGTTACTCTTCTAACTCTCAGTCTTTTATGAGTAATTGATAGCGCATCAATATGTTTCGATAAGATCGCCTCTCATTCTTCTGAACTCCAATGAGTAGAGGCCCAACCTACTCAACCTTTCCTCATACATCAACCCCCTCATCTCCGGAATCAACCGAGTGAACCTTCTCTGAACCGCCTCGAGAGCAAGTATATCTTTTCTTAAATATGGAAACCAAAACTGCACGCGGTATTCCAGGTGTGGCCTCACCAATACCCTGTATAACTGCAGCAAGACTTCCCTGTTTTTATACTCCATCCCCCTTGCAATAAAAGCCAAGATTCCATTGGCCTTCCTGATCACCGACTGCACCTGCATACTAACTTTTTGTGTTTCATGCACCAGGGCCCGCAGATCCCTTTGTACTGTAGCACTTTGCAGTTTCTCTCCATTTAGATAATAACTTGCTCTTTGATTTTTTCTGCCAAAGTACATAACCTCACACTTTCCAACATTATATTGCATCTGCCAAATCTCTGCCCACTCACTTAGCCTGTCTATGTCCTTTTGCAGGTTTTTTATGTCCTCCTCACTCACTGCTTTCCCTCCCATCTTTGTATCGTCAGCAAACTTGGATATGTTGCACTCGGTCCCTTCCTCCAAATCGTTAATATAGATTGTAAAGAGCTGGGGTCCCAGCACTGACCCCTGCGGAACACCACTAGTTACTGATTGCCAGCCCGAGAACGAACCATTTATCCCAACTCTCTGTTTTCTGTTAGATAGCCAATCTTCCACCCATGCCAGTATATTACCCCCAATCCCGTGATTTTTTATCTTGATCAGTAATCTTTTGTGTGGAACCTTGTCAAATGCCTTTTGGAAGTCCAAATACACTACATCCACTGGTTCCCCTTTATCCACCCTATGTTACATCCTCAAAGAATTCGAGCAAATTTGTCAAACATGACTTCCCCTTCATAAAACCATGCTGACTCTGTCCTATTAAATTATGTTTATCCAAATGCTCTGTTACTGTTTCCTTAATAATGGACTCCAACATTTTGCCAACCACAGATGTTAGGCTAACTGGTCTATAGTTTCCAGCTTTTTGTCTACTTCCCTTCTTAAATAAGGGTGTTACATTAGCAGTTTTCCAATCTGCCGGGACCTTTCCTGAGTCCAGGGAGTTCTGGAAAATGATCAATGCATCCACAATCCCTACCGCCACTTCTCTCAAGACCCTAGGATGTAGGCCATCAGGTCCGGGGGATTTATCCGCCTTAAGTCTCATTATTTTACTGAGTACCATCTCCTTGGTGATTTTAATCGTGTTTAGCTCCTCCCCCCCCCCCCCCCCCCCCCATTGCCCCCTGTTTGTCCAGTGTTGGAATATTTTTAGTGTCCTCTACTGTAAAGACAGATACAAAATATTTGTTCAGCGTCTTTGCCATCTCCATGTTCCCCACCACTAGTTTCCCAGTCCCATCCTCTGAGGGACCAATGTTCACTTTAGCCACCCTTTTTCTTTTTATATAGCTGTAGAAACTCTTGCTATCTGTTTTTATATTTTTTGCTAGTTTACTTTCATAATCTATCTTCCCTTTCTTAATTAATCTTTTAGTTATTGTTTGCTGGCTTTTAAATGCTTCCCAATCTTCTATCCTCCCACTAGATTTGGCTACTTTATATGCCCTTGTTTTCAGTCGAATACTATCCTTTATTACTTTACTAAGCCACGGATGGCTGTCTTTTCTTTTACTCCCCTTTTTCCTCAGTGGAATATATTTATCTTGAAAGATGTGAAATATCTCCTTGAATGTAGACCACTGCTCTTGTACCGTCTTACACTTTAATCTGTTTTCCCAGTCCACTTTAGTCAATTCTACTCTCATACCTTCATAGTCTCCTTTATTTAAGCTTAGTACGCTAGTTTGAGATCCAACTCTCTCACCCTCAAACTGAATTTGGAATTCAACCATATTATGGTCACTCATTCCAAGGAGATCCTTTACTAGGACATTTTTTTATTAATCCTGTCTCATTACACAGGACCAGATCTAAGATTGCTTGCCCCCTGGTTGGTTCAGTTACATACTGCTCAAGGAACCCGTCCCTAATACACTCTATGAACTCTTCCTCAATGCTGCCATGCCCAATTTGATTAGTCCAGTCAATATGAAAGTTAAAATCCCCCATGATTATAGCTGTTCCCTTATTACAAGCCCCAACTATTTCCTGATTTATACTCCGACCAACAGAGTTGCAACTGTTAGGAGGCCTATAGACTACGCCCACTAGTGACTTTTTCCCCTTATTATTCCTTATCTCCACCCAAACTGTTTCACTATCCTGATCCTTTGACCCAATATCATTTCTGACTATTGCAGTGATTCCATCCTTGATTAACATAGCAACCCCACCTCCCTTTCCTTCCTGTCTGTCCTTCCTAATTGTCAAATACCCTTGTATGTTTAGTTCCCAGTCATGATTATCTTGCAGCCATGTTTCCGTAATGGCCACCAGATCATACCCATGTGTAGTTATTTGCACCGTCAACTCGTCAATTTTGTTACGAATGCTGCGTGCATTCAGATAAAGAACTTTCAAATATGTTTTCTGACAATTTATTCCTGCTTTTACCCCTTTTACTGCTTTTACCCCTTTTACTACTTTACCTTTATCATTATACATTCTGTCCCTTCCTGACACGCTCTGGTTTTTAATTCCCCCACTGCTACCTTGCTCTATTGCCTTCTCCGCTGTCATTTTTATTTTTCGCTCTCTTAAAACCAGTCTTTGAGCCACGCATTTAACTCTCTAATTTTATTTACCCGAACCAAATTTGCACGTGGCTCAGGTAGTAACCCAGAGATTATTACCCTTGTGGTTCTGCTTTTTAATTTGGCCCCTAGCTGCTCAAACTCCCTCAGCAGAACCTCCTTCCTTGTCCTATCCATGTCGTTGGTACCAACATGGACCACGACAACTGGATCCTCCCCCTCCCACTCCAAGTTTCTCTCCAGTCCACAGGAGATGTCCTTAACCCTGGCAGGCAACACAGCCTTCGGGACTCTCGCTCTCGGCTGCTAAGAACTCTATCTATCCCCCTAACGATACTATCCCCTACCACTACAACATTTCTTTGATCTCCCCCCACTTGAATGGCCCCCCCGCTCCACGGTGCTGTGGCCGGGTTGCTCATCCTCCCCGCAGGGAGTAAGAGCCTCAAACCTGTTGGACAAGAGCAAGGGCTGCGGCTCCTCCAACACTACCTCCTGGATCCCCGTACCTGCCTCACTTCTAGTCACACCATCCTGACCCTGGCCACGGACTACATCTGAATTAATTAATCTAATTGGTGTGAATACCTCGTGATACACAGAGTCCAGGTAACTCTCCCCCCTCCCTGATGTGTCTCAGTGTTTGAAGCTCGGACTCCAGCTCTTCAACATGGAGCCGGAATTCCTCGAGCAGCCAACACTTACTGCAAATGTGATCACCGTGAGCATCAATGGTGTCCACCAGCTCCCACATATTGCAGCAGCAACACATCACCTGATCTCCCATTCTATGTAATTAATTAAATTTATTAATATTATTTTTAAATACCCTCTGCCCCGATTTTAGATGATGAATATCGCACCTTAGAAACTATAAACCACAGAGTTTAAGCTTAAAAAAGAGAAATACTTACCAACCAATCACTTACCCGCTTTCTGGTGACGTCACACTTGGATTACTTTTTACCTCTCTCCTTCCCTCTGAGTTCCGAGTTCGGAGACTGGTCTCGGGAGCCTTTTATAGCCTCGCTCTGCCGCTCGAGATTCCCGCCGATGCTGTGAGGCAGTGTAGAGGGAGCTTTACTCTGTATCTAACCCATGCTGTACCTGCCCTGGGGGTGTTTGATGGGACAGTGTAGAGGGAGCTTTACTCTGTATCTAACCCGTGCTGTACCTGCCCTGGGAGTGTTTGATGGGACAGTGTAGAGGGAGCTTTACTCTGTATCTAACCCATGCTGTACCTGCCCTGGGGGTGTTTGATGGGACAGTGTAGAGGGAGCTTTACTCTGTATCTAACCCCGTGCTGTACCTGCCCTGGGGGTGTTTGATGGGACAGTGTAGAGGGAGCTTTACTCTGTATCTAACCCGTGCTGTACCTGCCCTGGGAGTGTTTGCTGTCTTTCAGATGAGACGTTAAACCGAGGCCCTGTCTACTCTCTCAGGTGGACGTAAAAGATCCCATGGCACTATATCGAAGAAGAGCAAGGGAGTTAGCCCCGGTGTCCTGGCTAATATTTACCCCGCAATTAACGTCATTAAAACAGATTATCTGGTCATTATCACATTAATTTTTGTGGGAGCTTGCTGTACGCAAAATGGTTGCCGCATTTCCTACATTACAACAGTGACTACACTGCAAACGTACATCATTGGCTGTAAAGCGCTTTGGGATGTCCGGTGGTCATGAAAGGCACTAAAGAAATGCAAGTCTTTCTTTATGTATCTTACCCGCGCTGTACCAGGGAGTGTTTGATGGGACAGTGGTAGAGGGAGCTTTACTCTGTATCTAACCTGTGCTGTACCAGTCCTGGGAATGTTTGATGGGACAGTGTAGAGGGAGCTTTACTCTGTATCTAACACGTGCTGTCCCTGCCCTGGGGGTGTTTGATGGGACAGTGTAGAGGGAGCTTTACTCTGTATCTAACCCCGTGCTGTACCTGCCCTGGGAGTGTTTGATGGGACAGTGTAGAGGGAGCTTTACTCTGTATCTAACACGTGCTGTACCTGCCCTGGGAGTGTTTGATGGGACAGTGTAGAGGGAGCTTTACTCTGTATCTAACCCGTGCTGTACCTGCCCTGGGAGTGTTTGATGGGACAGTGTAGAGGGAGCTTTACTCTGTATCTAACACGTGCTGTACCTGCCCTGGGAGTGTTTGATGGGACGGTGTAGAGGGAGCTTTACTCTGTATCTAACCCGTGCTGTACCTGCCCTGGGAGTGTTGGATGAGACAGTGTAGAGGGAGCTTTACTCTGTATCTAACCCATGCTGTACCTGCCCTGGGAGTGTTTGATGGGACAGTGTAGAGGGAGCTTTACTCTGTATCTAACCCGTGCTGTACCTGCCCTGGGAGTGTTTGATGGGACAGTGTAGAGGGAGCTTTACTCTGTATCTAACCCGTGCTGTACCTGCCCTGGGAGTGTTTGATGGGACAGTGTAGAGGGAGCTTTACTCTGTATCTAACCCGTGCTGTACCTGCCCTGGGAATGTTGGAAGGGGCAGTGTCTCTATTACTGTATGTGGGTTTAGAGTATTTGATGGTCACAGTGTTCAATTTCCCAGCATTAATAATGCAGCAAGCTTAAAACAAATATATACAAAACAAACTTAAGCCTCCCAAAAATCTCCTATTTAGGCCTCATTGGTTTTGGCAGAATACATCAACAGCAGAAAATCATTAAAACTTCGTGCTGTAGATTTTTGATAATCGTCAGAACTCCATGTCAAGTTCCCAGGAACTGCTGCTGAAACGAGTGACGCACTCTGTCTGAATGCACTGATTCTGCTAGGATTAGCTGTTGTTTTCTAATTAAACTATTCTAATATGGTGGAATCGGATTAATAAAACAGAGGTCAGATTGCAGAATTGGAGATTTTCCTGACTGATTTCTGGCAATCAGTAATGCTTCCCAGACTTTCCTAGTGTTACAATAGCAAACAGATCCTCATTGGCATCAGGCAACTCGAGTATATTGCTACTATTGATGTCATAGTACAGTAAAAAGATTTCTACATCACTCGTACTTGGTGATGACAGGATTCAGCCTCAGTGCATTGGCCATTGGTGATGAAGGAGCTCAACTTTCTCTGTAGTAAATGTCTGCTCATTAAAGCGAGGAATGTTATTGCTGGGGAAGGGAACGGACTTTACTTGCTTTTGCTTTTAGAACCAAGTGCTTTGAGATCAGGTGTAAAACAGTTTCAACACGGGTTACAGTTGTGCCCACTCTGTCCCACCAATGCGCTCTTATTCTCATCTCCGCAAAGCATCACCTACTGTATCAGTAATATTTACATTGAGCCCACACGCCGTTCTTGTGATCACTCAATGAGATCTCTCAATTTAATGGCAAATTCCAGGCAGTTTTGTATTGTGGGTTTGTGTCTGCCAGGATCCGCTCAAGGCCAATCCCGGTCAAATGAATTTTACTTTGGACTCCTACAACCAGAGGGTAGAGGTACAAATATATCAATTGAATTGGACTTGGGAACTGAGGGAAGAATAGTGAAATGTCCTGATGACACCAAATTGGGCAATGTGACAAAGATTGTGAAAAATTACAGGAGGATGTAGGCAGGATGGCAGATGCAGTTCAGTGAAGAAAAATCATTTTGGATGTAAGAATATGAAAAGGAAATACAGATTAAATGTTAAGATTTGAAATGGAGTTGAGGAGCAGATCCACAAATCATTAAAGGAAGAAGCACAAGTAGATGAGGCCATTTAAAAAAAAAAAAAAGCAAACTGAATCCTTGGTTTTATATCTGGAGCTATATAATACAAAAGCTGGAATGTGCTGAACTTGTACAGGAGCTCTGGCTGAAGATTGAGTATTGTATTGGCTGGTGTCCTAGGATTTGCTCGGGATTATAACACTGGGAAAGTCAGGAAGTGTTGATATAAAAGTAATGCAAAAGGTGCAGTGTAGATTCGCAGGGAGGCTGCCAGAATGAGGGGTTACAGTTCAGAAGAGAGACCTTGAGAAGTTGCAGTTTTTTCCACTGGAGCGGAGAAGGTTGGGGGTGACCCAATTATGAAAGTTTACAGTAAATCGTGAGATTGTCTCTACTGGACAGTGAGACAGTAATGAGAGGACACAAATTCAAACTAATCACACAAAGAATTAAAGGGCGGGGCAGAAAAAAGTGATCTACACGGAGGCTGGTTAGAATGTGGAATTCTCTGCCACAAATCATTATTGGAGCACAGTCCATTAATTCTTTTAAAGGGAATTAAACAGTTACTTGAAAAAGACGAATATTAGAGCAGGAGAGTGGGATTAGACTGGGTGGGATATTAAAAGATGTGGGGAGTAAGCAGGAGAGTGGGATTAGACTGGGTGGGATATTAAAGGGTACGGGGAGTGAGGGGGAGAGTGGGATTAGACTGGGTGGGATATTAAAGGGCATGGGGAGTGAGCAGGAGAGTGGGATTAGACTGGGTGGGATATTAAAGGGTATGGGGAGTGAGGGGGAGAGTGGGATTAGACTGGGTGGGATATTAAAGGGTATGGGGAGTGAGCAGGAGAGTGGGATTAGACTGGGTGGGATATTAAATGGTATGGGGAGTGGGATTAGACTGGGTGGGATATTAATGGGTATGGGGAGTGAGGAGAGTGTGGGATTAGACTGGGTGGGATATTAAAGGGTATTGGGAGTGAGGAGAGTGGGATTAGACTGGGTGGGATATTAAAGGGTATGGGGAGTGAGGGGCGAGTGGGATTAGACTGGGTGGGATATTAAAGGGTATGGGGAGTGAGGAGAGAGTGGGATTAGACTGGGTGGGATATTAAAGGGTATGGGGAGTGAGGGGGAGAGTGGGATTAGACTGGGTGGGATATTAAAGGGTATGGGGAGTGAGGGGGAGAGTGGGATTAGACTGGGTGGGATATTAAAGGGTATGGGGAGTGAGCAGGAGAGTGGGATTAGACTGGGTGGGATATTAAAGGGTATGGGGAGTGAGGCGAGTAGGATTAGACTGGGTGGGATATTACAGGGTATGGGGAGTGAGGAGGAGAGAGGGATTAGATTGGGTGGGATATTAAAGGGTATGGGAGTGGGATTAGACTGGGTGGGATATTTAAGGGTGTGAGGGGAGAGTGGGATTAGACTGGTTGGGATATTACAGGGTTTGGGAAGTGGGATTAGACTGGGTGGAATATAATAGAAACATAGAAGATAGGAGCAGGAGTAGGCCATTCGGCCCCTCGAGCCTGCTCCGCCATTCAATGAGATCATGGCTGATCATCCAAATTCAGTACCCTGTCCCTGCCTTCTCCCCATATCCCTTGATCCCTTTAGCAAGAAATATATCTAACTCCTTCTTGAATATATTTAATGAATTGGCCTCAACTGCCTTCTGTGGTAGAGAATTCCACAGTTTCACCACTCTCTGGGTGAAGAAATTCCTCCTCATCTCTGTCCTAAATGGCTTACCCCTTATCCTTAGACTGTGACTCCTGGTTCTGGACTCCCCCACCATCGGAAACATCCTTCCTGCATCTAGCCTGTCTAGTCCTGTTAGAATTTTATAAGTTTCAATGAGATCCCCTCTCATTCTTCTAAACTCCAGCGAGTAGAAGCCCAATCGACCCAATCTCTCTTCATACGTCATGCCTGCCATCCCAGGCATCAGTCTGGTGAATCTTCGCTGCACTCCCTCCATGGCAAGAAAATCCTTCCTCAAATAATGAAGATAACGTGGTTGATAATTAAGAAGGAAGCTGTAGACTGCAGGAAGATATCAATAAATTGGTCAGGTGGACAGATCAGTGGCAAATGGAGTTCAATCCGGAGAAGTTTGAGGTAATGCATTTGGGGAGGGCTATCAAGGAAAGTGAATACACATTAAATGGTAGGACACTGAGAAGTGCAGAAGATCAGAGGGACCTTGGAGTGCATGTCCACAGATCCCTGAAGGTAGCAGGACAGGTCGATAAGGTGGTTAAGAAGGCATACGGAATACTTGCCTTTATTAGCCGAGGCACAGAATACAAGAGCAGGAGGTTATCCTTGAACTATATAAAACACTAGTTAGGCCACAGCGTGCAGTTCTGGTCACCACATTACAGGAAGGATGTGATTGCACTAGAGAGGGTGCAGAGGAGATTTACGAGGATGTTAGCTATGAGGAAAGATTGGATAGGCTGGGGTTGTTTTCTTTGGAACAGAGGAGGTTGAGGGGAGACCTAATTGAGGTGTATAAAATTATGAGGGGCCTAGATAGAGTGGATAGGAAGGATCTATTTCCCTTAGCAGAAGGGTCGATAACCAGGGGGCAGAGATTTAAAGTAATTGGTCGGAGGTTTAGAGGGGATCTGAGGAGAAATCTTTTCACCCAGAGATTGGTGGGGGTCTGGAACTCACTGCTTGAAAGGGTGGTAGAGGCAGAGACCCTCGTCACATTTAAAAAGTGCTTGGATATGCACTTGAAGCGCCGTAACCTACAGGGCTACAGACCAAGAGCTGGAAAATGGGACTAGGGTGGATAGCTCTTAGTCGGCCGGCTCGGACACGATGGGCCGAATGGCTGCCTCCTGTGCTGTAATTTTACTATGATTTTATATTAAAGGATTCGGGGAGTGAGCAGGAGTGTGGGATGAGAGTAGGCTAGTGGAGAAAAATGCCAGTGCAGATTTGAAGGGCTGAATGGTCTGTTTCTATGCTGGAAGATAGAACTTCATAACATCGCTATCATGTGCTGTGCTAATGCAGTGTTCCCACCTTTATTAAAATTCTCTTTGTTGCGTGGGCGCTCGCTCTCTCACTCACTGTCTGTCTGTCTGTGTCTCTCTCACTTTCTGTCTCTGTCTCTGTCTCTCTCTCTCTGTCTCTCTCTCTCTGTCTGTCTGTCTGTCTCT
>NW_028225181.1:15066712-15071712 GCF_052327205.1 Somniosus microcephalus
CAAATGCTTTATTGGCATGAAAGTTTACAGAGAACCATATTGCCAAAGCTTACATATCAAAAAGGTACATTTTCAAACATTCTGTAGGTGTCAATCGATTTGACATTTGTTGGGTACATACAATATTACTTTTAAACAATATTAATTTTAAACAGTCTTTGTACTTCATTTGGTACATTCAATATTAATTTTAAACAGTCTTAATTTTAAACAGTCCTCAGGTTGTGACATGTTGTTACATATTTGGCCCCAAGGTATGGTCTGTCTCCTTCTCCCAGGACTAATCTCAATTTTGACAGGTCATCCAATTCCTTGAAATCTGGGGTTGTTTGGCTTAGCTTGTTGAATAATATGTTTCTTGATGTGTTGAATTTTTCGCATTTTAGGAGGAAATGCATTTCTGTTTCAACCTCGCCGGCCAGACATTGATCGCATATTCTATTCTCTCTAGGCTGCCAGGATTTCTTGTATCTGCCTTTTTCAATTTCCAGTTGGTGGTCGCTTAGTCTGTACCTGGTGAGGGTCTGTCTCTGTTTTGTGTCTCTGATGGTCGTGAGGTAGTCTGCCAGTTTATATTCTCTTTTTAGGGCCTGGTAACATTCTAATCTGCTTTGGCTTTCGGTTATTTTGTTCCAATGTTCCAGGTAGGTTTCTTTGCATTGTTTAATGATTTGGTTCACTCGGATTGGTGTTTGGACGGCTGTGTTGGTCTGGGGCTGGTCAGGGTCCGGCTGAGTACTTAGTTTCAGTAGCAGCTGTCTCTGTCTCTCTCTCTCTCTCTCTCTCTCTCTCAGTTCAGTTCAGTTCAGTTCAAATGCTTTATTGGCATGAAAGTTTACAGAGAACCATATTGCCAAAGCTTACATAGCAAAAAGGTACAGTTTTCCAACATTCTGTAGGTGTCAATCGATTTGACATTTGTTGGGTATATACAATATTACTTTTAAACAATATTAATTTTAAACAGTCTTTCTACTTCATTTGGTACGTTCAATATTAATTTTAAACAGTCTTACTTTTAAACAGTCCTCAGGTTGTGACATGTTGTTACATATTTAGCCCCAAGGTATGGTCTGTCTCCTTCTCCTAGGACTAATCTCAATTTTGACAGATCATCCAATTCCTTGAAATCTGGGGTTGTTTGGCTTAGCTTGTTGAATAATATGTTTCTTGATGTGTTGAATTTTTCGCATTTTAGGAGGAAATGCATTTCTGTTTCAACCTCGCCAGCCAGACATTGATCGCATATTCTATTCTCTCTAGGCTGCCAGGATTTCTTGTATCTGCCTTTTTCAATTTCCAGTTGGTGGTCGCTTAGTCTGTACCTGGTGAGGGTCTGTCTCTGTTTTGTGTCTCTGATGGTCGTGAGGTAGTCTGCCAGTTTATATTCTCTTTTTAGGGCTCTCTCTCTCTCTCTGTCTGTCTCTCTCTCTCTCAGTTCAGTTCAGTTCAAATGCTTTATTGGCATGAAAGTTTACAGAGAACCATATTGCCAAAGCTTACATAGCAAAAAGGTACAGTTTTCCAACATTCTGTAGGTGTCAATCGATTTGACATTTGTTGGGTATATACAATATTACTTTTAAACAATATTAATTTTAAACAGTCTTTCTACTTCATTTGGTACGTTCAATATTAATTTTAAACAGTCTTACTTTTAAACAGTCCTCAGGTTGTGACATGTTGTTACATATTTAGCCCCAAGGTATGGTCTGTCTCCTTCTCCTAGGACTAATCTCAATTTTGACAGATCATCCAATTCCTTGAAATCTGGGGTTGTTTGGCTTAGCTTGTTGAATAATATGTTTCTTGATGTGTTGAATTTTTCGCATTTTAGGAGGAAATGCATTTCTGTTTCAACCTCGCCAGCCAGACATTGATCGCATATTCTATTCTCTCTAGGCTGCCAGGATTTCTTGTATCTGCCTTTTTCAATTTCCAGTTGGTGGTCGCTTAGTCTGTACCTGGTGAGGGTCTGTCTCTGTTTTGTGTCTCTGATGGTCGTGAGGTAGTCTGCCAGTTTATATTCTCTTTTTAGGGCCCGGTAACATTCTAATCTGCTTTGGTTTTCGGTTATTTTGTTCCAATGTTCCAGGTAGGTTTCTTTGCATTGTTTAATGATTTGGTTCACTCGGATTGGTGTTTGGACGGCTGTGTTGGTCTGGGGCTGGTCAGGGTCCGGCTGAGTACTTAGTTTCAGTAGCAGCTGACTCAGGGGACTCTTTTCTGGGTTTAGCTCTTGGGTCTGAAAGGCTTTGAAATGAAGGGTGTCTGGGGAGCTAGATTTGAGGTGATTTAGGAAGTTTAGTGCTCGTTTTTGGATGTTTATTATCAGTGGGTATCTGCCTAGTTCGGCTCTGCATGCATTTGTTGGCGTTTTTCTTTGGGTGCGAAGGATGCTTCGGCAGAATTCTGCATGTAGGGCTTCTATTGTGTGTTTTTCCCATTTAGTGTAGCTTTGGTGATTTAGCGGGCCCCATACTTCACTACCGTACAGTGCAATGGGCAGGATTATGCTGTCAAAAATTTTGAGCCAGATTTTGATTGGGATTTGGATGTTGTAGAATTTTCTTTTTATTGCATATAGGGCTCTTCGGGCTTTTTCTTTTAGTGCATTCACTGCTATGCTGAAGCTCCCTGATGCTGTAATAGTTAGACCAAGGTAGGTGTAGCTCATAGTGTGTTCTATAGTGGTATCACTGAGGGTAAACTGGTATTTGTTTTCCTGACATCTGGGTCTTTTCTGAAAAATCATGATGTTGGTTTTCTTTAGATTTACTGTTAGAGCCCAATTTTGGCAGTATTTGTCGAGTAGGTCTAGTTGTTGCTGTAATCCCTGTTCTGTGGGAGACAGCAGAACCAGGTCGTCCGCATAGAACAGGGACTTCACTTCTCCATCCAGGAGACGGAGACCTGGTGACTCGCTTTGCTCCAGCATGTCTGCTAATTCATTTATGTATATGTTGAACAGGGTCGGGCTCAAATTGCAGCCCTGCCGGACGCCTCTTCTCTGGGTGAAGAAATCGGTGCGTTTGTCTCCAATTTTGACCCCGCATTTGTTTTTCAGATACATTGATTTAATAAGGTCATAGACTTTGCCCCCTATTCCACACTGAAGAAGTTTATAATAGAGCCCTTCGTGCCATATAGAGTCAAAGGCTTTCTTGAAGTCGATGAAACAGGCGAATATTTTCCCATTTTTTGTTTGGTGTTTATGTTTTTCAATGAGGGTGTGAAGGGTATAGATATGGTCGGCGGTGCGGTGTTTTGGAAGAAAGCCTATTTGGTTTTTTCTGAGGATATTATGTTTGTTAAGAAAATCAAGTAATCTACTATTTAGAATACTGCAGAATAACTTCCCTAGACAACTGTTGACACAGATGCCGCGGTAGTTATTTGGGTCTGATTTGTTTCCACTTTTATATATGGGGGAGATTAGTCCTTGGCACCAGATATCGGGAAAACAGCCTGAGCGTAATATGATGTTGAATAGTTTGAGTATCGCACTCTGCATCTCCATATTGCTGAACTTTAGCATTTCATTTTTGATGTTGTCTGGGCCACAGGCTTTCTTTAGGTGGAGAGATTTTGTTTTTGTGGCCAGTTCTTTCCATGTGATTGGGGAGTCTAGAGGGTTTTGGTTGTCTTTAATTGTTGCTTCTAATGTGTGGAGTTTTTCTGTGACCTGATGTTGACTTGGGTTTGTTTTGTTTTTTGGGATGTCTTTGTAGAGGTTTTCAAAATGTGTTCTCCAGATGTCGCCATCTTGGATTGGTAATGCTTGCAATTGTGTTGTACTCAGGTTATTCCACATTTCCCAGAATTGTTTTGGATTGGTGGAGTTTTCTATTTCTTCGAGTATTTTGTGGGTATAGTTTTGTGTTTTGTTCCTAATGGTGTGTTTATATCTTTTGAGGGTTTCATTGTATCTAGTACGTAGGTCCGGATTGTTTGGTTGCCGATGCTTTTGGTTTGATATTTTTCTCAGGTCTTTTCTGGCATTTTTGCATTCGTGGTCAAACCATTTCATATTTTTATTTTGTCTTTTGTGATGCTTCCTCTTCTGTTTCACGAGGTCGGCTTTTACAGCTGCCTCATGGAAGATCATATTTATATCCTCTATGGCCGTGTTTACACCATCTCTGGTGATCTCATATAGATTTTCTTTAAATTTTGAAATTTTACTTGTGAGATCAGGTGAATTTAGTGCTGTGATGAATTTATCTCCACTGTCTGGGGCCCATCTGTATGTCTGGTTTATTTTATGTAGCTTACTGTGTTCCTTTTTTGTGTCTGTAGTTTGGGCAGAAAGTTTAAGGTACACATTTATTTGGTTATGGTCTGAGAGGGGGGATTGTTGCCTGACAGTGAATGCGTTGATATCGCAGGGGTCCAGGTCAGTGATTGTATAGTCCACCACACTAGACCCAAGAGTTGAGGAGTATGTGAGTCTCCCTTGGGAGTCCCCTCTGAACCTACCATTAACTATGTACAGGCCTAAGGCTCGGCAGAGTTGCACTACCTCCCTACCGCTTTTGTTTATTTCACGATCAAGGTTGTTCCGATTTGCGATGGCTGGTGTGACATCTAAAGGGGTCTGGCCAAACACATGGTTGTTTCCCTGTGGGTCTATGAAGTCAGGTTCACAACCGGTCCTTGCATTTAGGTCCCCACATATTATCACCTTTCCTTGGGCCTGGAAATGGCTGATTTCCATGTGGAGAGTATCAAATAACTCCTCTTCGAAATATGGCGAATCTATTGGAGGTATGTAGATCGCACATAAGTAAACATCTTTTTTTGCTATTCCTATATTTTTATCTAGTTTTAGCCATACGTGTGATTTCCCCTGTTTTACCGGTGAGATGTGTTTGTCCAGTTCTCCCTTATACCACACCAATATTCCCCCGGAGGTTCTGCCCTTGCGTGTTTTAGTGTTCTTTACTGAGGGCACAATGATTTCATGGTACATTGGAGGACAGTGGGTCGGCATGTCCTTT
>NW_028225181.1:15083243-15105225 GCF_052327205.1 Somniosus microcephalus
CGAGAGTCGGGGAGAGCGAGAGCGAGAGTCGGAGAGAGAGAGAGCGAGAGTCGGGGAGAGCGAGAGCGAGAGTCGGGGAGAGCGACAGCGAGAGTCGGGGAGAGGGAGAGACAGAGTCGGGGAGAGCGAGAGCGAGAGTCGGGGAGAGCGAGAGCGAGAGTCGGGGGAGAGCGAGAGCTAGAGTTGGGGAGAGGGAGAGCGAGAGTCGGGGAGAGAGAGAGCGAGAGTCGGGGAGAGCGAGAGCGAGAGTCGGGGAGAGCGAGAGCGAGAGCCGGGGAGAGCGAGAGCGACAGTCGGGCAGAGCGAGAGCGAGAGTCGGGGAGAGCGAGAGCGAGAATCGGGGAGAGCGAGAGTCGGGGAGAGCGAGAGTCGGGGAGAGCGAGAGCGAGAGTCGGGGAGAGCGAGAGCGAGAGTCGGCGAGAGCGAGAGCGAGAGTCGGGGAGAGCGAGAGCGAGAGTCGGGGAGAGAGCGAGAGCGAGAGTCGGGGAGAGCGAGATCGAGAGTCCGGGAGAGGGAGAGCGAGCGCCGGGGAGAGTGAGAGCGAGAGTCGGGGAGAGCGAGAGCGAGAGTCGGGGAGAGAGCGAGAGCGAGAGTCGGGGAGAGCGAGAGTCGGGGAGAGGGAGAGCGAGAGTCGGGGAGAGCGAGAGCGAGAGTCGGGGAGAGCGAGAGCGAGAGTCGGGGAGAGGGAGAGCGAGAGTCGGGGAGAGGGAGAGCGAGAGTCAGGGAGAGGGAGAGCGAGAGTCGGGGTGAGCGAGAGCGAGAGTCGGGGAGAGCGAGAGCGAGACTCGGGGAGAGCGAGAGCGAGAGTCGGGGAGAGCGACAGCGAGAGTCGGGGAGAGGGAGAGCGAGAGTCGGGGAGACCGAGCGCGAGAGTCGGGGAGAGCGAGAGCGAGAGTCGGGGAGAGCGAGAGCGAGAGTCGGGGAGAGCGAGAGCGAGAGTCGGGGAGAGCGAGAGCGAGAGTCGGGGAAAGCGAGAGCGAGAGTCGGGGAGAGAGAGATCGAGAGTTGGGGAGAGCGATAGCGAGAGTCGGGAAGAGCCAGAGCGAGAGTCGGGGAGAGCAAGAGCGAGAGTCGGGGGGAGCGAGAGCGAGAGTCGGGGAGAGGGAGAGCGAGAGTCGGGGAGAGCGAGAGCGAGAGTCGGGGAGAGCGAGAGCGAGAGTCGGGGAGAGCGAGAGCGAGAGTCGGGGAGAGCGAGAGCGAGAGTCGGGGAGAGCGAGAGCGAGAGTCGGGGAGAGAGAGATCGAGAGTCGGGGAGAGCGAGAGCGAGAGTCGGGAAGAGCCAGAGCGAGAGTCGGGGAGAGCGAGAGCGAGAGTCGGGGAGAGCGAGAGCGAGAGTCGGGGAGAGGGAGAGCGAGAGTCGGGGAGAGCGAGAGCGAGAGTCGGGGAGAGCGAGAGCGAGAGTCGGGGAGAGCGAGAGTCGGGGAGAGGGAGAGCGAGAGTCGGGGAGAGCGAGAGCGAGAGTCGGGGAGAGAGAGAGCGAGAGTCGGGGAGAGCGAGAGCGAGAGTCGGGGAGAGCGAGAGCGAGAGTCGGGGAGAGGGAGAGACAGAGTCGGGGAGAGCGAGAGCGAGAGTCGGGGAGAGCAACAGCGAGAGTCGGGGAGAGAGAGAGCGAGACTCGGGGAGAGCGAGAGCGAGAGCGAGAGTCGGGGAGAGCGAGAGCGAGAGTCGGGGAGAGAGAGTCGGGGAGAGCGAGAGCGAGAGTCGGGGAGAGCGAGAGCGAGAGTCGGGGAGAGCGAGAGTCGGGGAGAGGGAGAGCGAGAGTCGGGGAGAGCAAGAGCGAGAGTCGGGGAGATCGAGAGCGAGAGTCGGGGAGAGCAAGAGCGAGAGTCGGGGAGAGAGAGAGCGAGAGTCGGGGAGAGCGAGAGCAAGAGCGAGAGTCGGGGAGAGCGAGAGCGAGAGTCGGGGAGAGCGAGAGCGAGAGTCGGGGAGAGGGAGAGCGAGAGTCGGGGAGAGGGAGAGCGAGAGTCGGGGAGAGCGAGAGCGAGAGTCGGGGAG
Organism: Somniosus microcephalus; assembly: GCF_052327205.1. Lineage (NCBI taxonomy): Eukaryota > Metazoa > Chordata > Chondrichthyes > Squaliformes > Somniosidae > Somniosus > Somniosus microcephalus. The sequence goes on from NW_028225181.1 coordinate 15,085,239, forward strand.
AGCGAGAGCGAGACTCGGGGAGAGCGAGAGCGAGAGTCGGGGAGAACGAGAGCGAGAGTCGGGGAGAGGGAGAGCGAGAGTCGGGGAGAGCGAGAGCGAGAGTCGGGGAGAGCGAGAGCGAGAGTCGGGGTGAGCGAGAGCGAGAGTCGGGGAGAGCGAGAGCGAGAGTCGGGCTTAGCGAGAGCGAGAGTCGATGAGAGCGAGAGCGAGACTCGGGGAGAGCGAGAGCGAGAGTCGGGGAGAGCGAGATCGAGAGTCGGGGAGAGCGAGAGCGAGAGTCAGGAAGAGCGAGAGTGAGAGTCGGGGAGAGGGAGAGCAAGAGTCGGGGAGAGCGAGAGCGAGAGTCGGGGAGAGCGAGAGCGAGAGTCGGGGAGAGCGAGAGTCGGGGAAAGGGAGAGCGAGAGTCGGGGAGAGCGAGAGCGAGAGTCGGGGAGAGCGAGAGCGAGAGTCGGGGAGAGCGAGAGTCGGGGAGAGGGAGAGCGAGAGTCGGGGAGAGCGAGAGCGAGAGTCAGTGAGAGCGAGAGCGAGAGTCGGGGAGAGCGAGAGCTAGAGTTGGGGAGAGGGAGAGCGAGAGTCGGGGAGAGAGAGAGCGAGAGTCGGGGAGAGCGAGAGCGAGAGTCGGGGAGAGCGAGAGCGAGAGCCGGGGAGAGCGAGAGCGACAGTCGGGCAGAGCGAGAGCGAGAGTCGGGGAGAGCGAGAGCGAGAGTCGGGGAGAGCGAGAGCGAGAGTCGGGGAGAGCGAGAGTCGGGGAGAGCGAGAGCGAGAGTCGGGGAGAGCGAGAGCGAGAGTCGGCGAGAGCGAGAGCGAGAGTCGGGGAGAGCGAGATCGAGAGTCCGGGAGAGGGAGAGCGAGCGCCGGGGAGAGTGAGAGCGAGAGTCGGGGAGAGCGAGAGCGAGAGTCGGGGAGAGCGAGAGCGAGAGTCGGGGAGAGCGAGAGTCGGGGAGAGGGAGAGCGAGAGTCGGGGAGAGCGAGAGCGAGAGTCGGGGAGAGCGAGAGCGAGAGTCGGGGAGAGGGAGAGCGAGAGTCGGGGAGAGGGAGAGCGAGAGTCAGGGAGAGGGAGAGCGAGAGTCGGGGTGAGCGAGAGCGAGAGTCGGGGAGAGCGAGAGCGAGACTCGGGGAGAGCGAGAGCGAGAGTCGGGGAGAGCGACAGCGAGAGTCGGGGAGAGGGAGAGCGAGAGTCGGGGAGACCGAGCGCGAGAGTCGGGGAGAGCGAGAGCGAGAGTCGGGGAGAGCGAGAGCGAGAGTCGGGGAGAGCGAGAGCGAGAGTCGGGGAGAGCGAGAGCGAGAGTCGGGGAAAGCGAGAGCGAGAGTCGGGGAGAGAGAGATCGAGAGTTGGGGAGAGCGATAGCGAGAGTCGGGAAGAGCCAGAGCGAGAGTCGGGGAGAGCGAGAGCGAGAGTCGGGGGGAGCGAGAGCGAGAGTCGGGGAGAGGGAGAGCGAGAGTCGGGGAGAGCGAGAGCGAGAGTCGGGGAGAGCGAGAGCGAGAGTCGGGGAGAGCGAGAGCGAGAGTCGGGGAGAGCGAGAGCGAGAGTCGGGGAGAGAGAGATCGAGAGTCGGGGAGAGCGAGAGCGAGAGTCGGGAAGAGCCAGAGCGAGAGTCGGGGAGAGCGAGAGCGAGAGTCGGGGAGAGCGAGAGCGAGAGTCGGGGAGAGCGAGAGCGAGAGTCGGGGAGAGCGAGAGCGAGAGTCGGGGAGAGCGAGAGCGAGAGTCGGGGAGAGCGAGAGTCGGGGAGAGGGAGAGCGAGAGTCGGGGAGAGCGAGAGCGAGAGTCGGGGAGAGAGAGAGCGAGAGTCGGGGAGAGCGAGAGCGAGAGTCGGGGAGAGCGAGAGCGAGAGTCGGGGAGAGGGAGAGACAGAGTCGGGGAGAGCGAGAGCGAGAGTCGGGGAGAGCAACAGCGAGAGTCGGGGAGAGCGAGAGCGAGAGTCAGTGAGAGCGAGAGCGAGAGTCGGGGAGAGCGAGAGCTAGAGTTGGGGAGAGGGAGAGCGAGAGTCGGGGAGAGGGAGAGCGAGAGTCGGGGAGAGCGAGAGCGAGAGTCGGGGAGAGAGAGAGCGAGAGTCGGGGAGAGCGAGAGCGAGAGTCGGGGAGAGCAACAGCGAGAGTCGGGGAGAGAGAGAGCGAGACTCGGGGAGAGCGAGAGCGAGAGCGAGAGTCGGGGAGAGCGAGAGTGAGAGTCGGGGAGAGAGAGTCGGGGAGAGCGAGAGCGAGAGTCGGGGAGAGCGAGAGCGAGAGTCGGGGAGAGCGAGAGTCGGGGAGAGGGAGAGCGAGAGTCGGGGAGAGCAAGAGCGAGAGTCGGGGAGATCGAGAGCGAGAGTCGGGGAGAGCAAGAGCGAGAGTCGGGGAGAGAGAGAGCGAGAGTCGGGGAGAGCGAGAGCGAGAGCGAGAGTCGGGGAGAGCGAGAGCGAGAGTCGGGGAGAGCGAGAGCGAGAGTCGGGGAGAGGGAGAGCGAGAGTCGGGGAGAGGGAGAGCGAGAGTCGGGGAGAGCGAGAGCGAGAGTCGGGGAGAGCGAGAGCGAGACTCGGGGAGAGCGAGAGCGAGAGTCGTGGAGAACGAGAGCGAGAGTCGGGGAGAGGGAGAGCGAGAGTCGGGGAGAGCGAGAGCGAGAGTCGGGGAGAGCGAGAGCGAGAGTCGGGGTGAGCGAGTGCGAGAGTCGGGGAGAGCGAGAGCGAGAGTCGGGCTTAGCGAGAGCGAGAGTCGATGAGAGCGAGAGCGAGACTCGGGGAGAGCGAGAGCGAGAGTCGGGGAGAGCGAGATCGAGAGTCGGGGAGAGCGAGAGCGAGAGTCGGGAAGAGCGAGAGTGAGAGTCGGGGAGAGGGAGAGCAAGAGTCGGGGAGAGCGAGAGCGAGAGTCGGGGAGAGCGAGAGCGAGAGTCGGGGAGAGCGAGAGTCGGGGAGAGGGAGAGCGAGAGTCGGGGAGAGCGAGAGCGAGAGTCGGGGAGAGCGAGAGCGAGAGTCGGGGAGAGCGAGAGTCGGGGAGAGGGAGAGCGAGAGTCGGGGAGAGCGAGAGCGAGAGTCAGTGAGAGCGAGAGCGAGAGTCGGGGAGAGCGAGAGCTAGAGTTGGGGAGAGGGAGAGCGAGAGTCGGGGAGAGAGAGAGCGAGAGTCGGGGAGAGCGAGAGCGAGAGTCGGGGAGAGCGAGAGCGAGAGCCGGGGAGAGCGAGAGCGACAGTCGGGCAGAGCGAGAGCGAGAGTCGGGGAGAGCGAGAGCGAGAGTCGGGGAGAGCGAGAGCGAGAGTCGGGGAGAGCGAGAGTCGGGGAGAGCGAGAGCGAGAGTCGGGGAGAGCGAGAGCGAGAGTCGGCGAGAGCGAGAGCGAGAGTCGGGGAGAGCGAGAGCAAGAGTCGGGGAGAGCGAGAGCGAGAGTCGGGGAGAGCGAGATCGAGAGTCAGGGAGAGGGAGAGCGAGCGCCGGGGAGAGCGAGAGCGAGAGTCGGGGAGAGCGAGAGCGAGAGTCGGGGAGAGCGAGAGTCGGGGAGAGGGAGAGCGAGAGTCGGGGAGAGCGAGAGCGAGAGTCGGGGAGAGCAAGAGCGAGAGTCGGGGAGAGGGAGAGCGAGAGTCGGGGAGAGGGAGAGCGAGAGTCAGGGAGAGGGAGAGCGAGAGTCGGGGTGAGCGAGAGCGAGAGTCGGGGAGAGCGAGAGCGAGACTCGGGGAGAGCGAGAGCGAGAGTCGGGGAGAGCGAGAGCGAGAGTCGGGGAGAGGGAGAGCGAGAGTCGGGGAGACCGAGCGCGAGAGTCGGGGAGAGCGAGAGCGAGAGTCGGGGAGAGCGAGAGCGAGAGGCGGGGAGAGCGAGAGCGAGAGTCGGGGAGAGCGAGAGCGAGAGTCGGGGAAAGCGAGAGCGAGAGTCGGGGAGAGAGAGATCGAGAGTCGGGGAGAGCGATAGCGAGAGTCGGGAAGAGCCAGAGCGAGAGTCGGGGAGAGCGAGAGCGAGAGTCGGGGGGAGCGAGAGCGAGAGTCGGGGAGAGGGAGATCGAGAGTCGGGGAGAGCGAGAGTCGGGGAGAGCGAGAGCGAGAGTCGGGGAGAGCGAGAGCGAGAGTCGGGGAGAGCGAGAGCGAGAGTCGGGGAGAGCGAGAGCGAGAGTCGGGGAGAGAGAGATCGAGAGTCGGGGAGAGCGAGAGCGAGAGTCGGGAAGAGCCAGAGCGAGAGTCGGGGAGAGCGAGAGCGAGAGTCGGGGAGAGCGAGAGCGAGAGTCGGGGAGAGGGAGAGCGAGAGTCGGGGAGAGCGAGAGCGAGAGTCGGGGAGAGCGAGAGCGAGAGTCGGGGAGAGCGAGAGTCGGGGAGAGGGAGAGCGAGAGTCGCGGAGAGCGAGAGCGAGAGTCGGGGAGAGAGAGAGCGAGAGTCGGGGAGAGCGAGAGCGAGAGTCGGGGAGAGCGAGAGCGAGAGTCGGGGAGAGGGAGAGACAGAGTCGGGGAGAGCGAGAGCGAGAGTCGGGGAGAGCAACAGCGAGAGTCGGGGAGAGAGAGAGCGAGACTCGGGGAGAGCGAGAGCGAGAGTCGGGGAGAGCGAGAGCTAGAGTTGGGGAGAGGGAGAGCGAGAGTCGGGGAGAGAGAGAGCGAGAGTCGGGGAGAGCGAGAGCGAGAGTCGGGGAGAGCGAGAGCGAGAGCCGGGGAGAGCGAGAGCGACAGTCGGGCAGAGCGAGAGCGAGAGTCGGGGAGAGCGAGAGCGAGAGTCGGGGAGAGCGAGAGCGAGAGTCGGGGAGAGCGAGAGTCGGGGAGAGCGAGAGCGAGAGTCGGGGAGAGCGAGAGCGAGAGTCGGCGAGAGCGAGAGCGAGAGTCGGGGAGAGCGAGAGCGAGAGTCGGGGAGAGCGAGAGCGAGAGTCGGGGAGAGCGAGATCGAGAGTCCGGGAGAGGGAGAGCGAGCGCCGGGGAGAGCGAGAGCGAGAGTCGGGGAGAGCGAGAGCGAGAGTCGGGGAGAGCGAGAGCGAGAGTCGGGGAGAGCGAGAGTCGGGGAGAGCGAGAGCGAGAGTCGGGGAGAGCGAGAGCGAGAGTCGGGGAGAGCGAGAGTCGGGGAGAGGGAGAGCGAGAGTCGGGGAGAGCGAGAGCGAGAGTCGGGGAGAGAGAGAGCGAGAGTCGGGGAGAGCGAGAGCGAGTGTCGGGGAGAGCGAGAGCGAGAGTCGGGGAGAGGGAGAGACAGAGTCGGGGAGAGCGAGAGCGAGAGTCGGGGAGAGCAACAGCGAGAGTCGGGGAGAGAGAGAGCGAGACTCGGGGAGAGCGAGAGCGAGAGCGAGAGTCGGGGAGAGCGAGAGCGAGAGTCGGGGAGAGAGAGTCGGGGAGAGCGAGAGCGAGAGTCGGGGAGAGCGAGAGCGAGAGTCGGGGAGAGCGAGAGTCGGGGAGAGGGAGAGCGAGAGTCGGGGAGAGCAAGAGCGAGAGTCGGGGAGATCGAGAGCGAGAGTCGGGGAGAGCAAGAGCGAGAGTCGGGGAGAGAGAGAGCGAGAGTCGGGGAGAGCGAGAGCGAGAGCGAGAGTCGGGGAGAGCGAGAGCGAGAGTCGGGGAGAGCGAGAGCGAGAGTCGGGGAGAGGGAGAGCGAGAGTCGGGGAGAGGGAGAGCGAGAGTCGGGGAGAGCGAGAGCGAGAGTCGGGGAGAGCGAGAGCGAGACTCGGGGAGAGCGAGAGCGAGAGTCGGGGAGAACGAGAGCGAGAGTCGGGGAGAGGGAGAGCGAGAGTCGGGGAGAGCGAGAGCGAGAGTCGGGGAGAGCGAGAGCGAGAGTCGGGGTGAGCGAGAGCGAGAGTCGGGGAGAGCGAGAGCGAGAGTCGGGCTTTGCGAGAGCGAGAGTCGATGAGAGCGAGAGCGAGACTCGGGGAGAGCGAGAGCGAGAGTCGGGGAGAGCGAGATCGAGAGTCGGGGAGAGCGAGAGCGAGAGTCGGGAAGAGCGAGAGTGAGAGTCGGGGAGAGGGAGAGCAAGAGTCGGGGAGAGCGAGAGCGAGAGTCGGGGAGAGCGAGAGCGAGAGTCGGGGAGAGCGAGAGTCGGGGAGAGGGAGAGCGAGAGTCGGGGAGAGCGAGAGCGAGAGTCGGGGAGAGCGAGAGTGAGAGTCGGGGAGAGCGAGAGTCGGGGAGAGGGAGAGCGAGAGTCGGGGAGAGCGAGAGCGAGAGTCAGTGAGAGCGAGAGCGAGAGTCGGGGAGAGCGAGAGCTAGAGTTGGGGAGAGGGAGAGCGAGAGTCGGGGAGAGAGAGAGCGAGAGTCGGGGAGAGCGAGAGCGAGAGTCGGGGAGAGTGAGAGCGAGAGCCGGGGAGAGCGAGAGCGACAGTCGGGCAGAGCGAGAGCGAGAGTCGGGGAGAGCGAGAGCGAGAGTCGGGGAGAGCGAGAGCGAGAGTCGGGGAGAGCGAGAGTCGGGGAGAGCGAGAGCGAGAGTCGGGGAGAGAGAGATCGAGAGTCGGGGAGAGCGATAGCGAGAGTCGGGAAGAGCCAGAGCGAGAGTCGGGGAGAGCGAGAGCGAGAGTCGGGGGGAGCGAGAGCGAGAGTCGGGGAGAGGGAGATCAAGAGTTGGGGAGAGCGAGAGCGAGAGTCGGGGAGAGCGAGAGCGAGAGTCGGGGAGAGCGAGAGCGAGAGTCGGGGAGAGCGAGAGCGAGAGTCGGGGAGAGCGAGAGTGAGAGTCGGGGAGAGAGAGATCGAGAGTCGGGGAGAGCGAGAGCGAGAGTCGGGAAGAGCCAAAGCGAGAGTCGGGGAGAGCGAGAGCGAGAGTCGGGGAGAGCGAGAGCGAGAGTCGGGGAGAGGGAGAGCGAGAGTCGGGGAGAGCGAGAGCGAGAGTCGGGGAGAGCGAGAGCGAGAGTCGGGGAGAGCGAGAGTCGGGGAGAGGGAGAGCGAGAGTCGGGGAGAGCGAGAGCGAGAGTCGGGGAGAGAGAGAGCGAGAGTCGGGGAGAGCGAGAGCGAGAGTCGGGGAGAGCGAGAGCGAGAGTCGGGGAGAGGGAGAGACAGAGTCGGGGAGAGCGAGAGTCGGGGAGAGCGAGAGCGAGAGTCGGGGAGAGAGAGATCGAGAGTCGGGGAGAGCGATAGCGAGAGTCGGGAAGAGCCAGAGCGAGAGTCGGGGAGAGCGAGAGCGAGAGTCGGGGGGAGCGAGAGCGAGAGTCGGGGAGAGGGAGATCAAGAGTCGGGGAGAGCGAGAGCGAGAGTCGGGGAGAGCGAGAGCGAGAGTCGGGGAGAGCGAGAGCGAGAGTCGGGGAGAGCGAGAGCGAGAGTCGGGGAGAGCGAGAGCGAGAGTCGGGGAGAGAGAGATCGAGAGTCGGGGAGAGCGAGAGCGAGAGTCGGGAAGAGCCAAAGCGAGAGTCGGGGAGAGCGAGAGCGAGAGTCGGGGAGAGCGAGAGCGAGAGTCGGGGAGAGGGAGAGCGAGAGTCGGGGAGAGCGAGAGCGAGAGTCGGGGAGAGCGAGAGCGAGAGTCGGGGAGAGCGAGAGTCGGGGAGAGGGAGAGCGAGAGTCGGGGAGAGCGAGAGCGAGAGTCGGGGAGAGAGAGAGCGAGAGTCGGGGAGAGCGAGAGCGAGAGTCGGGGAGAGCGAGAGCGAGAGTCGGGGAGAGGGAGAGACAGAGTCGGGGAGAGCGAGAGCGAGAGTCGGGGAGAGCAACAGCGAGAGTCGGGGAGAGAGAGAGCGAGACTCGGGGAGAGCGAGAGCGAGAGCGAGAGTCGGGGAGAGCGAGAGCGAGAGTCGGGGAGAGAGAGTCGGGGAGAGCGAGAGCGAGAGTCGGGGAGAGCGAGAGCGAGAGTCGGGGAGAGCGAGAGTCGGGGAGAGGGAGAGCGAGAGTCGGGGAGAGCAAGAGCGAGAGTCGGGGAGAACGAGAGCGAGAGTCGGGGAGAGCAAGAGCGAGAGTCGGGGAGAGAGAGAGCGAGAGTCGGGGAGAGCGAGAGCGAGAGCGAGAGTCGGGGAGAGCGAGAGCGAGAGTCGGGGAGAGCGAGAGCGAGAGTCGGGGAGAGGGAGAGCGAGAGTCGGGGAGAGGGAGAGCGAGAGTCAGGGAGAGCGAGAGCGAGAGTCGGGGAGAGCGAGAGCGAGACTCGGGGAGAGCGAGAGCGAGAGTCGGGGAGAACGAGAGCGAGAGTCGGGGAGAGGGAGAGCGAGAGTCGGGGAGAGCGAGAGCGAGAGTCGGGGAGAGCGAGAGCGAGAGTCGGGGTGAGCGAGAGCGAGAGTCGGGGAGAGCGAGAGCGAGAGTCGGGCTTAGCGAGAGCGAGAGTCGATGAGAGCGAGAGCGAGACTCGGGGAGAGCGAGAGCGAGAGTCGGGGAGAGCGAGATCGAGAGTCGGGGAGAGCGAGAGCGAGAGTCGGGAAGAGCGAGAGTGAGAGTCGGGGAGAGGGAGAGCAAGAGTCGGGGAGAGCGAGAGCGAGAGTCGGGGAGAGCGAGAGCGAGAGTCGGGGAGAGCGAGAGTCGGGGAGAGGGAGAGCGAGAGTCGGGGAGAGCGAGAGCGAGAGTCGGGGAGAGCGAGAGTGAGAGTCGGGGAGAGCGAGAGTCGGGGAGAGGGAGAGCGAGAGTCGGGGAGAGCGAGAGCGAGAGTCAGTGAGAGCGAGAGCGAGAGTCGGGGAGAGCGAGAGCTAGAGTTGGGGAGAGGGAGAGCGAGAGTCGGGGAGAGAGAGAGCGAGAGTCGGGGAGAGCGAGAGCGAGAGTCGGGGAGAGCGAGAGCGAGAGCCGGGGAGAGCGAGAGCGACAGTCGGGCAGAGCGAGAGCGAGAGTCGGGGAGAGCGAGAGCGAGAGTCGGGGAGAGCGAGAGCGAGAGTCGGGGAGAGCGAGAGTCGGGGAGAGCGAGAGCGAGAGTCGGGGAGAGCGAGAGCGAGAGTCGGCGAGAGCGAGAGCGAGAGTCGGGGAGAGCGAGAGCAAGAGTCGGGGAGAGCGAGAGCGAGAGTCGGGGAGAGCGAGATCGAGAGTCAGGGAGAGGGAGAGCGAGCGCCGGGGAGAGCGAGAGCGAGAGTCGGGGAGAGCGAGAGCGAGAGTCGGGGAGAGCGAGAGTCGGGGAGAGGGAGAGCGAGAGTCGGGGAGAGCGAGAGCGAGAGTCGGGGAGAGCGAGAGCGAGAGTCGGGGAGAGGGAGAGCGAGAGTCGGGGAGAGGGAGAGCGAGAGTCAGGGAGAGGGAGAGCGAGAGTCGGGGTGAGCGAGAGCGAGAGTCGGGGAGAGCGAGAGCGAGACTCGGGGAGAGCGAGAGCGAGAGTCGGGGAGAGCGAGAGCGAGAGTCGGGGAGAGGGAGAGCGAGAGTCGGGGAGACCGAGCGCGAGAGTCGGGGAGAGCGAGAGCGAGAGTCGGGGAGAGCGAGAGCGAGAGGCGGGGAGAGCGAGAGCGAGAGTCGGGGAGAGCGAGAGCGAGAGTCGGGGAAAGCGAGAGCGAGAGTCGGGGAGAGCGAGAGCGAGAGTCGGGGGGAGCGAGAGCGAGAGTCGGGGAGAGGGAGAGCGAGAGTCGGGGAGAGCGAGAGCGAGAGTCGGGGAGAGCGAGAGCGAGAGTCGGGGAGAGCGAGAGCGAGAGTCGGGGAGAGCGAGAGCGAGAGTCGGGGAGAGCGAGAGCGAGAGTCGGGGAGAGCGAGAGCGAGAGTCGGGGAGAGCGAGAGCGAGAGTCGGGGTGAGCGAGAGCGAGAGTCGGGGAGAGCGAGAGCGAGAGTCGGGCTTAGCGAGAGCGAGAGTCGATGAGAGCGAGAGCGAGACTCGGGGAGAGCGAGAGCGAGAGTCGGGGAGAGCGAGATCGAGAGTCGGGGAGAGCGAGAGCGAGAGTCGGGAAGAGCGAGAGTGAGAGTCGGGGAGAGGGAGAGCAAGAGTCGGGGAGAGCGAGAGCGAGAGTCGGGGAGAGCGAGAGCGAGAGTCGGGGAGAGCGAGAGTCGGGGAGAGGGAGAGCGAGAGTCGGGGAGAGCGAGAGCGAGAGTCGGGGAGAGCGAGAGTGAGAGTCGGGGAGAGCGAGAGTCGGGGAGAGGGAGAGCGAGCGCCGGGGAGAGCGAGAGCGAGAGTCGGGGAGAGGGAGAGCGAGAGTCGGGGAGAGGGAGAGCGAGAGTCAGGGAGAGGGAGAGCGAGAGTCGGGGTGAGCGAGAGCGAGAGTCGGGGAGAGCGAGAGCGAGACTCGGGGAGAGCGAGAGCGAGAGTCGGGGAGAGCGAGAGCGAGAGTCGGGGAGAGGGAGAGCGAGAGTCGGGGAGAGCGAGAGCGAGAGTCGGGGAGAGCGAGAGCGAGAGGCGGGGAGAGCGAGAGCGAGAGTCGGGGAGAGCGAGAGCGAGAGTCGGGGAAAGCGAGAGCGAGAGTCGGGGAGAGAGAGATCGAGAGTCGGGGAGAGCGATAGCGAGAGTCGGGAAGAGCCAGAGCGAGAGTCGGGGAGAGCGAGAGCGAGAGTCGGGGGGAGCGAGAGCGAGAGTCGGGGAGAGGGAGAGCGAGAGTCGGGGAGAGCGAGAGCGAGAGTCGGGGAGAGCGAGAGCGAGAGTCGGGGAGAGCGAGAGCGAGAGTCGGGGAGAGCGAGAGCGAGAGTCGGGGAGAGCGAGAGCGAGAGTCGGGGAGAGAGAGATCGAGAGTCGGGGAGAGCGAGAGCGAGAGTCGGGAAGAGCCAGAGCGAGAGTCGGGGAGAGCGAGAGCGAGAGTCGGGGAGAGCGAGAGCGAGAGTCGGGGAGAGGGAGAGCGAGAGTCGGGGAGAGCGAGAGCGAGAGTCGGGGAGAGCGAGAGCGAGAGTCGGGGAGAGCGAGAGTCGGGGAGAGGGAGAGCGAGAGTCGGGGAGAGCGAGAGCGAGAGTCGGGGAGAGAGAGAGCGAGAGTCGGGGAGAGCGAGAGCGAGAGTCGGGGAGAGCGAGAGCGAGAGTCGGGGAGAGGGAGAGACAGAGTCGGGGAGAGCGAGAGCGAGAGTCGGGGAGAGCAACAGCGAGAGTCGGGGAGAGAGAGAGCGAGACTCGGGGAGAGCGAGAGCGAGAGCGAGAGTCGGGGAGAGCGAGAGCGAGAGTCGGGGAGAGAGAGTCGGGGAGAGCGAGAGCGAGAGTCGGGGAGAGCGAGAGCGAGAGTCGGGGAGAGCGAGAGTCGGGGAGAGGGAGAGCGAGAGTCGGGGAGAGCAAGAGCGAGAGTCGGGGAGATCGAGAGCGAGAGTCGGGGAGAGCAAGAGCGAGAGTCGGGGAGAGAGAGAGCGAGAGTCGGGGAGAGCGAGAGCGAGAGCGAGAGTCGGGGAGAGCGAGAGCGAGAGTCGGGGAGAGCGAGAGCGAGAGTCGGGGAGAGGGAGAGCGAGAGTCGGGGAGAGGGAGAGCGAGAGTCGGGGAGAGCGAGAGCGAGAGTCGGGGAGAGCGAGAGCGAGAGTCGGGGAGAGCGAGAGCGAGAGTCGGGCTTAGCGAGAGCGAGAGTCGATGAGAGCGAGAGCGAGACTCGGGGAGAGCGAGAGCGAGAGTCGGGGAGAGCGAGATCGAGAGTCGGGGAGAGCGAGAGCGAGAGTCGGGAAGAGCGAGAGTGAGAGTCGGGGAGAGGGAGAGCAAGAGTCGGGGAGAGCGAGAGCGAGAGTCGGGGAGAGCGAGAGCGAGAGTCGGGGAGAGCGACAGTCGGGGAGAGGGAGAGCGAGAGTCGGGGAGAGCGAGAGCGAGAGTCGGGGTAGAGCGAGAGCGAGAGTCGGGGAGAGCGAGAGTCGGGGAGAGGGAGAGCGAGAGTCGGGGAGAGCGAGAGCGAGAGTCAGGGAGAGCGAGAGCGAGAGTCGGGGAGAGGGAGAGCGAGAGTCAGGGAGAGTGAGAGCGAGAGTCGGGGAGAGCTAGAGCGAGAGTCGGGGAGAGAGAGAGCGAGAGTCGGGGAGAGCGAGAGCGAGAGCGAGAGTCGGGGCGAGCGAGAGCGAGAGTCGGGGAGAGCGAGAGCGAGAGTCGGGGAGAGCGAGAGCGAGAGTCGTGGAGAGCGAGAGCGAGAGTCGGGGAGAGAGAGAGCGAGAGTCGGGGAGAGCGAGACCGAGAGTCGCGGAGAGCGAGAGCGAGAGTCGGGGAGAGCGGGAGCGAGAGTCGGGAAGAGCTAGAGTGAGAGTCGGGGAGAGCGAAAGCGAGAGACAGGGAGAACGAGAGCGAGAGTCGGGGAGAGCGAAAGCGAGAGTCGGGGAGAGCGAGAGCGAGAGTCGGGGAGAGAGAGAGCGCGAGTCGGGGAGAGCGAGAGCGAGAGTCGGGGAGAGTGAGAGCGAGAGTCGGGGAGAGGGAGAGCGAGAGTCGGGGAGAGAGAGAGCGAGAGTCGGGGAGAGCGAGAGCGAGAGTCGGGGAGAGTGAGAGCGAGAGTCGGGGAGAGGGAGAGCGAGAGTCGGGGAGAGGGAGAGCGAGAGTCGGGGAGAGGGAGAGCGAGAGTCGGGGAGAGCGAGATCGAGAGTCGGGGAGAGCGAGAGCGGGACTCGGGGAGAGCGAAAGCGAGAGTCGGGGAGAGCGAGAGCGAGAGTCGGGGAGAGGGAGAGCGAGAGTCGGGGAGAGCGAGAGTCGGGGAGAGCGAGAGCGAGAGTCGGGGAGAGCGAGAGCGAGAGACGGGGAGAGCGAGAGCGAGAGTCGGGGAGAGCGAGAGCGAGAGTCGGGGAGAGCGAGATCGAAAGTCGGGGAGAGCGAGAGACAGAGTCGGGAAGAGCCAGAGCGAGAGTCGGGGAGAGCGAGAGCGAGAGTCGGGGAGAGCGAGAGCGAGAGTCGGGGAGAGGGAGAGCGAGAGTCGGGGAGAGCGAGAGCGAGAGTCGGGGAGAGCGAGAGCGAGAGTCGGGGAGAGCGAGAGTCGGGGAGAGCGAGAGCGAGAGTCAGTGAGAGCGAGAGCGAGAGTCGGGGAGAGCGAGAGCTAGAGTCGGGGAGAGGGAGAGCGAGAGTCGGGGAGAGAGAGAGCGAGAGTCGGGGAGAGCGAGAGCGAGAGTCGGGGAGAGCGAGAGCGAGAGCCGGGGAGAGCGAGAGCGACAGTCGGGCAGAGCGAGAGCGAGAGTCGGGGAGAGCGAGAGCGAGAGTCGGGGAGAGCGAGAGCGAGAGTCGGGGAAAGCGAGAGTCGGGGAGAGCGAGAGCGAGAGTCGGGGAGAGCGAGAGCGAGAGTCGGCGAGAGCGAGAGCGAGAGTCGGGGAGAGCGAGAGCAAGAGTCGGGGAGAGCGAGAGCGAGAGTCGGGGAGAGCGAGATCGAGAGTCAGGGAGAGGGAGAGCGAGCGCCGGGGAGAGCGAGAGCGAGAGTCGGGGAGAGCGAGAGCGAGAGTCGGGGAGAGCGAGAGTCGGGGAGAGGGAGAGCGAGAGTCGGGGAGAGCGAGAGCGAGAGTCGGGGAGAGCGAGAGCGAGAGTCGGGGAGAGGGAGAGCGAGAGTCGGGGAGAGGTAGAGCGAGAGTCAGGGAGAGGGAGAGCGAGAGTCGGGGTGAGCGAGAGCGAGAGTCGGGGAGAGCGAGAGCGAGACTCGGGGAGAGCGAGAGCGAGAGTCGGGGAGAGCGAGAGCGAGAGTCGGGGAGAGGGAGAGCGAGAGTCGGAGAGACCGAGCGCGAGAGTCGGGGAGAGCGAGAGCGAGAGTCGGGGAGTGCGAGAGCGAGAGGCGGGGAGAGCGAGAGCGAGAGTCGGGGAGAGCGAGAGCGAGAGTCGGGGAAAGCGAGAGCGAGAGTCGGGGAGAGAGAGATCGAGAGTCGGGGAGAGCGATAGCGAGAGTCGGGAAGAGCCAGAGCGAGAGTCGGGGAGAGCGAGAGCGAGAGTCGGGGGGAGCGAGAGCGAGAGTCGGGGAGAGGGAGAGCGAGAGTCGGGGAGAGCGAGAGCGAGAGTCGGGGAGAGCGAGAGCGAGAGTCGGGGCAAGCGAGAGCGAGAGTCGGGGAGAGCGAGAGCGAGAGTCGGGGAGAGTGAGAGCGAGAGTCGGGGAGAGAGAGATCGAGAGTCGGGGAGAGCGAGAGCGAGAGTCGGGAAGAGCCAGAGCGAGTGTCGGGGAGAGCGAGAGCGAGAGTCGGGGAGAGCGAGAGCGAGAGTCGGGGAGAGGGAGAGCGAGAGTCGGGGAGAGCGAGAGCGAGAGTCGGGGAGAGCGAGAGCGAGAGTCGGGGAGAGCGAGAGCCGGGGAGAGGGAGAGCGAGAGTCGGGGAGAGCGAGAGCGAGAGTCGGGGAGAGAGAGAGCGAGAGTCGGGGAGAGCGAGAGCGAGAGTCGGGGAGAGCGAGAGCGAGAGTCGGGGAGAGGGAGAGACAGAGTCGGGGAGAGCGAGAGCGAGAGTCGGGGAGAGCAACAGCGAGAGTCGGGGTGAGAGAGAGCGAGACTCGGGGAGAGCGAGAGCGAGAGCGAGAGTCGGCGAGAGCGAGAGCGAGAGTCGGGGAGAGAGAGTCGGGGAGAGCGAGAGCGACAGTCGGGGAGAGCGAGAGCGAGAGTCGGGGAGAGCGAGAGTCGGGGAGAAGGAGAGCGAGAGTCGGGGAGAGCAAGAGCGAGAGTCGGGGAGATCGAGAGCGAGAGTCGGGGAGAGCAAGAGCGAGAGTCGGGGAGAGAGAGAGCGAGAGTCGGGGAGAGCGAGAGCGAGAGCGAGAGTCGGGGAGAGCGAGAGCGAGAGTCGGGGAGAGCGAGAGCGAGAGTCGGGGAGAGGGAGAGCGAGAGTCGGGGAGAGGGAGAGCGAGAGTCGGGGAGAGCGAGAGCGAGATTCGGGGAGAGCGAGAGCGAGAGTCGGGAAGAGCCAGAGCGAGAGTCGGGGAGAGCGAGAGCGAGAGTCGGGGAGAGCGAGAGCGAGAGTCGGGGAGAGGGAGAGCGAGAGTCGGGGAGAGCGAGAGCGAGAGTCGGGGAGAGCGAGAGCGAGAGTCGGGGAGAGCGAGAGTCGGGGAGAGGGAGAGCGAGAGTCGGGGAGAGCGAGAGCGAGAGTCGGGGAGAGAGAGAGCGAGAGTCGGGGAGAGCGAGAGCGAGAGTCGGGGAGAGCGAGAGCGAGAGTCGGGGAGAGGGAGAGACAGAGTCGGGGAGAGCGAGAGCGAGAGTCGGGGAGAGCAACAGCGAGAGTCGGGGTGAGAGAGAGCAAGACTCGGGAGAGCGAGAGCGAGAGCGAGAGTCGGGGAGAGCGAGAGCGAGAGTCGGGGAGAGAGAGTCGGGGAGAGCGAGAGCGAGAGTCGGGGAGAGCGAGAGCGAGAGTCGGGGAGAGCGAGAGTCGGGGAGAGGGAGAGCGAGAGTCGGGGAGAGCAAGAGCGAGAGTCGGGGAGATCGAGAGCGAGAGTCGGGGAGAGCAAGAGCGAGAGTCGGGGAGAGAGAGAGCGAGAGTCGGGGAGAGCGAGAGCGAGAGCGAGAGTCGGGGAGAGCGAGAGCGAGAGTCGGGAGAGGAGGCGAGAGCGAGAGTCGGGGAGAGGGAGAGCGAGAGTCGGGGAGAGGGAGAGCGAGAGTCGGGGAGAGCGAGAGCGAGAGTCGGGGAGAGCGAGAGCGAGACTCGGGGAGAGCGAGAGCGAGAGTCGGGTGAGAACGAGAGCGAGAGTCGGGGAGAGGGAGAGCGAGAGTCGGGGAGAGCGAGAGCGAGAGTCGGGAGAGCGAGAGCGAGAGTCGGGGAGAGCGAGAGCGAGAGTCGGGGAGAGCGAGAGTCGGGGAGAGGGAGAGCGAGAGTCGGGGGAGAGCGAGAGCGAGAGTCAGGGAGAGCGAGAGCGAGAGTCGGGGAGAGGGAGAGCGAGAGTCGGGGGAGAGTGAGAGCGAGAGTCGGGGAGAGCTAGAGCGAGAGTCGGGGAGAGAGAGAGCGAGAGTCGGGTGAGAGCGAGAGCGAGAGCGAGAGTCGGGTGAGAGCGAGAGCGAGAGTCGGGGAGAGCGAGAGCGAGAGTCGGGGAGAGCGGAGAGCGAGAGTCGGGGAGAGCGAGAGCGAGAGTCGGGTGAGAGCGGAGAGCGAGGAGTCGGGGAGAGAGAGAGCGAGAGTCGGGGAGAGCGAGACGAGAGTCGCGGAGAGCGAGAGCGAGAGTCGGGGAGAGCGGGAGCGAGAGTCGGGAAGAGCTAGAGTGAGAGTCGGGGAGAGCGAAAGCGAGAGACAGGGAGAACGAGAGCGAGAGTCGGGGAGAGCGAAAGCGAGAGTCGGGGGAGAGCGAGAGCGAGAGTCGGGGAGAGAGAGAGCGCGAGTCGGGGAGAGCGAGAGCGAGAGTCGGGGCGAGAGTGAGAGCGAGAGTCGGGGAGAGGGAGAGCGAGAGTCGGGGAGAGCGAGAGCGAGTGCCGGGGAGAGCGAGAGCGACAGTCGGGCAGAGCGAGAGCGAGAGACGGGGAGAGCGAGAGCGAGAGTCGGGGAGAGCGAGAGCGAGAGTCGGGAAAGCGAGAGTCGGGGAGAGCGAGATCGAGAGTCAGGGAGAGTGAGAGCGAGCGCCGGGGAGAGCGAGAGCGAGAGTCGGGGAGAGCGAGAGTCGGGGAGAGCGAGAGTCGGGGAGAGTGAGAGCGAGAGTCGGGGAGAGCGAGGAGCGAGAGTCGGGTGAGAGCGAGAGCGAGAGTCGGGGAGAGGGAGAGCGAGAGTCGGGGAGAGGTAGAGCGAGAGTCAGGGAGAGGGAGAGCGAGAGTCGGGGTGAGCGAGAGCGAGAGTCGGGGGAGAGCGAGAGCGAGACTCGGGGAGAGCGAGAGCGAGAGTCGGGGAGAGCGAGAGCGAGAGTCGGGGAGAGGGAGAGCGAGAGTCGGAGAGACCGAGCGCGAGAGTCGGGGAGAGCGAGAGCGAGAGTCGGGGAGTGCGAGAGCGAGAGGCGGGGAGAGCAAGAGCGAGAGTCGGGGAGAGCGAGAGCGAGAGTCGGGGAAAGCGAGAGCGAGAGTCGGGGAGAGAGAGATCGAGAGTCGGGGAGAGCGATAGCGAGAGTCGGGAAGAGCCAGAGCGAGAGTCGGGGAGAGCGAGAGCGAGAGTCGGGGGAGCGAGAGCGAGAGTCGGGAGAGGGAGAGCGAGAGTCGGGGAGAGCGAGAGCGAGAGTCGGGGAGAGCGAGAGCGAGAGTCGGGGCAGAGCGAGAGCGAGAGTCGGGGAGAGCGAGAGCGAGAGTCGGGGAGAGTGAGAGCGAGAGTCGGGGAGAGAGAGATCGAGAGTCGGGGAGAAGCGAGAGCGAGAGTCGGGAAGAGCCAGAGCGAGAGTCGGGGAGAGCGAGAGCGAGAGTCGGGGAGAGCGAGAGCGAGAGTCGGGGAGAGGGAGAGCGAGAGTCGGGGAGAGCGAGAGCGAGAGTCGGGGAGAGCGAGAGCGAGAGTCGGGGAGAGCGAGAGTCGGGGAGAGGGAGAGCGAGAGTCGGGGAGAGCGAGAGCGAGAGTCGGGGAGAGAGAGAGCGAGAGTCGGGGAGAGCGAGAGTGAGAGTCGGGGAGAGCGAGAGCGAGAGTCGGGGAGAGGAGAGAGAGACAGAGTCGGGGAGAGCGAGAGCGAGAGTCGGGGAGAGCAACAGCGAGAGTCGGGGTGAGAGAGAGCGAGACTCGGGGAGAGCGAGAGCGAGAGCGAGAGTCGGCGAGAGCGAGAGCGAGAGTCGGGGAGAGAGAGTCGGGGAGAGCGAGAGCGAGAGTCGGGGAGAGCTGAGAGCGAGAGTCGGGGAGAGCGAGAGTCGGGGAGAAGGAGAGCGAGAGTCGGGGAGAGCAAGAGCGAGAGTCGGGGAGATCGAGAGCGAGAGTCGGGGAGAGCAAGAGCGAGAGTCGGGGAGAGAGAGAGCGAGAGTCGGGGAGAGCGAGAGCGAGAGCGAGAGTCGGGGAGAGAGCGAGAGCGGAGAGTCGGGGAGAGCGAGAGCGAGAGTCGGGAGAGGGAGAGCGAGAGTCGGGGAGGGAGAGCGAGAGTCGGGGAGAGCGAGAGCGAGAGTCGGGGAGAGCAAGAGCGAGAGTCGGGAAGAGCCAGAGCGAGAGTCGGGGAGAGCGAGAGCGAGAGTCGGGGGAGAGCGAGAGCGAGAGTCGGGGAGAGGGAGAGCGAGAGTCGGGGAGAGCGAGAGCGAGCGTCGGGGAGAGCGAGAAGCGAGAGTCGGGGAGAGCGAGAGTCGGGGAGAGGGAGAGCGAGAGTCGGGGAGAGCGAGAGCGAGAGTCGGGGAGAGAGAGAGCGAGAGTCGGGTGAGAGCGAGAGCGAGAGTCGGGGAGAGCTGAGAGCGAGAGTCGGGGAGAGGGAGAGACAGAGTCGGGTGAGAGCGAGAGCGAGAGTCGGGGGAGAGCAACAGCGAGAGTCGGGGTGAGAGAGAGCGAGACTCGGGGAGAGCGAGAGCGAGAGTCGGCGAGAGCGAGAGCGAGAGTCGGGGAGAGAGAGTCGGGGAGAGCTGAGAGCGAGAGTCGGGGAGAGCGAGGAGAGCGAGAGTCGGGGAGAGCGAGAGTCGGGGAGAGGGAGAGCGAGAGTCGGGGAGAGCAAGAGCGAGAGTCGGGGAGATCGAGAGCGAGAGTCGGGGAGAGCAAGAGCGAGAGTCGGGGAGAGAGAGAGCGAGAGTCGGGGAGAGCGAGAGCGAGAGCGAGAGTCGGGAGAGCGAGAGCGAGAGTCGGGGAGAGCGAGAGCGAGAGTCGGGAGAGGGAGAGCGAGAGTCGGGGAGAGGGAGAGCGAGAGTCGGGGAGAGCGAGAGCGAGAGTCGGGGAGGGCGAGAGCGAGACTCGGGGAGAGCGAGAGCGAGAGTCGGGGAGAACGAGAGCGAGAGTCGGGGAGAGGGAGAGCGAGAGTCGGGGAGAGCGAGAGCGAGAGTCGGGGAGAGCGAGAGCGAGAGTCGGGGAGAGCGAGAGCGAGAGTCGGGCTTAGCGAGAGCGAGAGCTCGATGAGAGCGAGAGCGAGACTCGGGGAGAGCGAGAGCGAGAGTCGGGGAGAGCGAGATCGAGAGTCGGGGAGAGCGAGAGCGAGAGTCGGGAAGAGCGAGAGTGAGAGTCGGGGAGAGGGAGAGCAAGAGTCGGGGAGGAGCGAGAGCGAGAGTCGGGGAGAGCGAGAGCGAGAGTCGGGGAGAGCGACAGTCGGGGAGAGGGAGAGCGAGAGTCGGGGAGAGCGAGATCGAGAGTCGGGGAGAGCGAGAGCGAGAGTCGGGGAGAGCGAGTGTCGGGGAGAGGGAGAGCGAGAGTCGGGGAGAGCGAGAGCGAGAGTCAGGGAGAGCGAGAGCGAGAGTCGGGGAGAGGGAGAGCGAGAGTCGGGGAGAGTGAGAGCGAGAGTCGGGAGAGCTAGAGCGAGAGTCGGGGAGAGAGAGAGCGAGAGTCGGGGAGAGCGAGAGCGAGAGCGGAGAGTCGGGGAGAGCGAGAGCGAGAGTCGGGGAGAGCGAGAGCGAGAGTCGGGGAGAGCGAGAGCGAGAGTCGGGGAGAGCGAGAGCGAGAGTCGGGGGAGAGCGAGAGCGAGAGTCGGGGAGAGAGAGAGCGAGAGTCGGGGAGAGCGAGACCGAGAGTCGCGGAGAGCGAGAGCGAGAGTCGGGGAGAGCGGGGGAGCGAGAGTCGGAAGAGCTAGAGTGAGAGTCGGGGAGAGCGAAAGCGAGAGACAGGGAGAACGAGAGCGAGAGTCGGGGAGAGCGAAAGCGAGAGTCGGGGAGAGCGAGAGCGAGAGTCGGGGAGAGAGAGAGCGCGAGTCGGGGAGAGCGAGAGCGAGAGTCGGGGAGAGTGAGAGCGAGAGTCGGGGAGAGGGAGAGCGAGAGTCGGGGAGAGAGAGAGCGAGAGTCGGGAGAGCGAGAGCGAGAGTCGGGGAGAGTGAGAGCGAGAGTCGGGGAGAGCGAGAGCGAGAGTCGGGGAGAGGAGAGAGCGAGAGTCGGGAGAGAGGGAGAGCGAGAGTCGGGGAGAGCGAGATCGAGAGTCGGGGGAGAGCGAGAGCGAGGACGTCGGGGAGAGCGAGAGCGAGAGTCGGGGAGAGCGAGAGCGAGAGTCGGGGAGAGGGAGAGAGCGAGAGTCGGGGAGAGCGAGAGCGAGAGTCGGGGAGAGCGAGAGCGAGAGATCGGGGAGAGCGAGAGCGAGAGTCGGGGGAGAGCGAGAGCGAGAGTCGGGGAGAGCGAGAGCGAGAGTCGGGAGAGAGAGCGAGAGCGAGAGTCGAGGGAGAACGAGAGCGAGAGTCGGGGAGAGGGAGAGCGAGAGTCGGGGAGAGCGAGAGCGAGAGTCGGGGAGAGCGAGAGCGAGAGTCGGGGAGAGCGAGAGCGAGAGTCGGGAGAGCGAGAGCGAGAGTCGGGCTTAGCGAGAGCGAGAGTCGATGAGAGCGAGAGCGAGACTCGGGGAGAGCGAGAGCGAGAGTCGGGGGAGAGCGAGATCGAGAGTCGGGGAGAGCGAGAGCGAGAGTCGGGAAGAGCGAGAGTG
>NW_028225181.1:15105725-15159124 GCF_052327205.1 Somniosus microcephalus
AGTACTGAAGGAGCGCCGCACTGTCGGAGGGGCAGTACTGAGGGAGCGCCGTACTGTCAGAGGGGCAGTACTGAGGGAGCGCCGCACTGTCGGAGGGGCAGTACTGAGGGAGCACCGCACTGTCGGAGGGGCAGTACTGAGGGAGCGCCGCACTGTCTGAGGGGCAGAACTGAGGGAGCGCCGCACTGTCAGAGCGGCAGTACTGATGGAGCACCGCACTGTCAGAGGGGCAGTACTGAGGGAGCTCCGCACTTTCGGAGGGGCAGTACTGAGGGAGCGCCGTACTGTCAGAGGGGCAGTACTGAGGGAGCACCGCACTGTCGGAGGGGCAGTACTGAGGGAGCGCCGCTCTGTCAGAGGGGCTGTGCTGAGGGAGCGCCGCACTGTCGGAGGGGCAGTACTGAGGGAGCGCCGCAATGTCGGAGGGGCAGTACTGAGGGAGCGCCGCACTGTCGGAGGGGCAGTACAGAGGGAGCGCCGCACTGTCGGAGGGTCAGTACTGAGGGAGCGCCGCACTGTCGGAGGGTCAGTACTGAGGGAGCGCCGCACTGTCGGAGGGTCAGTACTGAGGGAGCGCCGCACTGTCGGAGGGGCAGTACTGAGGGAGCGCCGCACTGTCGGAGGGGCAGTACTGAGGGAGCGCTGCACTGTCAGAGGGGCAGAACTGAGGGAGCGCCGCACTGTCAGAGCGGCAGTGCTGAAGGAGCGCCGCACTGTCAGTGGGGCAGTACTGAGGGAGCTCCGCACTTTCAGAGGGGCAGTACTGAGGGAGCGCCGCACTGTCAGTGGGGCAGTACTGAGGGAGCGCCGTACTGTCAGAGGGGCAGTACTGAGGGAGCGCCGCACTGTCGGAGGGGCAGTACTGAGGGAGCGCCGCACTGTTGGAGGGGCTGTGCTGAGGGAGCGCCGCACTGTCAGAGTGGCAGTACTGAGGGAGCGCCGCACTGTCGGAGAGGCAGGACTGAGGGAGCGCTGCACTGTTGGAGGGGCAGTACTGAGGGTGTGCCGCACTGTCGGAGGGGCAGTACTGAGGGAGGGCCGCACTGTCGGAGGGGCAGTACTGAGGTAGCGCCGCACAGTCAGGGGAGCAGTACTAAGGGAGCGCCGCACTGTGGGAGGGGCAGTACTGAGGGAGCGCTGCACTGTCGGAGGGGCAGTACTGAGGGAGTGCCACACTGTCGAAGGGGCAGTATTGAGGAAGGGCTGCACTATCGGAGGGGCACTACTGAGGGAGCACCACACAGTCAGAGGGGCAGTGCTGAGGGAGCGCCGCACTGTCGGAGGGGTGGTACTGTGGGAGCGCTGCACTGTCAGGGGGGCAGTACTGAGGGAGCACCGCACTGTCAGAGGGGCAGTACTGAGGGAGCGCCGCACTGTCAGAGAGGCAGAACTGAGGGAGCGCCGCACTGTCAGAGCGGCAGTACTGAAGGAGCGCCGCACTGTCGGAGGGGCAGTACTGAGGGAGCGCCGCACTGTCGGAGGGGCAGTACTGAGGGAGCGCCGCACTGTCGGAGAGTCAGTACTGAGGGAGCGCCGCACTGTCGGAGGGGCAGTGCTGAGGGAGCGCCGCACTGTCGGAGGGGCAGTACTGAGGGAGCGCCGTACTGTCAGAGGGGCAGTACTGAGGGAGCACCGCACTGTCGGAGGGGCAGTGCTGAGGGAGCGCCGCACTGTCAGAGGGGCTGTACTGAGGGAGCGCCGCACTGTCGGAGGGGCAGTACTGAGGGAGCGCCGCAATGTCGGAGGGGCAGTACTGAGGGAGCGCCGCACTGTCAGAGGGGCAGTACAGAGGGAGCGCCGCACTGTCGGAGGGGCAGTACTGAGGGAGCGCCGCACTGTCGGAGAGTCAGTACTGAGGGAGCGCCGCACTGTCGGAGGGTCAGTACTGAGGGAGCGCCGCACTGTCGGAGGGGCAGTACTGAGGGAGCGCCGCACTGTCGGAGGGGCAGTACTGAGGGAGCGCCGCACTGTCGGAGGGGCAGTACTGAGGGAGCGCCGCACTGTGGGACGGGCTGTACTGAGGGAGCGCCGCACTGTCAGAGGGGCAGTACTGAGGGAGCGCCGCACTGTCGGAGAGGCAGTATTGAGGGAGCGCCGCACTGTTGAAGGGGCAGTACTGAGGGTGTGCCGCACTGTCGGAGGGGCAGTACTGAGGGAGGGCCGCACTGTGGGAGGGGCAGTACTGAGGGAGCGCTGCACTGTCGGAGGGGCACTACTGAGGGAGCACCACACAGTCAGAGGGGCAGTACTGAGGGAGCGCCGCACTGTGGGAGGGGCAGTACTGAGGGAGCGCTGCACTGTCGGAGGTGCAGTGCTGAGGGAGCGCCGCACTGTCGGACGGGCAGTACTGAGGGAGCGCTGCACTGTCGGAGGGGCAGTACTGAGGGAGGGCTGCAGTGTGGGAGGGGCAGTGCTGAGGGAGCGCCGCACTGTCAGAGGGGCAGTACTGAGGGTGCGCCGCACTGTCGAAGGGGCAGTACTGAAGGAGCGCCGCACTGTCGGAGGGGCAGTACTGAGGGAGCGCCGTACTGTCAGAGGGGCAGTACTGAGGGAGCGCCGCACTGTCGGAGGGGCAGTACTGAGGGAGCACCGCACTGTCGGAGGGGCAGTACTGAGGGAGCGCCGCACTGTCTGAGGGGCAGAACTGAGGGAGCGCCGCACTGTCAGAGCGGCAGTACTGATGGAGCACCGCACTGTCAGAGGGGCAGTACTGAGGGAGCTCCGCACTTTCGGAGGGGCAGTACTGAGGGAGCGCCGTACTGTCAGAGGGGCAGTACTGAGGGAGCACCGCACTGTCGGAGGGGCAGTACTGAGGGAGCGCCGCTCTGTCAGAGGGGCTGTGCTGAGGGAGCGCCGCACTGTCGGAGGGGCAGTACTGAGGGAGCGCCGCAATGTCGGAGGGGCAGTACTGAGGGAGCGCCGCACTGTCGGAGGGGCAGTACAGAGGGAGCGCCGCACTGTCGGAGGGTCAGTACTGAGGGAGCGCCGCACTGTCGGAGGGTCAGTACTGAGGGAGCGCCGCACTGTAGGAGGGTCAGTACTGAGGGAGCGCCGCACTGTCGGAGGGGCAGTACTGAGGGAGCGCCGCACTGTCGGAGGGGCAGTACTGAGGGAGCGCCGCACTGTCGGAGGGGCAGTACTGAGGGAGCGCCGCACTGTCGGAGTTGCAGTACTGAGGGAGCGCTGCACTGTCAGAGGGCAGTACTGAGGGAGCGCCGCACTGTCGGAGGGGCAGTACTGAGGGAGCGCTGCAGTGTGGGAGGGGCAGTACTGAGGGAGCGCCGCACTGTCGGAGTTGCAGTACTGAGGGAGCGCTGCACTGTCAGAGGGCAGTACTGAGGGAGCGCCGCACTGTCGGAGGGGCAGTACTGAGGGAGCGCTGCACTGTCGGAGGGGCAGTACTGAGGGAGCGCTGCACTGTCAGAGGGGCAGTACTGAGGGAGCGCCGCACTGTCGGAGGGGCAGTACTGAGGGAGCGCCGCACTGTCAGAGGGGCTGTACTGAGGGAGCGCCGCACTGCCGGAGGGGCAGTACTGAGGGAGCGCCGCACTGTCGGAGGGGCAGTACAGAGGGAGCGCCGCACTGTCGGAGGGGCAGTACTGAGGGAGCGCCGCACTGTCGGAGGGTCAGTACTGAGGGAGCGCCGCACTGTCGGAGGGGCAGTACTGAGGGAGGGCCGCACTGTCGGAGGGGCAGTACTGAGGGAGCGCCGCACAGTCAGATGAGCAATACTAAGGGAGCGCCGCACTGTGGGAGGGGCAGTACTGAGGGAGCGCTGCACTGTCGGAGTGGCAGTACTGAGGGAGTGCCACACTGTCGAAGGGGCAGTATTGAGGGAGTGCCGCACTGTCGGAGGGGCACTACTGAGGGAGCACCACACAGTCAGAGGGGCAGTACTGAAGGAGCGCCGCACTGTGGGAGGGGCAGTACTGAGGGAGCGCTGCACTGTCAGAGGGGCAGTACTGAGGGAGCGCTGCACTGTCGGACGGGCAGTACTGAGGGAGCGCTGCACTGTCGGAGGGGCAGTACTGAGGGAGGGCTGCAGTGTGAGAGGGGCAGTGCTGAGGGAGCGCCGCACTGTCGGAGGGGCAGTACTGAGAGTGCGCCGCACTGTCGGAGGGGCAGTACTGAGGGAGCGCTGCACTGTCGGAGGGGCAGTACTGAGGGAGCGCCGTACTGTCAGAGGGGCAGTACTGAGGGAGCGCCGCACTGTCGGAGTGGCAGTACTGAGGGAGCGCCGCACTGTCGGAGGGGCAGTACTGAGGGAGCGCCGCAGTGTCAGAGGGGCTGAACTGAGGGAGCGCCGCACTTTCAGAGCGGCAGTACTGAGGTAGCGCCGTACTGTCAGAGGGGCAGTACTGAGGGAGCACCGCACTGTCGGAGGGGCACTACTGAGGGAGCGCCGCACTGTCGGAGGGGTGGTACTGTGGGAGCGCTGCACTGTCAGGGGGGCAGTACTGAGGGAGCACCGCACTGTCAGAGTGGCAGTACTGAGGGAGCGCCGCCCTGTCAGAGGGGCAGAACTGAGGAACGCCGCACTCTCAGAGCGGCAGTACTGAAGGAGCGCCGCACTGTCGGAGGGGCAGTACTGAGGGAGCGCCGCATTGTCAGAGGGGCAGTAGTGACGGAGCGCCGTACTGTCAGAGGGGCAGTACTGAGGGAGCACCGCACTGTCGGAGGGGCTGTACTGAGGGAGCGCCGCACTGTCAGAGGGGCTGTACTGATGGAGCGCCGCACTGTCGGAGGGGCAGTACTGAGGGAGCGCCGCAATGTCAGAGGGGCAGTACTGAGGGAGCGCCGCACTGTCGGAGGGGCAGTACAGAGGGAGCGCCGCACTGTCGGAGGGGCAGTACTGAGGGAGCGCCGCACTGTCGGAGAGTCAGTACTGAGGGAGCGCCGCACTGTCGGAGGGTCAGTACTGAGGGAGCGCCGCACTGTCGGAGGGGCAGTACTGAGGGAGCGCCGCACTGTCGGAGGGGCAGTACTGAGGGAGCTCCGCATTGTCGGAGGGGCAGTACTGAGGGAGCGCCGCATTGTGGGAGGGGCTGGACTGAGGGAGCGCCGCACTGTCAGAGGGGCAGTACTGAGGGAGCGCCGCACTGTCGGAGAGGCAGTATTGAGGGAGCGCCGCACTGTTGGAGGGGCAGTACTGAGGGCGTGCCGCGCTGTCGGAGGGGCAGTACTGAGGGAGGGCCGCACTGTGGGAGGGGCAGTACTGAGGGAGCGCTGCACTGTCGGAGGGGCACTACTGAGGGAGCACCACACAGTCAGAGGGGCAGTACTGAGGGAGCGCCGCACTGTGGGAGGGGCAGTACTGAGGGAGCGCTGCACTGTCGGAGGGGCAGTACTGAGGGAGCGCCGCACTGTCGGACGGGCAGTACTGAGGGAGCGCTGCACTGTTGGAGGGGCAGTACTGAGGGAGGGCTGCAGTGTGGGAGGGGCAGTGCTGAGGGAGCGCCGCACTGTCGGAGGGGCAGTACTGAGGGTGTGCCGCACTGTCGGAGTGGCTGTACTGAGGGAGCGCTGCACTGTCGGAGGGGCAGTACTGAGGGAGCGCCGTACTGTCAGAGGGGCAGTACTGATGGAGCGCCGCACTGTCGGAGGGGCAGTACTGAGGGAGCGCCGCACTGTCGGAGGGGCAGTACTGAGGGAGCGCCACACTGTCAGAGGGGCAGAACTGAGGGAGCGCCGCACTGTCAGAGCGGCAGTACTGAAGGAGCACCGCACTGTCAGAGGGGCAGTACTGAGGGAGCTCCGCACTTTCAGAGGGGCAGTACTGAGGGAGCGCCGTACTGTCGGAGGGGCAGTACTGAGGGAGCGCCGCACTGTCAGAGGGGCTGTGCTGAGGGAGCGCCACACTGTCGGAGGGGCAGTACTGAGGGAGCGCCGCAATGTCGGAGGGGCAGTACTGAGGGAGCGCCGCACTGTCGGAGGGGCAGTACAGAGGGAGCGCCGCACTGTCGGAGGGTCAGTACTGAGGGAGCGCCGCACTGTCGGAGTGTCAGTACTGAGGGAGCGCCGCACTGTCTGAGGGGCAGTACTGAGGGAGCGCCGCACTGTCGGAGGGGCAGTACTGAGGGAGCGCCGCACTGTCGGAGGGGCAGTACTGAGGGAGCGCCGCACTGTTGGAGGGGCAGTACTGAGGGAGCGCTGCACTGTCAGAGGGGCAGTACTGAGGGAGTGCCGCACTGTCGGAGAGGCAGTACTGAGGGAGCGCCGCACTGTTGGAGGGGCAGTACTGAGGGAGGGCCGCACTGTCGGAGGGCAGTACTGAGGGAGCGCCGCACTGTCGGAGGGGCAGTACTGAGGGAGCGCTGCAGTGTGGGAGGGGCAGTACTGAGGGAGCGCCGCACTGTCGGAGTTGCAGTACTGAGGGAGCGCTGCACTGTCAGAGGGCAGTACTGAGGGAGCGCCGCACTGTCGGAGGGGCAGTACTGAGGGAGCGCTGCACTGTCGGAGGGGCAGTACTGAGGGAGCGCTGCACTGTCAGAGGGGCAGTACTGAGGGAGCGCCGCACTGTCGGAGGGGCAGTACTGAGGGAGCGCCGCACTGTCAGAGGGGCTGTACTGAGGGAGCGCCGCACTGCCGGAGGGGCAGTACTGAGGGAGGGCTGCAGTGTGAGAGGGGCAGTGCTGAGGGAGCGCCGCACTGTCGGAGGGGCAGTACTGAGAGTGCGCCGCACTGTCGGAGGGGCAGTACTGAGGGAGCGCTGCACTGTCGGAGGGGCAGTACTGAGGGAGCGCCGTACTGTCAGAGGGGCAGTACTGAGGGAGCGCCGCACTGTCGGAGTGGCAGTACTGAGGGAGCGCCGCACTGTCGGAGGGGCAGTACTGAGGGAGCGCCGCAGTGTCAGAGGGGCTGAACTGAGGGAGCGCCGCACTTTCAGAGCGGCAGTACTGAGGTAGCGCCGTACTGTCAGAGGGGCAGTACTGAGGGAGCACCGCACTGTCGGAGGGGCACTACTGAGGGAGCGCCGCACTGTCGGAGGGGTGGTACTGTGGGAGTGCTGCACTGTCAGGGGGGCAGTACTGAGGGAGCACCGCACTGTCAGAGTGGCAGTACTGAGGGAGCGCCGCCCTGTCAGAGGGGCAGAACTGAGGAACGCCGCACTCTCAGAGCGGCAGTACTGAAGGAGCGCCGCACTGTCGGAGGGGCAGTACTGAGGGAGCGCCGCATTGTCAGAGGGGCAGTAGTGACGGAGCGCCGTACTGTCAGAGGGGCAGTACTGAGGGAGCACCGCACTGTCGGAGGGGCTGTACTGAGGGAGCGCCGCACTGTCAGAGGGGCTGTACTGATGGAGCGCCGCACTGTCGGAGGGGCAGTACTGAGGGAGCGCCGCAATGTCAGAGGGGCAGTACTGAGGGAGCGCCGCACTGTCGGAGGGGCAGTACAGAGGGAGCGCCGCACTGTCGGAGGGGCAGTACTGAGGGAGCGCCGCACTGTCGGAGAGTCAGTACTGAGGGAGCGCCGCACTGTCGGAGGGTCAGTACTGAGGGAGCGCCGCACTGTCGGAGGGGCAGTACTGAGGGAGCGCCGCACTGTCGGAGGGGCAGTACTGAGGGAGCTCCGCATTGTCGGAGGGGCAGTACTGAGGGAGCGCCGCATTGTGGGAGGGGCTGGACTGAGGGAGCGCCGCACTGTCAGAGGGGCAGTACTGAGGGAGCGCCGCACTGTCGGAGAGGCAGTATTGAGGGAGCGCCGCACTGTTGGAGGGGCAGTACTGAGGGCGTGCCGCGCTGTCGGAGGGGCAGTACTGAGGGAGGGCCGCACTGTGGGAGGGGCAGTACTGAGGGAGCGCTGCACTGTCGGAGGGGCACTACTGAGGGAGCACCACACAGTCAGAGGGGCAGTACTGAGGGAGCGCCGCACTGTGGGAGGGGCAGTACTGAGGGAGCGCTGCACTGTCGGAGGGGCAGTACTGAGGGAGCGCCGCACTGTCGGACGGGCAGTACTGAGGGAGCGCTGCACTGTTGGAGGGGCAGTACTGAGGGAGGGCTGCAGTGTGGGAGGGGCAGTGCTGAGGGAGCGCCGCACTGTCGGAGGGGCAGTACTGAGGGTGTGCCGCACTGTCGGAGTGGCTGTACTGAGGGAGCGCTGCACTGTCGGAGGGGCAGTACTGAGGGAGCGCCGTACTGTCAGAGGGGCAGTACTGATGGAGCGCCGCACTGTCGGAGGGGCAGTACTGAGGGAGCGCCGCACTGTCGGAGGGGCAGTACTGAGGGAGCGCCACACTGTCAGAGGGGCAGAACTGAGGGAGCGCCGCACTGTCAGAGCGGCAGTACTGAAGGAGCACCGCACTGTCAGAGGGGCAGTACTGAGGGAGCTCCGCACTTTCAGAGGGGCAGTACTGAGGGAGCGCCGTACTGTCGGAGGGGCAGTACTGAGGGAGCGCCGCACTGTCAGAGGGGCTGTGCTGAGGGAGCGCCACACTGTCGGAGGGGCAGTACTGAGGGAGCGCCGCAATGTCGGAGGGGCAGTACTGAGGGAGCGCCGCACTGTCGGAGGGGCAGTACAGAGGGAGCGCCGCACTGTCGGAGGGTCAGTACTGAGGGAGCGCCGCACTGTCGGAGTGTCAGTACTGAGGGAGCGCCGCACTGTCTGAGGGGCAGTACTGAGGGAGCGCCGCACTGTCGGAGGGGCAGTACTGAGGGAGCGCCGCACTGTCGGAGGGGCAGTACTGAGGGAGCGCCGCACTGTTGGAGGGGCAGTACTGAGGGAGCGCTGCACTGTCAGAGGGGCAGTACTGAGGGAGTGCCGCACTGTCGGAGAGGCAGTACTGAGGGAGCGCCGCACTGTTGGAGGGGCAGTACTGAGGGAGGGCCGCACTGTCGGAGGGGCAGTACTGAGGGAGCACCGCACTGTCGGAGGGGCAGTACTGAGGGAGCACTGCACTGTCGGAGGGGCGGTACTGAGGGAGAGCCGCACTGTCGGAGGGTCAGTACTGAGGGAGCGCCGCACTGTCAGAGGGGCAGTACTGAGGGAGCGCCGCACTGTCGGAGGGGCAGTACTGAGGGAGCGCCGCACTGTCAGAGGGGCTGTACTGAGGGAGCGGCGCACTGCCGGAGGGGCAGTACTGAGGGAGCGCCGCACTGTCGGAGGGGCAGTACAGAGGGAGCGCCGCACTGTCGGAGGGGCAGTACTGAGGGAGCGCCGCACTGTCGGAGGGTCAGTACTGAGGGAGCGCCGCACTGTCGGAGGGGCAGTACTGAGGGAGGGCCGCACTGTCAGAGGGGCAGTACTGAGGGAGCGCCGCACAGTCAGAGGAGCAATACTAAGGGAGCGCCGCACTGTGGGAGGTCCAGTACTGAGGGAGCGCTGCACTGTCGGAGGGGCAGTACTGAGGGAGTGCCACACTGTCGAAGGGGCGGTATTGAGGGAGTGCCGCACTGTCGGAGGGGCACTACTGAGGGAGCACCACACAGTCAGAGGGGCAGTACTGAGGGAGCGCCGCACTGTGGGAGGGGCAGTACTGAGGGAGCGCTGCACTGTCGGAGGGGCAGTACTGAGGGAGCGCCGCACTGTCGGACGGGCAGTACTGAGGGAGCGCTGCACTGTCGGAGGGGCAGTACTGAGGGAGGGCTGCAGTGTGGGAGGGGCAGTGCTGAGGGAGCGCCACACTGTCGGAGGGGCAGTACTGAGGGTGCGCCGCACTGTCGGAGGGGCAGTACTGAGGGAGCTCTGCACTGTCGGAGGGGCAGTACTGAGGGAGCGCCGTACTGTCAGAGGGGCAGTACTGAGGGAGCGCCGCACTATCGGAGTGGCAGTACTGAGGGAGCGCCGCACTGTCGGAGGGGCAGTACTGAGGGAGCGCCGCACTGTCAGAGGGGCAGAACTGAGGGAGCGCCGCACTGTCAGAGCGGCAGTGCTGAAGGAGCGCCGCACTGTCAGAGGGGCAGTACTGAGGGAGCTCCGCACTTTCAGAGGGGCAGTACTGAGGGAAGGCCGCACTGTCAGAGGGGCAGTACTGAGGGAGCGCCGTACTGTCAGAGGGGCAGTACTGAGGGAGCACCGCACTGTCGGAGGGGCAGTACTGAGGGAGCGCCGCACTGTCGGAGGGGCAGTACTGAGGGAGCGCCGCACTGTCAGAGGGGCAGAACTGAGGGAGCGCCGCACTGCCAGAGCGGCAGTACTGAAGGAGCACCGCACTGTCAGAGGGGCAGTACTGAGGGAGCTCCGCACTTTCAGAGGGTAGTACTGAGGGAGCGCCGTACTGTCAGAGGGGCAGAACTGAGGGAGCACCGCACTGTCGGAGGGGCAGTACTGAGGGAGCGCCGCACTGTCAGAGGGGCTGTGCTGAGGGAGCGCCGCACTGTCGGAGGGGCAGTACTGAGGGAGCGCCGCAATATCGGAGGGCCAGTACTGAGAGAGCGCCGCACTGTCGGAGGGGCAGTACAGAGGGAGCGCCGCACTGTCGGAGGGGCAGTACTGAGGGAGCGCCGCACTGTCGGAGGGTCAGTACTGAGGGAGCGCCGCACTGTCGGAGGGTCAGTACTGAGGGAGCGCCGCACTGTCGGAGGGGCAGTACTGAGGGAGCGCCGCACTGTCGGAGGGGCAGTACTGAGGGAGCGCCGCACTGTCGGAGGTGCAGTACTGAGGGAGCGCCGCACTGTTGGAGGGGCAGTACTGAGGGAGCGCTGCACTGTCAGAGGGGCAGTACTGAGTGAGCGCCGCACTGTCGGAGAGGCAGTACTGAGGGAGCGCCGCACTGTTGGAGGGGCAGTACTGAGGGTGTGCCGCACTGTCGGAGGGGCAGTACTGAGGGAGGGCCGCACTGTCGGAGGGGCAGTACTGAGGTAGCGCCGCACTGTCGGAGGGGCAGTACTGAGGGAGCGCTGCACTGTCGGAGGGGCAGTACTGAGGGAGCGCTGCAGTGTGGGAGGGGCAGTACTGAGGGAGCGCCGCACTGTCGGAGTTGCAGTACTGAGGGAGCGCTGCACTGTCAGAGGGCAGTACTGAGGGAGCGCCGCACTGCCGGAGGGGCAGTACTGAGGGAGCGCCGCACTGTCGGAGGGGCAGTACAGAGGGAGCGCCGCACTGTCGGAGGGGCAGTACTGAGGGAGCGCCGCACTGTCGGAGGGTCAGTACTGAGGGAGCGCCGCACTGTCGGAGGGGCAGTACTGAGGGAGTGCCGCACTGTCGGAGGGGCAGTACTGAGGGAGCGCCGCACAGTCAGAGGAGCAATACTAAGGGAGCGCCGCACTGTGGGAGGGGCAGTACTGAGGGAGCACTGCACTGTCGGAGGG
Source organism: Somniosus microcephalus (assembly GCF_052327205.1). Lineage (NCBI taxonomy): Eukaryota > Metazoa > Chordata > Chondrichthyes > Squaliformes > Somniosidae > Somniosus > Somniosus microcephalus. The sequence goes on from NW_028225181.1 coordinate 15,116,969, forward strand.
GCAGTACTGAGGGAGTGCCTCACTGTCGAAGGGGCAGTACTGAGGGAGTGCCGCACTGTCGGAGGGGCAGTACTGTGGGAGCGCCGCACAGTCAGAGGAGCAATACTAAGGGAGCGCCGCACTGTGGGAGGGGCAGTACTGAGGGAGCACTGCACTGTCGGAGGGGCAGTACTGAGGGAGTGCCTCACTGTCGAAGGGGCAGTATTGAGGGAGTGCCGCACTGTCGGAGGGGCACTACTGAGGGAGCACCACACAGTCAGAGGGGCAGTACTGAGGGAGCGCCGCACTGTGGGAGGGGGAGTACTGAGGGAGCGCTGCACTGTCGGAGGGGCAGTACTGAGGGAGCGCCGCACTGTCGGACGGGCAGTACTGAGGGAGCGCTGCACTGTCGGAGGGGCAGTACTGAGGGAGTGCTGCAGTGTGGGAGGGGCAGTGCTGAGGGAGCGCCGCACTGTCGGAGGGGCAGTACTGAGGGTGCACCGCACTGTCGGAGGGGCAGTTCTGAGGGAGCGCTGCACTGTCGGAGGGGCAGTACTGAGGGAGCGCCGTACTGTCAGTGGGGCAGTACTGAAGGAGCGCCGCACTGTCGGAGTGGCAGTACTGAGGGAGCGCCGCACTGTCGGAGGGGCAGTACTGAGGGAGCGCCGCACTGTCAGAGGGGCAGAACTGAGGGAGCGCCGCACTGTCAGAGCGGCAGTGCTGAAGTAGCGCCGCACTGTCAGAGGGGCAGAACTGAGGGAGCTCCGCACTTTCAGAGGGGCAGTACTGAGGGAGCGCCGCACTGTCAGAGGGGCAGTACTGAGGGAGCGCCGTACTGTCAGAGGGGCAGTACTGAGGGAGCACCACACTGTCGGAGGGGCAGTACAGAGGGAGCGCCGCACTGTCAGAGGGGCTGTACTGAGGGAGCGCCGCACTGTCGGAGGGGCAGTACTGAGGGAGCGCCGCACTGTCGGAGGGGCAGTACTGAGGGAGCGCCGCACTGTCGGAGGGGCAGTACAGAGGGAGCGCCGCACTGTCAGAGGGGCAGGACTGAGGGAGCGCCGCACTGTCGGAGGGTCAGTACTGAGGGTGCGCCGCACTGTCGGAGGGTCAGTACTGAGGGAGCGCCGCGCTGTCGGAGGGGCAGTACAGAGGGAGCACCGCACTGTCGGAGGGGCAGTACTGAGGGAGCGCCGCACTGTCGGAGGGGCAGTACTGAGGGAGCGCCGCACTGTTGGAGGGGCTGTACTGAGGGAGCGCCGCATTGTCAGAGGGGCAGTACAGAGGGAGCGCCGCACTGTCGGAGAGGCAGTACTGAGGGAGCGCCGCACTGTTGGAGGCTCAGTACTGAGGGTGTGCCGCACTGTCGGAGGGGCAGTACTGAGGGAGGGCCGCACTGTCGGAGGGGCAGTACTGAGGGAGTGCCACACTGTCGAAGGGGCAGTATTGAGGGAGTGCCGCACTGTCGGAGGGGCACTACTGAGGGAGCACCACACAGTCAGAGGGGCAGGACTGAGGGAGCGCCGCACTGTGGGAGGGGCAGTACTGAGGGAGCGCTGCACTGTCGGAGGGGCAGTACTGAGGGAGCGCCGCACTGTCGGACGGGCAGTACTGAGGGAGCGCTGTACTGTCGGAGGGGCAGTACTTAGGGAGTGCCACACTGTCGAAGGGGCAGTACTGAGGGAGCGCCGCAGTGTGGGAGGGGCAGTACTGAGGGAGCGCCGCACTGTCGGAGTTGCAGCACTGAGGGAGCGCTGCACTGTCAGAGGGCAGTACTGAGGGAGCGCCGCACAGTCGGAGGGGGCAGTACTGAGGGAGCGCCGCACTGTCGGAGGGGCAGTACTGAGGGAGCGCCGCACTGTCAGAGGGGCAGTACTGAGGGAGCGTCGCACTGTCGGAGGAGCAGTACTGAGGGAGCGCCGCACTGTCAGAGGGGCTGTACTGAGGGAGCGCCGCACTGCCGGAGGGGCAGTACTGAGGGAGCGCCGCACTGTCGGAGGGGCAGTACAGAGGGAGCGCCGCACTGTCGGAGGGGCAGTACTGAGGGAGCGCCGCACTGTCGGAGGCTCAGTACTGAGGGAGCGCCGCACTGTCGGAGGGGCAGTACTGAGGGAGGGCCGCACTGTCAGAGGGGCAGTACTGAGGGAGCGCCGCACAGTCAGAGGAGCAATACTAAGGGAGCGCCGCACTGTGGGAGGTCCAGTACTGAGGGAGCGCTGCACTGTCGGAGGGGCAGTACTGAGGGAGTGCCACACTGTCGAAGGGGTGGTATTGAGGGAGTGCCGCACTGTCGGAGGGGCACTACTGAGGGAGCATCACACAGTCAGAGGGGCAGTACTGAGGGAGCGCCGCACTGTGGGAGGGCAGTACTGAGGGAGCGCTGCACTGTCGGAGGGGCAGTACTGAGGGAGCGCCGCACTGTCGGACGGGCAGTACTGAGGGAGCGCTGCACTGTCGGAGGGGCAGTACTGAGGGAGGTCTGCAGTGTGGGAGGGGCAGTGCTGAGGGAGCGCCACACTGTCGGAGGGGCAGTACTGAGGGTGCGCCGCACTGTCGGAGGGGCAGTACTGAGGGAGCGCTGCACTGTCGGAGGGGCAGTACTGAGGGAGCGCCGTACTGTCAGAGGGGCAGTACTGAGGGAGCGCCGCACTATCGGAGTGGCAGTACTGAGGGAGCGCCGCACTGTCGGAGGGGCAGTACTGAGGGAGCGCCGCACTGTCAGAGGGGCAGAACTGAGGGAGCGCCGCACTGTCAGAGCGGCAGTGCTGAAGGAGCGCCGCACTGTCAGAGGGGCAGTACTGAGGGAGCTCCGCACTTTCAGAGGGGCAGTACTGAGGGAAGGCCGCACTGTCAGAGGGGCAGTACTGAGGGAGCGCCGTACTGTCAGAGGGGCAGTACTGAGGGAGCACCGCACTGTCGGAGGGGCAGTACTGAGGGAGCGCCGCACTGTCGGAGGGGCAGTACTGAGGGAGCGCCGCACTGTCGGAGGGTCAGTACTGAGGGAGCGCCGCACTGTCGGAGGGTCAGTACTGAGGGAGCGCCGCGCTGTCGGAGGGGCAGTACAGAGGGAGCACCGCACTGTCGGAGGGGCAGTACTGAGGGAGCGCCGCACTGTCGGAGGGGCAGTACTGAGGGAGCGCCGCACTGTTGGAGGGGCTGTACTGAGGGAGCGCCGCATTGTCAGAGGGGCAGTACAGAGGGAGCGCCGCACTGTCGGAGAGGCAGTACTGAGGGAGCGCCGCACTGTTGGAGGCTCAGTACTGAGGGTGTGCCGCACTGTCGGAGGGGCAGTACTGAGGGAGGGCCGCACTGTCGGAGGGGCAGTACTGAGGGAGTGCCACACTGTCGAAGGGGCAGTATTGAGGGAGTGCCGCACTGTCGGAGGGGCACTACTGAGGGAGCACCACACAGTCAGAGGGGCAGGACTGAGGGAGCGCCGCACTGTGGGAGGGGCAGTACTGAGGGAGCGCTGCACTGTCGGAGGGGCAGTACTGAGGGAGCGCCGCACTGTCGGACGGGCAGTACTGAGGGAGCGCTGTACTGTCGGAGGGGCAGTACTTAGGGAGTGCCACACTGTCGAAGGGGCAGTACTGAGGGAGCGCCGCAGTGTGGGAGGGGCAGTACTGAGGGAGCGCCGCACTGTCGGAGTTGCAGCACTGAGGGAGCGCTGCACTGTCAGAGGGCAGTACTGAGGGAGCGCCGCACAGTCGGAGGGGCAGTACTGAGGGAGCGCCGCACTGTCGGAGGGGCAGTACTGAGGGAGCGCCGCACTGTCAGAGGGGCAGTACTGAGGGAGCGTCGCACTGTCGGAGGAGCAGTACTGAGGGAGCGCCGCACTGTCAGAGGGGCTGTACTGAGGGAGCGCCGCACTGCCGGAGGGGCAGTACTGAGGGAGCGCCGCACTGTCGGAGGGGCAGTACAGAGGGAGCGCCGCACTGTCGGAGGGGCAGTACTGAGGGAGCGCCGCACTGTCGGAGGCTCAGTACTGAGGGAGCGCCGCACTGTCGGAGGGGCAGTACTGAGGGAGGGCCGCACTGTCAGAGGGGCAGTACTGAGGGAGCGCCGCACAGTCAGAGGAGCAATACTAAGGGAGCGCCGCACTGTGGGAGGTCCAGTACTGAGGGAGCGCTGCACTGTCGGAGGGGCAGTACTGAGGGAGTGCCACACTGTCGAAGGGGTGGTATTGAGGGAGTGCCGCACTGTCGGAGGGGCACTACTGAGGGAGCATCACACAGTCAGAGGGGCAGTACTGAGGGAGCGCCGCACTGTGGGAGGGCAGTACTGAGGGAGCGCTGCACTGTCGGAGGGGCAGTACTGAGGGAGCGCCGCACTGTCGGACGGGGCAGTACTGAGGGAGCGCTGCACTGTCGGAGGGGCAGTACTGAGGGAGGTCTGCAGTGTGGGAGGGGCAGTGCTGAGGGAGCGCCACACTGTCGGAGGGGCAGTACTGAGGGTGCGCCGCACTGTCGGAGGGGCAGTACTGAGGGAGCGCTGCACTGTCGGAGGGGCAGTACTGAGGGAGCGCCGTACTGTCAGAGGGGCAGTACTGAGGGAGCGCCGCACTATCGGAGTGGCAGTACTGAGGGAGCGCCGCACTGTCGGAGGGGCAGTACTGAGGGAGCGCCGCACTGTCAGAGGGGCAGAACTGAGGGAGCGCCGCACTGTCAGAGCGGCAGTGCTGAAGGAGCGCCGCACTGTCAGAGGGGCAGTACTGTGGGAGCTCCGCACTTTCAGAGGGGCAGTACTGAGGGAAGGCCGCACTGTCAGAGGGGCAGTACTGAGGGAGCGCCGTACTGTCAGAGGGGCAGTACTGAGGGAGCACCGCACTGTCGGAGGGGCAGTACTGAGGGAGCGCCGCACTGTCGGAGGGGCAGTACTGAGGGAGCGCCGCACTGTCAGAGGGGCAGAACTGAGGGAGCGCCGCACTGCCAGAGCGGCAGTACTGAAGGAGCACCGCACTGTCAGAGGGGCAGTACTGAGGGAGCTCCGCACTTTCAGAGGGTAGTACTGAGGGAGCGCCGTACTGTCAGAGGGGCAGAACTGAGGGAGCACCGCACTGTCGGAGGGGCAGTACTGAGGGAGCGCCGCACTGTCAGAGGGGCTGTGCTGAGGGAGCGCCGCACTGTCGGAGGGGCAGTACTGAGGGAGCGCCGCAATATCGGAGGGCCAGTACTGAGAGAGCGCCGCACTGTCGGAGGGGCAGTACAGAGGGAGCGCCGCACTGTCGGAGGGGCAGTACTGAGGGAGCGCCGCACTGTCGGAGGGTCAGTACTGAGGGAGCGCCGCACTGTCGGAGGGTCAGTACTGAGGGAGCGCCGCACTGTCGGAGGGGCAGTACTGAGGGAGCGCCGCACTGTCGGAGGGGCAGTACTGAGGGAGCGCCGCACTGTCGGAGGTGCAGTACTGAGGGAGCGCCGCACTGTTGGAGGGGCAGTACTGAGGGAGCGCTGCACTGTCGGAGTTGCAGTACTGAGGGAGCGCTGCACTGTCAGAGGGCAGTACTGAGGGAGCGCCGCACTGTCGGAGGGGCAGTACTGAGGGTGCGCTGCACTGTCAGAGGGGCAGTACTGAGGGAGCGCCGCACTGTCGGAGGGGCAGTACTGAGGGAGCGCCGCACTGTCAGAGGGGCAGTACTGAGGGAGCGCCGCACTGCCGGAGGGGCAGTACTGAGGGAGCGCCGCACTGTCGGAGGGGCAGTACAGAGGGAGCGCCGCACTGTCGGAGGGGCAGTACTGAGGGAGCGCCGCACTGTCGGAGGGTCAGTACTGAGGGAGCGCCGCACTGTCGGAGGGGCAGTACTGAGGGAGTGCCGCACTGTCGGAGGGGCAGTACTGAGGGAGCGCCGCACAGTCAGAGGAGCAATACTAAGGGAGCGCCGCACTGTGGGAGGGGCAGTACTGAGGGAGCACTGCACTGTCGGAGGGGCAGTACTGAGGGAGTGCCTCACTGTCGAAGGGGCAGTACTGAGGGAGTGCCGCACTGTCGGAGGGGCAGTACTGTGGGAGCGCCGCACAGTCAGAGGAGCAATACTAAGGGAGCGCCGCACTGTGGGAGGGGCAGTACTGAGGGAGCACTGCACTGTCGGAGGGGCAGTACTGAGGGAGTGCCTCACTGTCGAAGGGGCAGTATTGAGGGAGTGCCGCACTGTCGGTGGGGCACTACTGAGGGAGCACCACACAGTCAGAGGGGCAGTACTGAGGGAGCGCCGCACTGTGGGAGGGGCAGTACTGAGGGAGCGCTGCACTGTCGGAGGGGCAGTACTGAGGGAGCGCCGCACTGTCGGACGGGCAGTACTGAGGGAGCGCTGCACTGTCGGAGGGGCAGTACTGAGGGAGTGCTGCAGTGTGGGAGGGGCAGTGCTGAGGGAGCGCCGCACTGTCGGAGGGGCAGTACTGAGGGTGCACCGCACTGTCGGAGGGGCAGTACTGAGGGAGCGCTGCACTGTCGGAGGGGCAGTACTGAGGGAGCGCCGTACTGTCAGTGGGGCAGTACTGAAGGAGCGCCGCACTGTCGGAGTGGCAGTACTGAGGGAGCGCCGCACTGTCGGAGGGGCAGTACTGAGGGAGCGCCGCACTGTCAGAGGGGCAGAACTGAGGGAGCGCCGCACTGTCAGAGCGGCAGTGCTGAAGTAGCGCCGCACTGTCAGAGGGGCAGAACTGAGGGAGCTCCGCACTTTCAGAGGGGCAGTACTGAGGGAGCGCCGCACTGTCAGAGGGGCAGTACTGAGGGAGCGCCGTACTGTCAGAGGGGCAGTACTGAGGGAGCACCACACTGTCGGAGGGGCAGTACAGAGGGAGCGCCGCACTGTCAGAGGGGCTGTACTGAGGGAGCGCCGCACTGTCGGAGGGGCAGTACTGAGGGAGCGCCGCACTGTCGGAGGGGCAGTACTGAGGGAGCGCCGCACTGTCGGAGGGGCAGTACAGAGGGAGCGCCGCACTGTCAGAGGGGCAGGACTGAGGGAGCGCCGCACTGTCGGAGGGTCAGTACTGAGGGTGCGCCGCACTGTCGGAGGGTCAGTACTGAGGGAGCGCCGCGCTGTCGGAGGGGCAGTACAGAGGGAGCGCCGCACTGTCGGAGGGGCAGTACTGAGGGAGCGCCGCACTGTCGGAGGGGCAGTACTGAGGGAGCGCCGCACTGTTGGAGGGGCTGTACTGAGGGAGCGCCGCATTGTCAGAGGGGCAGTACAGAGGGAGCGCCGCACTGTCGGTGAGGCAGTACTGAGGGAGCGCCGCACTGTTGGAGGCTCAGTACTGAGGGTGTGCCGCACTGTCGGAGGGGCAGTACTGAGGGAGGGCCGCACTGTCGGAGGGGCAGTACTGAGGGAGTGCCACACTGTCGAAGGGGCAGTATTGAGGGAGTGCCGCACTGTCGGAGGGGCACTACTGAGGGAGCACCACACAGTCAGAGGGGCAGGACTGAGGGAGCGCCGCACTGTGGGAGGGGCAGTACTGAGGGAGCGCTGCACTGTCGGAGGGGCAGTACTGAGGGAGCGCCGCACTGTCGGACGGGCAGTACTGAGGGAGCGCTGTACTGTCGGAGGGGCAGTACTTAGGGAGTGCCACACTGTCGAAGGGGCAGTACTGAGGGAGCGCCGCAGTGTGGGAGGGGCAGTACTGAGGGAGCGCCGCACTGTCGGAGTTGCAGCACTGAGGGAGCGCTGCACTGTCAGAGGGCAGTACTGAGGGAGCGCCGCACAGTCGGAGGGGCAGTACTGAGGGAGCGCCGCACTGTCGGAGGGGCAGTACTGAGGGAGCGCCGCACTGTCAGAGGGGCAGTACTGAGGGAGCGTCGCACTGTCGGAGGAGCAGTACTGAGGGAGCGCCGCACTGTCAGAGGGGCTGTACTGAGGGAGCGCCGCACTGCCGGAGGGGCAGTACTGAGGGAGCGCCGCACTGTCGGAGGGGCAGTACAGAGGGAGCGCCGCACTGTCGGAGGGGCAGTACCGAGGGAGCGCCGCACTGTCGGAGGCTCAGTACTGAGGGAGCGCCGCACTGTCGGAGGGGCAGTACTGAGGGAGGGCCGCACTGTCAGAGGGGCAGTACTGAGGGAGCGCCGCACAGTCAGAGGAGCAATACTAAGGGAGCGCCGCACTGTGGGAGGTCCAGTACTGAGGGAGCGCTGCACTGTCGGAGGGGCAGTACTGAGGGAGTGCCACACTGTCGAAGGGGTGGTATTGAGGGAGTGCCGCACTGTCGGAGGGGCACTACTGAGGGAGCACCACACAGTCAGAGGGGCAGTACTGAGGGAGCGCCGCACTGTGGGAGGGCAGTACTGAGGGAGCGCTGCACTGTCGGAGGGGCAGTACTGAGGGAGCGCCGCACTGTCGGACGGGCAGTACTGAGGGAGCGCTGCACTGTCGGAGGGGCAGTACTGAGGGAGGTCTGCAGTGTGGGAGGGGCAGTGCTGAGGGAGCGCCACACTGTCGGAGGGGCAGTACTGAGGGTGCGCCGCACTGTCGGAGGGGCAGTACTGAGGGAGCGCTGCACTGTCGGAGGGGCAGTACTGAGGGAGCGCCGTACTGTCAGAGGGGCAGTACTGAGGGAGCGCCGCACTATCGGAGTGGCAGTACTGAGGGAGCGCCGCACTGTCGGAGGGGCAGTACTGAGGGAGCGCCGCACTGTCAGAGGGGCAGAACTGAGGGAGCGCCGCACTGTCAGAGCGGCAGTGCTGAAGGAGCGCCGCACTGTCAGTGGGGCAGTACTGAGGGAGCTCCGCACTTTCAGAGGGGCAGTACTGAGGGAGCGCCGCACTGTCAGAGGGGCAGTACTGAGGGAGCGCCGTACTGTCAGAGGGGCAGTACTGAGGGAGCACCGCACTGTCGGAGGGGCAGTACTGAGGGAGCGCCGCACTGTCGGAGGGGCAGTACTGAGGGAGCGCCGCACTGTCAGAGGGGCAGAACTGAGGGAGCGCCGCACTGTCAGAGCGGCAGTACTGAAGGAGCACAGCACTGTCAGAGGGGCAGTACTGAGGGAGCTCCGCACTTTCAGAGGGGCAGTACTGAGGGAGCGCCGTACTGTCAGAGGGGCAGAACTGAGGGAGCACCGCACTGTCGGAGGGGCAGTACTGAGGGAGCGCCGCACTGTCAGAGGGGCTGTGCTGAGGGAGCGCCGCACTGTCGGAGGGGCAGTACTGAGGGAGCGCCGCAATATCGGAGGGGCAGTACTGAGAGAGCGCCGCACTGTCGGAGGGGCAGTACAGAGGGAGCGCCGCACTGTCGGAGGGGCAGTACTGAGGGAGCGCCGCACTGTCGGAGGGTCAGTACTGAGGGAGCGCCGCACTGTCGGAGGGTCAGTACTGAGGGAGCGCCGCACTGTCGGAGGGGCGGTACTGAGGGAGCGCCGCACTGTCGGAGGGGCAGTACTGAGGGAGCGCCGCACTGTCGGAGGTGCAGTACTGAGGGAGCGCCGCACTGTTGGAGGGGCAGTACTTAGGGAGCGCTGCACTGTCAGAGGGGCAGTACTGAGGGAGCGCCGCACTGTCGGAGAGGCAGTACTGAGGGAGCGCCGCACTGTTGGAGGGGCAGTACTGAGGGTGTGCCGCACTGTCGGAGGGGCAGTACTGAGGGAGGGCCGCACTGTCGGAGGGGCAGTACTGAGGGAGCGCCGCACTGTCGGAGGGGCAGTACTGAGGGAGCGCTGCACTGTCGGAGGGGCAGTACTGAGGGAGCGCTGCAGTGTGGGAGGGGCAGTACTGAGGGAGCGCCGCACTGTCGGAGTTGCAGTACTGAGGGAGCGCTGCACTGTCAGAGGGCAGTACTGAGGGAGCGCCGCACTGTCGGAGGGGCAGTACTGAGGGAGCGCCGCACTGTCGGAGGGGCAGTACTGAGGGAGCGCCGCACTGTCGGAGGGGCAGTACAGAGGGAGCGCCGCACTGTCGGAGGGGCAGTACTGAGGGAGCGCCGCACTGTCGGAGGGTCAGTACTGAGGGAGAGCCGCACTGTCGGAGGGGCAGTACTGAGGGAGGGCCGCACTGTCGGAGGGGCAGTACTGAGGGAGCGCCGCACAGTCAGAGGAGCAATACTAAGGGAGCGCCGCACTGTGGGAGTGGCAGTACTGAGGGAGCACTGCACTGTCGGAGGGGCAGTACTGAGGGAGTGCCTCACTGTCGAAGGGGCAGTATTGAGGGAGTGCCGCACTGTCGGAGGGGCACTACTGAGGGAGCACCACACAGTCAGAGGGGCAGTACTGAGGGAGCGCCGCACTGTGGGAGGGGCAGTACTGAGGGAGCACTGCACTGTCGGAGGGGCAGTACTGAGGGAGCGCCTCACTGTCGGACGGGCAGTACTGAGGGAGCGCTGCACTGTCAGAGGGGCAGTACTGAGGGAGGGCTGCAGTGTGGGAGGGGCAGTGCTGAGGGAGCGCCGCACTGTCGGAGGGGCAGTACTGAGGGTGCACCGCACTGTCGGAGGGGCAGTACTGAGGGAGCGCTGCACTGTCGGAGGGGCAGTACTGAGGGAGCGCCGTACTGTCAGTGGGGCAGTACTGAAGGAGCACCGCACTGTCGGAGTGGCAGTACTGAGGGAGCGCCGCACTGTCGGAGGGGCAGTACTGAGGGAGCGCCGCACTGTCAGAGGGGCAGAACTGAGGGAGCGCCGCACTGTCAGAGCGGCAGTGCTGAAGTAGCGCCGCACTGTCAGAGGGGCAGAACTGAGGGAGCTCCGCACTTTCAGAGGGGCTGTACTGAGGGAGCGTCGCACTGTCAGAGGGGCAGTACTGAGGGAGCGCCGTACTGTCAGAGGGGCAGTACTGAGGGAGCACCGCACTGTCAGAGGGGCAGTACTGAGGGAGCGCCGCACTGTCAGAGGGGCTGTACTGAGGGAGCGCCGCACTGTCGGAGGGGCAGTACTGAGGGAGCGCCGCCCTGTCGGAGGGGCAGTACTGAGGGAGCGCCGCACTGTCGGAGGGGCAGTACAGAGGGAGCACCGCACTGTCAGAGGGGCAGGACTGAGGGAGCGCCGCACTGTCGGAGGGTCAGTACTGTGGGTGCGCCGCACTGTCGGAGGGTCAGTACTGAGGGAGCGCCGCGCTGTCGGTGGGGCAGTACTGAGGGAGCGCCGCACTGTCGGAGGGGCAGTACTGAGGGAGCGCCGCACTGTCGGAGGGGCAGTACTGAGGGAGCGCCGCACTGTCGGAGGGGCAGTACAGAGGGAGCGACGTACTGTCGGAGAGGCAGTACTGAGGGAGCGCCGCACTGTTGGAGGGGCAGTACTGAGGGTGTGCCGCACTGTCGGAGGGGCAGTACTGAGGGAGGGCCGCACTGTCGGAGGGGCAGTACTGAGGGAGTGCCACACTGTCGAAGGGGCAGTACTGAGGGAGCGCCGCACTGTCGGAGTGGCAGTACTGAGGGAGCGCCGCACTGTCAGAGAGGCAGAACTGAGGGAGCGCCGCACTGTCAGAGCGGCCGTGCTGAAGGAGCGCCGCACTGTCAGAGGGGCAGTACTGAGGGAGCTCCGCACTTTCAGAGGGGCAGTACTGAGGGAGCGCCGCACTGTCAGAGGGGCAGTCCTGAGGGAGCGCCGTACTGTCAGAGGGGCAGTACTGAGGGAGCACCACACTGTCGGAGGGGCAGGACTGAGGGAGCGCCGCACTGTCAGAGGGGCTGTACTGAGGGAGCGCCGCACTGTCGGAGGGGCTGTACTGAGGGAGCGCCGCACTGTTGGAGGGGCAGTACTGAGGGAGCGCCGCACTGTCGGAGGGGCAGTACAGAGGGAGCGCCGCACTGTCGGAGGGGCAGTACTGAGGGAGCGCCGCACTGTCGGAGGGGCAGTCCTGAGGGAGCGCCGCACTGTCGGAGGGGCAGTACTGAGGGAGCGCTGCACTGTCAGGTGGTCAGTACTGAGGGAGCGCCATGCTGTCGGAGGGGCAGTACTGAGGGAGCGCCGCACTGTCGGAGGGGCAGTACTGAGGGAGCGCCGCACTGTCGGAGCGGCAGTCCTGAGGAAGCGCCGCACTGTTGGAGGGGCTGTACTGAGGGAGCGCCGCACTGTCAGAGTGGCAGTACTGAGGGAGCGCCGCACTATCGGAGAGGCAGTACTGAGGGAGCGCCGCACTGTTGGAGGGGCAGTACTGAGGGTGTGCCGCACTGTCGGAGGGGCAGTACTGAGGGAGGGCCGCACTGTCGGAGGGGCAGTACTGAGGTAGCGCCGCACAGTCAGGGGAGCAGCACTAAGGGAGCGCCGCACTGTGGGAGGGGCAGTACTGAGCGAGCGCTGCACTTTCGGAGGGGCATTACTGAGGGAGTGCCACACTGTCGAAGGAGCAGTATTGAGGAAGGGCTGCACTATCGGAGGGGCACTACTGAGGGAGCACCACACAGTCAGAGGGGCAGTGCTGAGGGAGCGCCGCACTGTCGGAGGGGTGGTACTGTGGGAGCGCTGCACTGTCAGGGGGGCAGTACTGAGGGAGCACCGCACTGTCGGAGGGGCAGTACTGAGGGAGCGACGCACTGTCGGAGGGGCAGTACTGAGGGAGCGCTGCACTGTTGGAGGGGCAGTACTGAGGGAGCGCCGCACTGTCGGACGGGCAGTACTGAGGGAGTGCTGCACTGTCGGAGGTGCAGTACTGAGGGAGGGCTGCAGTGTGGGAGGGGCAGTGCTGAGGGTGCGCCGCACTGTCGGAGGGGCAGTACTGAGGGAGCGCTGCACTGTCGGAGGGTCAGTACTGAGGGAACGCCGCACTGTCGGAGGGTCAATACTGAGGGAGCGCTGCACTGTCGGAGAGGCAGTACTGAGGGAGCGCCGCACTGTCGGAGGGGCAGCACTGAGGGAGCGCCGCACTGTCGGAGGGGCAGTACTGAGGGAGCGCCGCACTGTTGGAGAGGCAGTACTGAGGGAGCGCTGCACTGTCAGAGGGGCAGTACTGAGGGAGCGCCGCACTGTCGGAGAGGCAGTACTGAGGGAGCGCCGCACTGTTGGAGGGGCAGTACTGAGGGTGTGCCGCACTGTCGGAGAGGCACTACTGAGGGAGCACCACACAGTCAGAGGGGCAGTGCTGAGGGAGCGCCGCACTGTCGGAGGGGTGGTACTGTGGGAGCGCTGCACTGTCAGGGGGGCAGTACTGAGGGAGCACCGCACTGTCGGAGGGGCAGTACTGAGGGAGCGACGCACTGTCGGAGGGGCAGTACTGAGGGAGCGCTGCACTGTTGGAGGGGCAGTACTGAGGGAGCGCCGCACTGTCGGAGGTGCAGTACTGAGGGAGGGCTGCAATGTGGGAGGGGCAGTGCTGAGGGTGCGCCGCACTGTCGGAGGGGCAGTACTGAGGGAGCGCTGCACTGTCGGAGGGGCAGTACTGAGGGAGCGCTGCAGTGTGGGAGGGGCTGTACTGAGGGAGCGCCGCACTGTCGGAGTTGCAGTACTGATGGAGCGCTGCACTGTCAGAGGGCAGTACTGAGGGAGCGCTGCACTGTCGGAGGGGCAGTACTGAGGAAGCGCCGCACTGTCGGAGGGGCAGTACTGAGGGAGCGCTGCACTGTCAGAGGGGCAGTACTGAGGGAGCGCCGCACTGTCGGAGGGGCAGTACTGAGGGAGCGCCGCACTGTCAGAGGGGCAGAACTGAGGGAGCGCCGCACTGTCAGAGGGGCAGTACTGAAGGAGCGCCGCACTGTCAGAGGGGCAGTACTGAGGGAGCTCCGCACTGTCGGAGGGTCAGTACTGAGGGAGCGCCGCTCTGTCGGAGGGGCAGTACTGAGGGAGCGCCGCACTGTCGGAGGGTCAGTACTGAGGGAACGCCGCACTGTCGGAGGGTCAGTACTGAGGGAGCGCCGCACTGTCGGAGGGGCAGTACTGAGGGAGCACCGCACTGTCGGACGGGCAGTACTGAGGGAGCGCCGCACTGTCGGAGGGGCAGTACTGAGGGAGCGCCGCACTGTTGGAGGGGCAGTACTGAGGGAGCGCTGCACTGTCAGAGGGGCAGTACTGAGGGAGCGCCGCACTGTCGGAGAGGCAGTACTGAGGGTGCGCCGCACTGTCGGAGGGTCAGTACTGAGGGAGCGCCGCGCTGTCGGAGGGGCAGTACTGAGGGAGCGCCGCAGTGTCGGAGGGGCAGTACTGAGGGAGCGCCGCACTGTCGGAGGGGCAGTACTGAGGGAGCGCCGCACTGTTGGAGGGGCTGTACTGAGGGAGCGCCGCACTGTCAGAGGGGCAGTACAGAGGGAGCGACGTACTGTCGGAGAGGCAGTACTGAGGGAGCGCCGCACTGTTGGAGGGGCAGTACTGAGGGTGTGCCGCACTGTCGGAGGGGCAGTACTGAGGGAGGGCCGCACTGTCGGAGGGGCAGTACTGAGGGAGTGCCAAACTGTCGAAGGGGCAGTATTGAGGGAGTGCCGCACTGTCGGAGGGGCACTACTGAGGGAGCACCACACAGTCAGAGGGGCAGTACTGAGGGAGCGCCGCACTGTGGGAGGGGCAGTACTGAGGGAGCGCTGCACTGTCGGAGGGGCAGTACTGAGGGAGCGCCGCACTGTCGGACGGGCAGTACTGAGGGAGCGCTGTACTGTCGGAGGGGCAGTACTGAGGGAGTGCCACACTGTCGAAGGGGCAGTACTGAGGGAGCGCCGCACTGTCGGAGTGGCAGTACTGAGGGAGCGCCGCACTGTCGGAGGGGCAGTACTGAGGGAGCGCCGCACTGTCAGAGGGGCAGAACTGAGGGAGCGCCGCACTGTCAGAGCGGCCGTGCTGAAGGAGCGCCGCACTGTCAGAGGGGCAGTACTGAGGGAGCTCCGCACTTTCAGAGGGGCAGTACTGAGGGAGCGCCGCACTGTCAGAGGGGCAGTCCTGAGGGAGCGCCGTACTGTCAGAGGGGCAGTACTGAGAGAGCACCGCACTGTCGGAGGGGCAGGACTGAGGGAGCGCCGCACTGTCAGAGGGGCTGTACTGAGGGAGCGCCGCACTGTCGGAGGGGCTGTACTGAGGGAGCGCCGCACTGTTGGAGGGGCAGTACTGAGGGAGCGCCGCACTGTCGGAGGGGCAGTACAGAGGGAGCGCCGCACTGTCGGAGGGGCAGTACTGAGGGAGCGCCGCACTGTCGGAGGGGCAGTCCTGAGGGAGCGCCGCACTGTCAGAGTGGCAGTACTGAGGGAGCGCCGCACTATCGGAGAGGCAGTACTGAGGGAGCGCCGCACTGTTGGAGGGGCAGTACTGAGGGTGTGCCGCACTGTCGGAGGGGCAGTACTGAGGGAGGGCCGCACTGTCGGAGGGGCAGTACTGAGTTAGCGCCGCACTGTCGGAGGGGCAGTACTGAGGGAGCGCCGCACTGTCGGAGGGGCAGTCCTGAGGAAGCGCCGCACTGTTGGAGGGGCTGTACTGAGGGAGCGCCGCACTGTCAGAGTGGCAGTACTGAGGGAGCGCCGCACTATCGGAGAGGCAGTACTGAGGGAGCGCCGCACTGTTGGAGGGGCAGTACTGAGGGTGTGCCGCACTGTCGGAGGGGCAGTACTGAGGGAGGGCCGCACTGTCGGAGGGGCAGTACTGAGGTAGCGCCGCACAGTCAGGGGAGCAGTACTAAGGGAGCGCCGCACTGTGGGAGGGGCAGTACTGAGCGAGCGCTGCACTTTCGGAGGGGCATTACTGAGGGAGTGCCACACTGTCGAAGGAGCAGTATTGAGGAAGGGCTGCACTATCGGAGGGGCACTACTGAGGGAGCACCACACAGTCAGAGGGGCAGTGCTGAGGGAGCGCCGCACTGTCGGAGGGGTGGTACTGTGGGAGCGCTGCACTGTCAGGGGGGCAGTACTGAGGGAGCACCGCACTGTCGGAGGGGCAGTACTGAGGGAGCGACGCACTGTCGGAGGGGCAGTACTGAGGGAGCGCTGCACTGTTGGAGGGCAGTACTGAGGGAGCGCCGCACTGTCGGACGGGCAGTACTGAGGGAGTGCTGCACTGTCGGAGGTGCAGTACTGAGGGAGGGCTGCAGTGTGGGAGGGGCAGTGCTGAGGGTGCGCCGCACTGTCGGAGGGGCAGTACTGAGGGAGCGCTGCACTGTCGGAGGGTCAGTACTGAGGGAACGCCGCACTGTCGGAGGGTCAGTACTGAGGGAGCGCTGCACTGTCGGAGGGGCAGTACTGAGGGAGCGCCGCACTGTCGGAGGGGCAGCACTGAGGGAGCGCCGCACTGTCGGAGGGGCAGTACTGAGGGAGCGCCGCACTGTTGGAGGGGCA
This sequence comes from Somniosus microcephalus, assembly GCF_052327205.1. Classification (NCBI taxonomy): domain Eukaryota; kingdom Metazoa; phylum Chordata; class Chondrichthyes; order Squaliformes; family Somniosidae; genus Somniosus; species Somniosus microcephalus. The sequence goes on from NW_028225181.1 coordinate 15,133,100, forward strand.
GTACTGAGGGAGCGCTGCACTGTCAGAGGGGCAGTACTGAGGGAGCGCCGCACTGTCGGAGAGGCAGTACTGAGGGAGCGCCGCACTGTTGGAGGGGCAGTACTAAGGGTGTGCCGCACTGTCGGAGAGGCACTACTGAGGGAGCACCACACAGTCAGAGGGGCAGTGCTGAGGGAGCGCCGCACTGTCGGAGGGGTGGTACTGTGGGAGCGCTGCACTGTCAGGGGGGCAGTACTGAGGGAGCACCGCACTGTCGGAGGTGCAGTACTGAGGGAGCGACGCACTGTCGGAGGGGCAGTACTGAGGGAGCGCTGCACTGTTGGAGGGGCAGTACTGAGGGAGCGCCGCACTGTCGGACGGGCAGTACTGAGGGAGTGCTGCACTGTCGGAGGTGCAGTACTGAGGGAGGGCTGCAGTGTGGGAGGGGCAGTGCTGAGGGTGCGCCGCACTGTCGGAGGGGCAGTACTGAGGGAGCGCTGCACTGTCGGAGGGGCAGTACTGAGGGAGCGCTGCAGTGTGGGAGGGGCTGTACTGAGGGAGCGCCGCACTGTCGGAGTTGCAGTACTGATGGAGCGCTGCACTGTCAGAGGGCAGTACTGAGGGAGCGCTGCACTGTCGGAGGGGCAGTACTGAGGAAGCGCCGCACTGTCGGAGGGGCAGTACTGAGGGAGCGCTGCACTGTCAGAGGGGCAGTACTGAGGGAGCGCCCCACTGTCGGAGGGGCAGTACTGAGGGAGCGCCGCACTGTCAGAGGGGCAGAACTGAGGGAGCGCCGCACTGTCAGAGGGGCAGTACTGAAGGAGCGCCGCACTGTCAGAGGGGCAGTAATGAGGGAGCTCCGCACTGTCGGACGGTCAGTACTGAGGGAGCGCCGCTCTGTCGGAGGGGCAGTACTGAGGGAGCGCCGGACTGTCGGAGGGTCAGTACTGAGGGAACGCCGCACTGTCGGAGGGTCAGTACTGAGGGAGCGCCGCACTGTCGGAGGGGCAGTACTGAGGGAGCACCGCACTGTCGGAGGGGCAGTACTGAGGGAGCGCCGCACTGTCGGAGGGGCAGTACTGAGGGAGCGCCGCACTGTTGGAGGGGCAGTACTGAGGGAGCGCTGCACTGTCAGAGGGGCAGTACTGAGGGAGCGCCGCACTGTCGGAGAGGCAGTACTGAGGGTGCGCCGCACTGTCGGAGGGTCAGTACTGAGGGAGCGCTGCGCTGTCGGAGGGGCAGTACTGAGGGAGCGCCGCACTGTCGGAGGGGCAGTACTGAGGGAGCGCCGCACTGTCGGAGGGGCAGTACTGAGGGAGCGCCGCACTGTTGGAGGGGCTGTACTGAGGGAGCGCCGCACTGTCAGAGGGGCAGTACAGAGGGAGCGACGTACTGTCGGAGAGGCAGTACTGAGGGAGCGCCGCACTGTTGGAGGGGCAGTACTGAGGGTGTGCCGCACTGTCGGAGGGGCAGTACTGAGGGAGGGCAGCACTGTCGGAGGGGCAGTACTGAGAGAGTGCCAAACTGTCGAAGGGGCAGTATTGAGGGAGTGCCGCACTGTCGGAGGGGCACTACTGAGGGAGCACCACACAGTCAGAGGGGCAGTACTGAGGGAGCGCCGCACTGTGGGAGGGGCAGTACTGAGGGAGCGCTGCACTGTCGGAGGGGCAGTACTGAGGGAGCGCCGCACTGTCGGACGGGCAGTACTGAGGGAGCGCTGTACTGTCAGAGGGGCAGTACTGAGGGAGCACCGCACTGTCGGAGGGGCAGTACTGAGGGAGCGCCGCACTGTCAGAGGGGCTGTGCTGAGGGAGCGCCGCACTGTCGGAGGGGCAGAACTGAGGGAGCGCCGCAATATCGGAGGGGCAGTACTGAGAGAGCGCCGTACTGTCGGAGGGGGCAGTACAGAGGGAGCGCCGCACTGTCGGAGGGGCGAGTACTGAGGAAGCGCCGCACTGTCGGAGGGTCAGTACTGAGGTAGCGCCAGCACTGTCGGAGGGTCAGTACTGAGGGAGCGCCGCACTGTCAGAGGGGCAGTACTGAGGGAGCGCCCGCACTGTCGGAGGGGCAGTACTGAGGGAGCGCCGCACTGTCGGAGGTGCAGTACTGAGGGAGCGCCGCACTGTAGGAGAGGCAGTACTGAGGGAGCGCTGCAACTGTCAGAGGGGGCAGTACTGAGGGAGCGCCGCACTGTCGGAGAGGCAGTACTGAGGGAGCGCCTGCACTGTTGGAGGGGCAGTACTGAGGGTGTGCCGCACTGTCGGAGGGGCAGTACTGAGGGAGAGGCCGCACTGTCGGAGGGGCAGTACTGAGGGAGCGCCGCACTGTTGGAGGGGCAGTACTGAGGGAGCGCTGCACTGTCGGAGGGGCAGTACTGAGGGAGCGCTGCAGTGTGGGAGGGGCAGTACTGAGGGAGCGCCGCACTGTCGGAGTTGCAGTACTGAGGGAGCGCTGCACTGTCAGAGGGCAGTACTGAGGGAGCGCCGCACTGTCCGGAGGGGCAGTACTGAGGGAGAGCCGCACTGTCGGAGGGCAAGTACTGAGGGAGCGCTGCACTGTCAGAGGGGCAGTACTGAGGGAGCGCCGCACTGTCGGAGGGGCAGTACTGAGGGAGCGCCGCACTTTCAGAGGGGCAGTACTGAGGGAGCGCTGCACTGCCGGAGGGGCAGTACTGAGGGAGCGCCGCACTGTCAGAGGGCAGTACAGAGGGGAGCGCCGCACTGTCGGAGGGGCAAGTACTGAGGGAGCGCCGCACTGTCGGAGGGTCAGTACTGAGGGAGCGCCGCACTGTCGGAGGGGCAGTACTGAGGGAGGGCCGCACTGTCGGAGGGGCAGTACTGAGGGAGCGCCGCACAGTCAGAGGAGCAATACTAAGGGAGCGCCGCACTGTGGAGGGGCAGTACTGAGGGAGCGCTGCACTGTCGGAGGGGCAGTACTGAGGGAGTACCACACTGTCGGAAGGGGCAGTATTGAGGGAGTGCCGCACTGTCGGAGGGGCACTACTGAGGGAGCACCACACAGTCAGAGGGGCAGTACTGAGGGAGCGCCGCACTGTGGGAGGGGCAGTACTGAGGGAGGGCTGCACTGTCGGAGGGGCAGTACTGAGGGAGCGCCGCACTGTCGGACGGGCAGTACTGAGGGGAGCGCTGCACTGTCGGAGGGGCAGTACTGAGGGAGGGCTGCAGTGTGGGAGGGGGCAGTGCTGAGGAGCGCCGCACTGTCGGAGGGGCAGTACTGAGGGTGCGCCGCACTGTCGAAGGGGCAGTACTGAGGGAGCGCTTGCACTGTCGGAGGGGCAGTACTGAGGGGAGCGCCGTACTGTCAGAGGGGCAGTTACTGAGGGCGAGTGGCAGTACTGAGGGAGCGCCGCACTGTCGGAGGGGCAGTACTGAGGGAGCGCCGCACTGTCAGAGGGGCAGAACTGAGGGAGCGCCGCACTGTCAGAGCGGCAGTGCTGAAGGAGCGCCGCACTGTCAGAGGGGCAGCACTGAGGGAGCTCCGCACTTTCAGAGGGGCAGTACTGAGGGAGCGCCGCACTGTCAGAGGGGCAGTACTGAGGGAGCACCGTACTGTCAGAGGGGCAGTACTGAGGGAGCACCGCACTGTCGGAGGGGCAGTACTGAGGGAGCGCCGCACTGTCAGAGGGGCTGTACTGAGGGAGCGCCGCACTGTCGGAGGGGCAGTACTGAGGGAGCGCCGCACTGTCGGAGGGGCAGTACTGAGGGAGCGCCGCACTGTCGGAGGGGCAGTACAGAGGGAGCGCCGCACTGTCAGAGGGGCAGTACTGAGGGAGCGCCGCACTGTCGGAGGGTCAGTACTGAGGGAGCGCCGCACTGTCGGAGGTTCAGTACTGAGGGAGCGCCGCGCTGTCGGAGGGGCAGTACTGAGGGAGCGCCGCGCTGTCGGAGGGGCAGTACTGAGGTAGCGCCGCACTGTCGGAGGGGCAGTACTGAGGGAGCGCCGCACTGTTGGAGGGGCTGTACTGAGGGAGCGCCGCACTGTCAGAGGGGCAGTACTGAGGGAGCGCCGCACTGTCGGTGAGGCAGTACTGAGGGAGCGCCGCACTGTTGGAGGGGCAGTACTGAGGGTGTGCCGCACTGTCGGAGGGGCAGTACTGAGGGAGGGCCGCACTGTCGGAGGGGCAGTACTGAGGGAGGGCCACACTGTCGAAGGGGCAGTATTGAGGGAGTGCCGCACTGTCGGAGGGGCACTACTGAGGGAGCACCACACAGTCAGAGGGGCAGTACTGAGGGAGCGCCGCACTGTGGGAGGGGCAGTACTGAGGGAGCGCTGCACTGTCGGAGGGGCAGTACTGAGGGAGCGCCGCACTGTCGGACGGGCAGTACTGAGGGAGCGCTGTACTGTCGGAGGGGCAGTACTGAGGGAGGTCTGCAGTGTGGGAGGGGCAGTGCTGAGGGAGCGCCGCACTGTCGGAGGGGCAGTACTGAGGGTGCGCCGCACTGTCGGAGGGGCAGTACTGAGGGAGCGCTGCACTGTCGGAGGGGCAGTACTGAGGGAGCGCCGTACTGTCAGAGGGGCAGTACTGAGGGAGCGCCGCACTGTCGGAGTGGCAGTACTGAGGGAGCGCCGCACTGTCGGAGGGGCAGTACTGAGGGAGCGCCGCACTGTCAGAGGGGCAGAACTGAGGGAGCGCCGCACTGTCAGAGCGGCAGTGCTGAAGGAGCGCCGCACTGTCAGAGGGGCAGTACTGAGGGAGCTCCGCACTTTCAGAGGGGCAGTACTGAGGGAGCGCCGCACAGTCAGAGGGGCAGTCCTGAGGGAGCGCCGTATTGTCAGAGGGGCAGTACTGAGGGAGCACCGCACTGTCTGAGGGGCAGTACTGAGGGAGCGCCGCACTGTCAGAGGGGCTGTACCGAGGGAGCGCCTAGCGGCCGCACTGTCGGAGGGGCTGTACTGAGGGAGCGCTGCACTGTTGGAGGGGCAGTACTGAGGGAGCGCCGCACTGTCGGAGGGGCAGTACAGAGGGAGCGCCACACTGTCGGAGAGGCACTACTGAGGGAGCACCACACAGTCAGAGGGGCAGTGCTGAGGGAGCGCCGCACTGTCGGAGGGGTGGTACTGTGGGAGCGCTGCACTGTCAGGGGGGCAGTACTGAGGGAGCACCGCACTGTCGGAGGGGCAGTACTGAGGGAGCGACGCACTGTCGGAGGGGCAGTACTGAGGGAGCGCTGCACTGTTGGAGGGGCAGTACTGAGGGAGCGCCGCACTGTCGGACGGGCAGTACTGAGGGAGTGCTGCACTGTCGGAGGTGCAGTACTGAGGGAGGGCTGCAGTGTGGGAGGGGCAGTGCTGAGGGTGCGCCGCACTGTCGGGGGGGGCAGTACTGAGGGAGCGCTGCACTGTCGGAGGGGCAGTACTGAGGGAGCGCTGCAGTGTGGGAGGGGCTGTACTGAGGGAGCGCCGCACTGTCGGAGTTGCAGTACTGATGGAGCGCTGCACTGTCAGAGGGCAGTACTGAGGGAGCGCTGCACTGTCGGAGGGGCAGTACTGAGGAAGCGCCGCACTGTCGGAGGGGCAGTACTGAGGGAGCGCTGCACTGTCAGAGGGGCAGTACTGAGGGAGCGCCGCACTGTCGGAGGGGCAGTACTGAGGGAGCGCCGCACTGTCAGAGGGGCAGAACTGAGGGAGCGCCGCACTGTCAGAGGGGCAGTACTGAAGGAGCGCCGCACTGTCAGAGGGGCAGTACTGAGGGAGCTCCGCACTGTCGGAGGGTCAGTACTGAGGGAGCGCCGCTCTGTCGGAGGGGCAGTACTGAGGGAGCGCCGCACTGTCGGAGGGTCAGTACTGAGGGAACGCCGCACTGTCGGAGGGTCAGTACTGAGGGAGCGCCGCACTGTCGGAGGGGCAGTACTGAGGGAGCACCGCACTGTCGGAGGGGCAGTACTGAGGGAGCGCCGCACTGTCGGAGGGGCAGTACTGAGGGAGCGCCGCACTGTTGGAGGGGCAGTACTGAGGGAGCGCCGCACTGTCGGAGTGGCAGTACTGAGGGAGCGCCGCACTGTCAGAGGGGCAGTACTGAGGGAGCGCCGCACTGTCAGAGGGGCAGAACTGAGGGAGCGCCGCACTGTCAGAGCGGCAGTGCTGAAGGAGCGCCGCACTGTCAGAGGGGCAGTACTGAGGGAGCTCCGCACTTTCAGAGGGGCAGTACTGAGGGAGCGCCGCACAGTCAGAGGGGCAGTCCTGAGGGAGCGCCGTACTGTCAGAGGGGCAGTACTGAGGGAGCACCGCACTGTCTGAGGGGCAGTACTGAGGGAGCGCCGCACTGTCAGAGGGGCTGTACCGAGGGAGCGCCGCACTGTCGGAGGGGCTGTACTGAGGGAGCGCTGCACTGTTGGAGGGGCAGTACTGAGGGAGCGCCGCACTGTCGGAGGGGCAGTACAGAGGGAGCGCCGCACTGTCGGAGGGGCAGTACTGAGGGAGCGCCGCACTGTCGGAGGGTCAGTACTGAGGGAGCGCCGCACTGTCGGTGGGTCAGTACTGAGGGAGCGCCACGCTGTCGGAGGGGCAGTACTGAGGGAGCGCCGCACTGTCGGAGGGGCAGTACTGAGGGAGCGCCGCACTGTCGGAGGGGCAGTACTGAGGGAGCGCCGCACTGTTGGAGGGGCAGTACTGAGGGTGTGCCGCACTGTCAGAGGGGCAGTACTGAGGGAGGGCCGCACTGTCGGAGGGGCAGTACTGAGGTAGCGCCGCACAGTCAGGGTAGCAGTACTAAGGGAGCGCCGCACTGTGGAGAGGCAGTACTGAGCGAGCGCTGCACTTTCGGAGGGGCAGTACTGAGGGAGTGCCACACTGTCGAAGGGGCAGTATTGAGGAAGGGCTGCACTATCAGAGGGGCACTACTGAGGGAGCACCACACAGTCAGAGGGGCAGTGCTGAGGGAGCGCCGCACTGTCGGAGGGGTGGTACTGTGGGAGCGCTGCACTGTCAGGGGGGCAGTACTGAGGGAGCACCGCACTGTCGGAGGGGCAGTACTGAGGGAGCGACGCACTGTCGGAGGGGCAGTACTGAGGGAGCGCTGCACTGTTGGAGGGGCAGTACTGAGGGAGCGCCGCACTGTCGGACGGGCAGTACTGAGGGAGTGCTGCACTGTCGGAGGTGCAGTACTGAGGGAGGGCTGCAGTGTGGGAGGGGCAGTGCTGAGGGTGCGCCGCACTGTCGGAGGGGCAGTACTGAGGGAGCGCTGCACTGTCGGAGGGGCAGTACTGAGGGAGCGCTGCAGTGTGGGAGGGCTGTACTGAGGGAGCGCCGCACTGTCGGAGTTGCAGTACTGATGGAGCGCTGCACTGTCAGAGGGCAGTACTGAGGGAGCGCCGCACTGTCGGAGGGGCAGTACTGAGGGAGCGCCGCACTGTCAGAGGGGCAGTACTGAGGGAGCGCTGCACTGTCAGAGGGGCAGTACTGAGGGAGCGCCGCACTGTCGGAGGGGCAGTACTGAGGGAGCGCCGCACTGTCAGAGGGGCAGAACTGAGGGAGCGCCGCACTGTCAGAGGGGCAGTACTGAAGGAGCGCCGCACTGTCAGAGGGGCAGTACTGAGGGAGCTCCGCACTTTCAGAGAGGCAGTACTGAGGGAGTGCCGCACTGTCAGAGGGGCAGTACTGAGGGAGCGCCGTACTGTCAGAGGGGCAGTACTGAGGGAGCGCCGCACTGTCGGAGGTTCAGTACTGAGGGAGCGCCGCACTGTCGGAGGGGCAGTACTGAGGGAGCGCCGCACTGTCGGAGGGTCAGTACTGAGGGAGCGCCGCACTGTCGGAGGGGCAGTACTGAGGGAGTGCCGCACTGTCGGTGGGGCAGTACTGAGGGAGCGCCGCACTGTCGGAGGGGCAGTACTGAGGGAGCGCCGCACTGTTGGAGGGGCAGTACTGAGGGAGCGCTGCACTGTCAGAGGGGCAGTACTGAGGGAGCGCCGCACTGTCGGAGAGGCAGTACTGAGGGAGCGCCGCACTGTTGGAGGGGCAGTACTGAGGGTGTGCTGCACTGTCGGAGGGGCAGTACTGAGGGAGGGCCGCACTGTCGGAGGGGAAGTACTGAGGGAGCGCCGCACTGTCGGAGTGGCAGTACTGAGGGAGCGCTGCACTGTCGGAGGGGCAGTACTGAGGGAGCGCTGCAGTGTGGGAGGGGCAGTACTGAGGGAGCGCCGCACTGTCGGATTTGCAGTACTGATGGAGCGCTGCACTGTCAGAGGGCAGTACTGAGGGAGCGCCGCACTGTCGGAGGGGCAGTACTGAGGGAGCGCCGCACTGTCGGAGGGGCAGTACTGAGGGAGCGCTGCTCTGTCAGAGGGGCAGTACTGAGGGAATGCCGCACTGTCGGAGGGGCAGTACTGACGGAGCGCCGCACTGTCAGAGGGGCTGTACTGAGGGAGTGCCGCACTGCCGGAGGGGCAGTACTGAGGGAGCGCCTCACTGTTGGAGGGGCAGTACAGAGGGCGCGCCGCTCTGTCGGAGGGGCAGTACTGAGGGAGCGCCGCACTGTCGGAGTGTCAGTACTGAGGGTGCGCCGCACTGTCGGAGGGGCAGTACTGAGGGAGGGCCGCACTGTCGGAGGGGCAGTACTGAGGGAGCGCCGCACAGTCAGAGGAGCAATACTAAGGGAGCGCCGCACTGTGGGAGGGGCAGTACTGAGGGAGCGCTGCACTGTCGGAGGGGCACTACTGAGGGAGTGCCACACTGTCGAAGGGGCAGTATTGAGGGAGTGCCGCACTGTCGGAGGGGCACTACTGAGGGAGCACCACACAGTCAGAGGGGCAGTACTGAGGGAGCGCCGCACTGTGGGAGGGGCAGTATTGAGGGAGCGCTGCACTGTCGGAGGGGCAGTACTGAGGGAGCGCCGCACTGTCGGACGGGCAGTACTGAGGGAGCGCTGCACTGTCGGAGGGGCAGTACTGAGGGAGGGCTGCAGTGTGGGAGGGGCAGTGCTGAGGGAGCGCCGCACTGTCGGAGGGGCAGTAGTGAGGGTGCGCCGCACTGTCGGAGGGGCAGTACTGAGGGAGCGCTGCACTGTCGGAGGGGCAGTACTGAGGGAGCGCCGTACTGTCAGAGGGGCAGTACTGAGGGAGCGCCGCACTGTCGGAGTGGCAGTACTGAGGGAGCGCCGCACTGTCGGAGGGGCAGTACTGAGGGAGCGCCGCACTGTCAGAGGGGCAGAACTGAGGGAGCGCCGCACTGTCAGAGCGGCAGTGCTGAAGGAGCGCCGCACTGTCAGAGGGGCAGTACTGAGGGAGCTCCGCACTTTCAGAGGGGCAGTACTGAGGGAGCGCCGCACTGTCAGAGGGGCAGTACTGAGGGAGCGCCGTACTGTCAGAGGGGCAGTACTGAGGGAGCACCGCACTGTCGGAGGGGCAGTACTGAGGGAGCGCCGCACTGTCAGAGGGGCTGTACTGAGGGAGCGCCGCACTGTCGGAGGGGCAGTACTGAGGGAGCACCGCACTGTCGGAGGGGCAGTACTGAGGGAGCGCCGCACTGTCGGAGGGGCAGTACAGAGGGAGCGCCGCACTGTCGGAGGGGCAGTACTGAGGGAGCGCCGCACTGTCGGAGGGTCAGTACTGAGGGAGCGCCGCACTGTCGGAGGGTCAGTACTGAGGGAGCGCCGCGCTGTCGGAGGGGCAGTACTGAGGGAGCGCCGCACTGTCGGAGGGGCAGTACTGAGGGAGCGCCGCACTGTCGGAGGGGCAGTACTGAGGGAGCGCCGCACTGTTGGAGGGGCTGTACTGAGGGAGCGCCGCACTGTCAGAGGGGCAGTACTGAGGGAGCGCCGCACTGTCGGAGATGCAGTACTGAGGGAGCGCCGCACTGTTGGAGGGGCAGTACTGAGGGTGTGCCGCACTGTTGGAGGGGCAGTACTGAGGGAGGGCCGGACTGTCGGAGGGGCAGTACTGAGGTAGCGCCGCACAGTCAGGGGAGCAGTACTAAGGGAGCGCCGCACTGTGGGAGGGGCAGTACTGAGGGAGCGCTGCACTGTCGGAGGGGCAGTACTGAGGGAGTGCCACACTGTCGAAGGGGCAGTATTGAGGAAGGGCTGCACTATCGGAGGGGCACTACTGAGGGAGCACCGCACAGTCAGAGGGGCAGTGCTGAGGGAGCGCCGCACTGTCGGAGGGGTGGTACTGTGGGAGCGCTGCACTGTCAGGGGGGCAGTACTGAGGGAGCACCGCACTGTCGGAGTGGCAGTACTGAGGGAGCGATGCACTGTCGGAGGGGCAGTACTGAGGGAGCGCTGCACTGTTGGAGGGGCAGTACTGAGGGAGCGCCGCACTGTCGGAGGGGCAGTACTGAGGGAGCGCTGCACTGTCAGAGGGGCAGTACTGAGGGAGCGCCGCACTGTCGGAGGGGCAGTACTGAGGGAGCGCCGCACTGTCAGAGGGGCAGAATTGAGGGAGCGCCGCACTGTCAGAGGGGCAGTACTGAAGGAGCGCCGCACTGTCAGAGGGGCAGTACTGAGGGAGCTCCACACTTTCAGAGGGGCAGTACTGAGGGAGTGCCGCACTGTCAGAGGGGCAGTGCTGAGGGAGCGCCGTACTGTCAGAGGGGCAGTACTGAGGGAGCACCGCACTGTCGGAGGGGCAGTACTGAGGGAGCGCCGCACTGTCGGAGGGGCAGTACTGAGGGAGCGCCGCACTGTCGGAGGGGCAGTACAGAGGGAGCGCCGCACGGTCGGAGGGGCAGTACTGAGGGAGCGCCGCACTGTCAGTCAGAGGGTCAGTACTGAGGGAGCGCCGGACTGTCGGAGGGTCAGTACTGAGGGAGCGCTGCACTGTCAGAGGGGCAGTACTGAGGGAGCGCCGCACTGTCGGAGAGGCAGTACTGAGGGAGCGCCGCACTGTTGGAGGGTCAGTACTGAGGGAGCGCCGCACTGTCAGAGGGCAGTACTGAGGGAGCGCCGCACTGTCGGAGAGGTAGTACTGAGGGAGCGCCGCACAGTCGGAGGGGCAGTACTGAGGGAGCGCTGCACTGTCAGAGGGGCAGTACTGAGGGAGCGCCGCACTGTCGGAGGGGCAGTACAGAGGGAGCGCCGCACTGTCGGAGGGGCAGTACTGAGGGAGCGCCGCACTGTCGGAGGGTCAGTACTGAGGGAGCGCCGCACTGTCGGAGGCTCAGTACTGAGGGAGCGCCGCACTGTCGGAGGCTCAGTACTGAGGGAGCGCCGCACTGTCGGAGGGGCAGTACTGAGGGAGCGCTGCACTGTCAGAGGGGCAGTACTGAGGGAGCGCCGCACTGTAGGAGGGGCAGTACTGATGGAGCGCCGCACTGTCAGAGGGGCAGAACTGAGGGAGCGCCGCACTGTCAGAGGGGCAGTACTGAAGGAGCGCCGCACTGTCAGAGGGGCAGTACTGAGTGAGCTCCGCACTTTCAGAGGTGCAGTACTGAGGGAGTGCCGCACTGTCAGAGGGGCAGTACTGAGGGAGCGCCGTACTGTCAGAGGGGCAGTACTGAGGGAGCACCGCACTGTCGGAGGTGCAGTACTGAGGGAGCGCCGCACTGTCGGAGGGGCAGTACTGAGGGAGCGCCGCACTGTCGGAGGGGCAGTACAGAGGGAGCGCCGTGCTGTCGGAGGGGCAGCACTGAGGGAGCGCCGCACTGTCAGTCAGAGGGTCAGTACTGAGGGAGCGCCGCACTGTCGGAGGGTCAGTACTGAGGGAGCGCCGCACTGTCAGGGGGGCAGTACTGAGGGAGCGCCGCACTGTCGGAGAGGCAGTACTGAGGGAGCGCCGCACTGTTGGAGGGTCAGTACTGAGGGAGCGCCGCACTGTCAGAGGGCAGTACTGAGGGAGCGCCGCACTGTCGGAGGGGCAGTACTGAGGGAGCGCCGCACTGTCGGTGGGGCAGTACTGAGGGAGCGCTGCACTGTCAGAGGGGCAGTACTGAGGGAGCGCCGCACTGTCGGAGGGGCAGTACTGAGGGAGCGCCGCACTGTCAGAGGGGCTGTACAGAGGAAGCGCCGCACTGTCGGAGGGGCAGTACTGAGGGAGCGCAGCACTGTCGGAGGGGCAGTACAGAGGGAGCGCCGCACTGTCGGAGGGGCAGTACTGAGGGAGCGCCGCACTGTCGGAGGGTCAGTACTGAGGGAGCGCCGCACTGTCGGAGGGGCAGTACTGAGGGAGGGCCGCACTGTCGGAGGGGCAGTACTGAGGGAGCGCCGCACAGTCAGGGGGGCAGTACTGAGGGAGCGCCGCACTGTCGGAGAGGCAGTACTGAGGGAGCGCCGCACTTTTGGAGGGTCAGTACTGAGGGAGCGCCGCACTGTCAGAGGGCAGTACTGAGGGAGCGCCGCACTGTCGGAGGGGCAGTACTGAGGGAGCGCCGCACTGTCGGAGGGGCAGTACTGAGGGAGCGCTGCACTGTCAGAGGGGCAGTACTGAGGGAGCGCCGCACTGTCGGAGGGGCAGTACTGAGGGAGCGCCGCACTGTCAGAGGGGCTGTACTGAGGAAGCGCCGCACTGTCGGAGGGGCAGTACTGAGGGAGCGCAGCACTGTCGGAGGGGCAGTACAGAGGGAGCGCCGCACTGTCGGAGGGGCAGTACTGAGGGAGCGCCGCACTGTCGGAGGGTCAGTACTGAGGGAGCGCCGCACTGTCGGAGGGGCAGTACTGAGGGAGGGCCGCACTGTCGGAGGGGCAGTACTGAGGGAGCGCCGCACAGTCAGAGGAGCAGTACTAAGGGAGCGCCGCACTGTGGGAGGGGCAGTACTGAGGGAGCGCTGCACTGTCGGAGGGGCAGTACTGAGGGAGTGCCACACTGTCGAAGGGGCAGTATTGAGGGAGTGCTGCACTGTCGGAGGGGCAGTACTGAGGGAGCGCCGTACTGTCGGAGTGTCAGTACTGAGGGAGCGCCTCACTGTCAGAGGGGCAGTACACAGGGAGCGCCGCACTGTCGGAGGGGCAGTACTGAGGGAGCACCGCACAGTCAGAGGAGCAGTACTAAGGGAGCGCCGCACTGTGGGAGGGGCAGTACTGAGGGAGCGCCGCACTGTGGGAGGGGCAGTACTGAGGGAGTGCCACACTGTCGAAGGGGCAGTATTGAGGGAGTGCCGCACTGTCGGAGGGGCACTACTGAGGGAGCACCACATAGTCAGAGGGGCAGTACTGAGGGAGCGCCGCACTGTCGGAGGGGCAGTACTGAGGGAGCGCTGCACTGCCGGAGGGGCAGTACTGAGGGAGCGCCGCACTGTCGGACGGGCAGTACTGAGGGAGCGCTGCACTGTCGGAGGGGCAGTACTGAGGGAGGGCTGCAGTGTGGGAGGGGCAGTGCTGAGGGAGCGCTGCACTGTTGGAGGGGCAGTACTGAGGGAGCGCCGCACTGTCGGAGGGGCAGTACTGAGGGAGCGCTGCACTGTCAGAGGGGCAGTACTGAGGGAGCGCCGCACTGTCGGAGGGGCAGTACTGAGGGAGCGCCGCACTGTCAGAGGGGCAGAATTGAGGGAGCGCCGCACTGTCAGAGGGGCAGTACTGAAGGAGCGCCGCACTGTCAGAGGGGCAGTACTGAGGGAGCTCCACACTTTCAGAGGGGCAGTACTGAGGGAGTGCCGCACTGTCAGAGGGGCAGTGCTGAGGGAGCGCCGTACTGTCAGAGGGGCAGTACTGAGGGAGCACCGCACTGTCGGAGGGGCAGTACTGAGGGAGCGCCGCACTGTCGGAGGGGCAGTACTGAGGGAGCGCCGCACTGTCGGAGGGGCAGTACAGAGGGAGCGCCGCACGGTCGGAGGGGCAGTACTGAGGGAGCGCCGCACTGTCAGTCAGAGGGTCAGTACTGAGGGGAGCGCCGGACTGTCGGAGGGTCAGTACTGAGGGAGCGCTGCACTGTCAGAGGGGCAGTACTGAGGGAGCGCCGCACTGTCGGAGAGGCAGTACTGAGGGAGCGCCGCACTGTTGGAGGGTCAGTACTGAGGGAGCGCCGCACTGTCAGAGGGCAGTACTGAGGGAGCGCCGCACTGTCGGAGAGGTAGTACTGAGGGAGCGCCGCACAGTCGGAGGGGCAGTACTGAGGGAGCGCTGCACTGTCAGAGGGGCAGTACTGAGGGAGCGCCGCACTGTCGGAGGGGCAGTACAGAGGGAGCGCCGCACTGTCGGAGGGGCAGTACTGAGGGAGCGCCGCACTGTCGGAGGGTCAGTACTGAGGGAGCGCCGCACTGTCGGAGGCTCAGTACTGAGGGAGCGCCGCACTGTCGGAGGCTCAGTACTGAGGGAGCGCCGCACTGTCGGAGGGGCAGTACTGAGGGAGCGCTGCACTGTCAGAGGGGCAGTACTGAGGGAGCGCCGCACTGTAGGAGGGGCAGTACTGATGGAGCGCCGCACTGTCAGAGGGGCAGAACTGAGGGAGCGCCGCACTGTCAGAGGGGCAGTACTGAAGGAGCGCCGCACTGTCAGAGGGGCAGTACTGAGTGAGCTCCGCACTTTCAGAGGTGCAGTACTGAGGGAGTGCCGCACTGTCAGAGGGGCAGTACTGAGGGAGCGCCGTACTGTCAGAGGGGCAGTACTGAGGGAGCACCGCACTGTCGGAGGTGCAGTACTGAGGGAGCGCCGCACTGTCGGAGGGGCAGTACTGAGGGAGCGCCGCACTGTCGGAGGGGCAGTACAGAGGGAGCGCCGTGCTGTCGGAGGGGCAGCACTGAGGGAGCGCCGCACTGTCAGTCAGAGGGTCAGTACTGAGGGAGCGCCGCACTGTCGGAGGGTCAGTACTGAGGGAGCGCCGCACTGTCAGGGGGGCAGTACTGAGGGAGCGCCGCACTGTCGGAGAGGCAGTACTGAGGGAGCGCCGCACTGTTGGAGGGTCAGTACTGAGGGAGCGCCGCACTGTCAGAGGGCAGTACTGAGGGAGCGCCGCACTGTCGGAGGGGCAGTACTGAGGGAGCGCCGCACTGTCGGTGGGGCAGTACTGAGGGAGCGCTGCACTGTCAGAGGGGCAGTACTGAGGGAGCGCCGCACTGTCGGAGGGGCAGTACTGAGGGAGCGCCGCACTGTCAGAGGGGCTGTACAGAGGAAGCGCCGCACTGTCGGAGGGGCAGTACTGAGGGAGCGCAGCACTGTCGGAGGGGCAGTACAGAGGGAGCGCCGCACTGTCGGAGGGGCAGTACTGAGGGAGCGCCGCACTGTCGGAGGGTCAGTACTGAGGGAGCGCCGCACTGTCGGAGGGGCAGTACTGAGGGAGGGCCGCACTGTCGGAGGGGCAGTACTGAGGGAGCGCCGCACAGTCAGGGGGGCAGTACTGAGGGAGCGCCGCACTGTCGGAGAGGCAGTACTGAGGGAGCGCCGCACTTTTGGAGGGTCAGTACTGAGGGAGCGCCGCACTGTCAGAGGGCAGTACTGAGGGAGCGCCGCACTGTCGGAGGGGCAGTACTGAGGGAGCGCCGCACTGTCGGAGGGGCAGTACTGAGGGAGCGCTGCACTGTCAGAGGGGCAGTACTGAGGGAGCGCCGCACTGTCGGAGGGGCAGTACTGAGGGAGCGCCGCACTGTCAGAGGGGCTGTACTGAGGAAGCGCCGCACTGTCGGAGGGGCAGTACTGAGGGAGCGCAGCACTGTCGGAGGGGCAGTACAGAGGGAGCGCCGCACTGTCGGAGGGGCAGTACTGAGGGAGCGCCGCACTGTCGGAGGGTCAGTACTGAGGGAGCGCCGCACTGTCGGAGGGGCAGTACTGAGGGAGGGCCGCACTGTCGGAGGGGCAGTACTGAGGGAGCGCCGCACAGTCAGAGGAGCAGTACTAAGGGAGCGCCGCACTGTGGGAGGGGCAGTACTGAGGGAGCGCTGCACTGTCGGAGGGGCAGTACTGAGGGAGTGCCACACTGTCGAAGGGGCAGTATTGAGGGAGTGCTGCACTGTCGGAGGGGCAGTACTGAGGGAGCGCCGTACTGTCGGAGTGTCAGTACTGAGGGAGCGCCTCACTGTCAGAGGGGCAGTACACAGGGAGCGCCGCACTGTCGGAGGGGCAGTACTGAGGGAGCACCGCACAGTCAGAGGAGCAGTACTAAGGGAGCGCCGCACTGTGGGAGGGGCAGTACTGAGGGAGCGCCGCACTGTGGGAGGGGCAGTACTGAGGGAGTGCCACACTGTCGAAGGGGCAGTATTGAGGGAGTGCCGCACTGTCGGAGGGGCACTACTGAGGGAGCACCACATAGTCAGAGGGGCAGTACTGAGGGAGCGCCGCACTGTCGGAGGGGCAGTACTGAGGGAGCGCTGCACTGCCGGAGGGGCAGTACTGAGGGAGCGCCGCACTGTCGGACGGGCAGTACTGAGGGAGCGCTGCACTGTCGGAGGGGCAGTACTGAGGGAGGGCTGCAGTGTGGGAGGGGCAGTGCTGAGGGAGCGCCGCACTGACGGAGGGGCAGTACTGAGGGTGCGCCGCACTGTCGGAGGGGCAGTACTGAGGGAGCGCTGCACTTTCGGAGGGGCAGTACTGAGGGAGCGCCGTACTGTCGGAGGGGCAGTACTGAGGGAGCGCCGCACTGTCAGAGGGGCAGAACTGAGGGAGCGCCGCACTGTCAGAGCGGCAGTACTGAAGGAGCGCCGCACTGTCAGAGGGGCTGTACTGAGGGAGCGCCGCACTGTCGGAGGGGCAGTACTGAGGGAGCGCAGCACTGTCGGAGGGGCAGTACAGAGGGAGCGCCGCATTGTTGGAGGGGCAGTACTGAGGGAGCGCCGCACTGTCGGAGGGTCAGTACTGAGGGAGCGCCGCACTGTCGGAGGGGCAGTACTGAGGGAGGGCCGCACTGTCGGAGGGGCAGTACTGAGGGAGCGCCGCACAGTCAGAGGAGCAGTACTAAGGGAGCGCTGCACTGTCGGAGGGGCAGTACTGAGGGAGTGCCACACTGTCGAAGGGGCAGTATTGAGGGAGTGCTGCACTGTCGGAGGGGCAGTACTGAGGGAGCGCCGTACTGTCGGAGTGTCAGTACTGAGGGAGCGCCTCACAGTCAGAGGGGCAGTACTCAGGGAGCGCCGCACTGTCGGAGGGGCAGTACTGAGGGAGCACCGCACAGTCAGAGGAGCAGTACTAAGGGAGCGCCGCACTGTGGGAGGGGCAGTACTGAGGGAGCGCCGCACTGTGGGAGGGGCAGTACTGAGGGAGTGCCACACTGTCGAAGGGGCAGTATTGAGGGAGTGCCGCACTGTCGGAGGGGCACTACTGAGGGAGCACCACATAGTCAGAGGGGCAGTACTGAGGGAGCGCCGCACTGTCGGAGGGGCAGTACTGAGGGAGCGCTGCACTGCCGGAGGGGCAGTACTGAGGGAGCGCCGCACTGTCGGACGGGCAGTACTGAGGGAGCGCTGCACTGTCGGAGGGGCAGTACTGAGGGAGGGCTGCAGTGTGGGAGGGGCAGTGCTGAGGGAGCGCCGCACTGACGGAGGGGCAGTACTGAGGGTGCGCCGCACTGTCGGAGGGGCAGTACTGAGGGAGCGCTGCACTGTCGGAGGGGCAGTACTGAGGGAGCGCCGTACTGTCGGAGGGGCAGTACTGAGGGAGCGCCGCACTGTCAGAGGGGCAGAACTGAGGGAGCGCCGCACTGTCAGAGCGGCAGTACTGAAGGAGCGCCGCACTGTAAGAGGGGCTGTACTGAGGGAGCGCAGCACTGTCGGAGGGGCAGTACTGAGGGAGCGCAGCACTGTCGGAGGGGCAGTACAGAGGGAGCGCCGCATTGTTGGAGGGGCAGTACTGAGGGAGCGCCGCACTGTCGGAGGGTCAGTACTGAGGGAGCGCCGCACTGTCGGAGGGGCAGTACTGAGCGAGCGCCGCACTGTTGGAGGGGCAGTACTGAGGGTGTGCCGCACTGTCGGAGGGGCAGTACTGAGGGAGGGCTGCACTGTCGGAGGGGCAGTACTGAGGTAACGCCGCACAGTCAGGGGAGCAGTACTAAGGGAGCGCTGCACTGTCGGAGGGGCAGTACTGAGGGAGCGCAGCACTGTCGGAGGGGCAGTACAGAGGGAGCGCCGCATTGTCGGAGGGGCAGTACTGAGGGAGCGCCGCACTGTCGGAGGGTCAGTACTGAGGGAGCGCCGCACTGTCGGAGGGGCAGTACTGAGGGAGGGCCGCACTGTCGGAGGGGCAGTACTGAGGGAGCGCCGCACAGTCAGAGGAGCAGTACTAAGGGAGCGCCGCACTGTGGGAGGGGCAGTACTGAGGGAGCGCTGCACTGTCGGAGGGGCAGTACTGAGGGAGTGCCACACTTTCGAAGGGGCAGTATTGAGGGAGTGCTGCACTGTCGGAGGGGCAGTACTGAGGGAGCGCCGTACTGTCGGAGTGTCAGTACTGAGGGAGCGCCTCACAGTCAGAGGGGCAGTACTCAGGGAGCGCCGCACTGTCGGAGGGGCAGTACTGAGGGAGCACCGCACAGTCAGAGGAGCAGTACTAAGGGAGCGCCGCACTGTGGGAGGGGCAGTACTGAGGGAGCGCCGCACTGTGGGAGGGGCAGTACTGAGGGAGTGCCACACTGTCGAAGGGGCAGTATTGAGGGAGTGCCGCACTGTCGGAGGGGCACTACTGAGGGAGCACCACATAGTCAGATGGGCAGTACTGAGGGAGCGCCGCACTGTCGGAGGGGCAGTACTGAGGGAGCGCTGCACTGCCGGAGGGGCAGTACTGAGGGAGCGCCGCACTGTCGGACGGGCAGTACTGAGGGAGCGCTGCACTGTCGGAGGGGCAGTACTGAGGGAGGGCTGCAGTGTGGGAGGGGCAGTGCTGAGGGAGCGCCGCACTGACGGAGGGGCAGTACTGAGGGTGCGCCGCACTGTCGGAGGGGCAGTACTGAGGGAGCGCTGCACTGTCGGAGGGGCAGTACTGAGGGAGCGCCGTACTGTCGGAGGGGCAGTACTGAAGGAGCGCCGCACTGTCAGAGGGGCAGAACTGAGGGAGCGCCGCACTGTCAGAGCGGCAGTACTGAAGGAGCGCCGCACTGTCAGAGGGGCTGGACTGAGGGAGCGCCGCACTGTCGGAGGGGCAGTACTGAGGGAGCGCAGCACTGTCGGAGGGGCAGTACAGAGGGAGCGCCGCATTGTCGGAGGGGCAGTACTGAGGGAGCGCCGCACTGTCGGAGGGTCAGTACTGAGGGAGCGCCGCACTGTCGGAGGGGCAGTACTGAGCGAGCGCCGCACTGTTGGAGGGGCAGTACTGAGGGTGTGCCGCACTGTCGGAGGGGCAGTACTGAGGGAGGGCCGCACTGTCGGAGGGGCAGTACTGAGGTAACGCCGCACAGTCAGGGGAGCAGTACTAAGGGAGCGCTGCACTGTCGGAGGGGCAGTACTGAGGGAGCGCCGCACCTTCGGAGGGGCAGTACTGAGGGAGCGCCGCACCTTCGGAGGGGCAGTACTGAGGGAGCGCCGCACTGTCAGATGGGCAGAACTGAGGGAGCGCCGCACTGTCAGAGCGGCAGTACTGAAGGAGCGCCGCACTGTCAGAGGGGCAGTACTGAGGGAGCTCCGCACTTTCAGAGGGGCAGTACTGAGGGAGCGCCGTCCTGTCAGAGGGGCAGTACTGAGGGAGCACCGCACTGTCGGAGGGGCAGTACTGAGGGAGCGCCGCTCTGTCAGAGTGGCTGTACTGAGGGAGCGCCGCACTGTCGGAGGGGCAGTACTGAGGGAGCGCCACACTGTCGGAGGGGCAGTACTGAGGGAGCGCCGCACTGTCGGAGGGGCAGTACAGAGGGAGCGCCGCACTGTCGGAGGGGCAGTACTGAGGCAGCGCCGCACTGTCGGAGGGTCAGTACTGAGGGAGCGCCGCACTGTCGGAGAGTCAGTACTGAGGGAGCGTCGCACTGTCGGAGGGGCAGTACTGAGGGAGCGCCGCACTGTCAGAGGGGCAGTACTGAGGGAGCGCCGCACTGTCGGAGGGGCTGTACTGAGGGAGCGCCGCACTGTCAGAGGAGCAGTACTGAGGGAGCGCCGCACTGTCGGAGAGGCAGTACTGAGGGAGCGCCGCACTGTTGGAGGGGCAGTACTGAGGGTGTGCCGCACTGTCGGAGGGGCAGTACTGAGGGAGGGCCGCACTGTCGGAGGGGCAGTACTGAGGGAGCGCTGCACTGTCGGATGGGCAGCACTGAGGGAGTGCCACACTGTCGGTGGGGAAGTACTGAGGGAGCGCCGCACTGTCGGAGGGGCAGTACTGAGGGAGCGCTGCACTGTCGGAGGGGCAGTACTGAGGGAGCGCTGCAGTGTGGGAGGGGCAGTACTGAGGGAGCGCCGCACTGTCGGAGTTGCAGTACTGAGGGAGCGCTGCACTGTCAGAGGGCAGTACTGAGGGAGCGCCGCACTGTCGGAGGGGCAGTACTGAGGGAGCGCCGCACTGTCGGAGGGGCAGTACTGAGGGAGCGCTGCACTGTCAGAGGGGCAGGACTGAGGGAATGCCGCACTGTCGGAGGGGCAGTACTGAGGGAGCGCCGCACTGTCAGAGGGGCTGTACTGAGGGAGCGCCGCACTGCCGGAGGGGCAGTACTGAGGGAGCGCCTCACTGTCGGAGGGGCAGTACAGAGGGCGCGCCGCTCTGTCGGAGGGGCAGTACTGAGGGAGCGCCGCACTGTCGGAGGGTCAGTACTGAGGGAGCGCCGCACTGTCGGAGGGGCAGTACTGAGGGAGGGCCGCACTGTCGGAGGGGCAGTACTGAGGGAGCGCCGCACAGTCAGAGGAGCAATACTAAGGGAGCGCTGCACTGTGGGAGGGGCAGTACTGAGGGAGCGCTGCACTGTCGGAGGGGCAGTACTGAGGGAGTGCCACACTGTCGAAGGGGCAGTATTGAGGGAGTGCCGCACTGTCGGAGGGGCACTACTGAGGGAGCACCACACAGTCAGAGGGGCAGTACTGAGGGAGCGCCGCACTGTGGGAGGGGCAGTATTGAGGGAGCGCTGCACTGTCGGAGGGGCAGTACTGAGGGAGCGCCGCACTGTCGACGGGCAGTACTGAGTGAGCGCTGCACTGTCGGAGGGCAGTACTGAGGGATGGCTGCAGTGTGGGAGGGCAGTGCTGAGGGAGCGCCGCACTGTCGGAGGGGCAGTACTGAGGGTGCGCCGCACTGTCGGAGGGGCAGTACTGAGGGAGCGCTGCACTGTCGGAGGGGCAGTACTGAGGGAGCGCCGTACTGTCAGAGGGGCAGTACTGAGGGAGCGCCGCACTGTCGGAGTGGCAGTACTGATTGAGCGCCGCACTGTCGGAGGGGCAGTACTGAGGGAGCGCCGCACTGTCAGAGGGGCAGAACTGAGGGAGCGCCGCACTGTCAGAGCGGCAGTGCTGAAGGAGCGCCGCACTGTCAGAGGGGCAGTACTGGGGAGCTCCGCACTTTCAGAGGGGCAGTACTGAGGGAGCGCCGCACTGTCAGAGGGGCAGTACTGAGGGAGTGCCGTACTGTCAGAGGGGCAGTACTGAGGGAGCACCGCACTGTCGGAGGGGCAGTACTGAGGGAGCGCTGCACTGTCGGAGGGGCAGCACTGAGGGAGTGCCACACTGTCGGTGGGGAAGTACTGAGGGAGCGCCGCACTGTCGGAGGGGCAGTACTGAGGGAGCGCTGCACTGTCGGAGGGGCAGTACTGAGGGAGCGCTGCAGTGTGGGAGGGGCAGTACTGAGGGAGCGCCGCACTGTCGGAGTTGCAGTACTGAGGGAGCGCCGCACTGTCAGAGGGCAGTACTGAGGGAGCGCCGCACTGTCGGAGGGGCAGTACTGAGGGAGCGCCGCACTGTCGGAGGGGCAGTACTGAGGGAGCGCTGCACTGTCAGAGGGGCAGTACTGAGGGAATGCCGCACTGTCGGAGGGGCAGTACTGAGGGAGCGCCGCACTGTCAGAGGGGCTGTACTGAGGGAGCGCCGCACTGCCGGAGGGGCAGTACTGAGGGAGCGCCTCACTGTCGGAGGGGCAGTACAGAGGGCGCGCCGCTCTGTCGGAGGGGCAGTACTGAGGGAGCGCCGCACTGTCGGAGGGTCAGTACTGAGGGAGCGCCGCACTGTCGGAGGGGCAGTACTGAGGGAGGGCCGCACTGTCGGAGGGGCAGTACTGAGGGAGCGCCGCACAGTCAGAGGAGCAATACTAAGGGAGCGCTGCACTGTGGGAGGGGCAGTACTGAGGGAGCGCTGCACTGTCGGAGGGGCAGTACTGAGGGAGTGCCACACTGTCGAAGGGGCAGTATTGAGGGAGTGCCGCACTGTCGGAGGGGCACTACTGAGGGAGCACCACACAGTCAGAGGGGCAGTACTGAGGGAGCGCCGCACTGTGGGAGGGGCAGTATTGAGGGAGCGCTGCACTGTCGGAGGGGCAGTACTGAGGGAGCGCCGCACTGTCGACGGGCAGTACTGAGTGAGCGCTGCACTGTCGGAGGGGCAGTACTGAGGGATGGCTGCAGTGTGGGAGGGGCAGTGCTGAGGGAGCGCCGCACTGTCGGAGGGGCAGTACTGAGGGTGCGCCGCACTGTCGGAGGGGCAGTACTGAGGGAGCGCTGCACTGTCGGAGGGGCAGTACTGAGGGAGCGCCGTACTGTCAGAGGGGCAGTACTGAGGGAGCGCCGCACTGTCGGAGTGGCAGTACTGAGGGAGCGCCGCACTGTCAGAGGGGCAGAACTGAGGGAGCGCCGCACTGTCAGAGCGGCAGTGCTGAAGGAGCGCCGCACTGTCAGAGGGGCAGTACTGAGGGAGCTCCGCACTTCAGAGGGGCAGTACTGAGGGAGCGCCGCACTGTCAGAGGGGCAGTACTGAGGGAGCGCCGTACTGTCAGAGGGGCAGTACTGAGTGAGCACCGCACTGTCGGAGGGGCAGTACTGAGGGAGCGCCGCACTGTCAGAGGGGCTGTACTGAGGGAGCGCCGCACTGTCGGAGGGGCAGTACTGAGGGAGCGCCGCACTGTCGGAGGGGCAGTACTGAGGGAGCGCCGCACTGTCGGAGGGGCAGTACAGAGGGAGCGCCGCACTGTCGGAGGGGCAGTACTGAGGGAGCGCCGCACTGTCGGGGGGTCAGTACTGAGGGAGCGCCGCACTGTCGGAGGGTCAGTACTGAGGGAGCGCCGCGCTGTCGGAGGGGCAGTACTGAGGGAGCGCCGCACTGTCGGAGGGCAGTACTGAGGGAGCGCCGCACTGTCGGAGGGGCAGTACTGAGGGAGCGCCGCACTGTTGGAGGGGCAGTACTGAGGGAGGGCCGCACTGTCGGAGGGGCAGTACTGAGGGAGCGCCGCACAGTCAGAGGAGCAGTACTAAGGGAGCGCCGCACTGTGGGAGGGGCAGTACTGAGGGAGCGCTGCACTGTCGGAGGGGCAGTACTGAGGGAGTGCCACACTGTCGAAGGGGCAGTATTGAGGGAGTGCTGCACTGTCGGAGGGGCAGTACTGAGGGAGCGCCGTACTGTCGGAGTGTCAGTACTGAGGGAGCGCCTCACTGTCAGAGGGGCAGTACTCAGGGAGCGCCGCACTGTCGGAGGGGCAGTACTGAGGGAGCACCGCACAGTCAGAGGAGCAGTACTAAGGGAGCGCCGCACTGTGGGAGGGGCAGTACTGAGGGAGTGCCACACTGTCGAAGGGGCAGTACTGAGGGAGCGCCGCACTGTCGGAGGGGCAGTACTGAGGGAGCGCTGCACTGCCGGAGGGGCAGTACTGAGGGAGCGCCGCACTGTCGGACGGGCAGTACTGAGGGAGCGCTGCACTGTCGGAGGGGCAGTACTGAGGGAGGGCTGCAGTGTGGGAGGGGCAGTGCTGAGGGAGCGCCGCACTGACGGAGGGGCAGTACTGAGGGTGCGCCGCACTGTCGGAGGGGCAGTACTGAGGGAGCGCTGCACTTTCGGAGGGGCAGTACTGAGGGAGCGCCGTACTGTCGGAGGGGCAGTACTGAGGGAGCGCCGCACTGTCAGAGGGGCAGAACTGAGGGAGCGCCGCACTGTCAGAGCGGCAGTACTGAAGGAGCGCCGCACTGTCAGAGGGGCTGTACTGAGGGAGCGCCGCACTGTCGGAGGGGCAGTACTGAGGGAGCGCAGCACTGTCGGAGGGGCAGTACAGAGGGAGCGCCGCATTGTCGGAGGGGCAGTACTGAGGGAGCGCCGCACTGTCGGAGGGTCAGTACTGAGGGAGCGCCGCACTGTCGGAGGGGCAGTACTGAGGGAGGGCCGCACTGTCGGAGGGGCAGTACTGAGGGAGCGCCGCACAGTCAGAGAAGCAGTACTAAGGGAGCGCCGCACTGTGGTAGGGGCAGTACTGAGGGAGCGCTGCACTTTCGGAGGGCAGTACTGAGGGAGTGCCACACTGTCGAAGGGGCAGTATTGAGGGAGTGCTGCACTGTCGGAGGGGCAGTACTGAGGGAGCGCCGTACTGTCGGAGTGTCAGTACTGAGGGAGCGCCTCACAGTCAGAGGGGCAGTACTCAGGGAGCGCCGCACTGTCGGAGGGGCAGTACTGAGGGAGCACCGCACAGTCAGAGGAGCAGTACTAAGGGAGCGCCGCACTGTGGGAGGGGCAGTACTGAGGGAGCGCTGCACTGTGGGAGGGGCAGTACTGAGGGAGTGCCACACTGTCGAAGGGGCAGTATTGAGGGAGTGCCGCACTGTCGGAGGGGCACTACTGAGGGAGCACCACATAGTCAGAGGGGCAGTACTGAGGGAGCGCCGCACTGTCGGAGGGGCAGTATTGAGGGAGCGCTGCACTGCCGGAGGGGCAGTACTGAGGGAGCGCCGCACTGTCGGACGGGCAGTACTGAGGGAGCGCTGCACTGTCGGAGGGGCAGTACTGAGGGAGGGCTGCAGTGTGGGAGGGGCAGTGCTGAGGGAGCGCCGCACTGACGGAGGGGCTGTACTGAGGGTGCGCCGCACTGTCGGAGGGGCAGTACTGAGGGAGCGCTGCACTGTCGGAGGGGCAGTACTGAGGGAGCGCCGTACTGTCGGAGGGGCAGTACTGAGGGAGCGCCGCACTGTCAGAGGGGCAGTACTGAGGGTGCGCCGCACTGTCGGAGGGGCAGTACTGAGGGAGCGCCGCACTGTGGGAGGGGCAGTACTGAGGGAGCGCCGCACTGTGGGAGGGGCAGTACTGAGGGAGTGCCACACTGTCGAAGGGGCAGTATTGAGGGAGTGCCGCACTGTCGGAGGGGCACTACTGAGGGAGCACCACATAGTCAGAGGGGCAGTACTGAGGGAGCGCCGCACTGTCGGAGGGGCAGTACTGAGGGAGCGCTGCACTGCCGGAGGGGCAGTACTGAGGGAGCGCCGCACTGTCGGACGGGCAGTACTGAGGGAGCGCTGCACTGTCGGAGGGGCAGTACTGAGGGAGGGCTGCAGTGTGGGAGGGGCAGTGCTGAGGGAGCGCCGCACTGACGGAGGGGCAGTACTGAGGGAGCGCCGCACTGTCGGAGGGGCAGTACTGAGGGAGCGCTGCACTGTCGGAGGGGCAGTACTGAGGGAGCGCCGTACTGTCGGAGGGGCAGTACTGAGGGAGCGCCGCACTGTCAGAGGGGCAGAACTGAGGGAGCGCCGCACTGTCAGAGCGGCAGTACTGAAGGAGCGCCGCACTGTCAGAGGGGCTGTACTGAGGGAGCGCCGCACTGTCGGAGGGGCAGTACTGAGGGAGCGCAGCACTGTCGGAGGGGCAGTACAGAGGGAGCGCCGCATTGTCGGAGGGGCAGTACTGAGGGAGCGCCGCACTGTCGGAGGGTCAGTACTGAGGGAGCGCCGCACTGTCGGAGGGGCAGTACTGAGCGAGCGCCGCACTGTTGGAGGGCAGTACTGAGGGTGTGTCGCACTGTCGGAGGGGCAGTACTGAGGGAGGGCCGCACTGTCGGAGGGGCAGTACTGCGGTAACGCCGCACAGTCTGGGGAGCAGTACTAAGGGAGCGCTGCACTGTCGGAGGGGCAGTACTGAGGGAGCGCCGCACCTTCGGAGGGGCAGTACTGAGGGAGCGCCGCAACTTCGGAGGGGCAGTACTGAGGGAGCGCCGCACTGTCAGATGGGCAGAACAGAGGGAGCGCCGCACTGTCATAGCGGCAGTACTGAAGGAGCGCCGCACTGTCAGAGGGGCAGTACTGAGGGAGCTCCGCACTTTCAGAGGGGCAGTACTGAGGGAGCGCCGTCCTGTCAGAGGGGCAGTACTGAGGGAGCACCGCA